>NW_026623067.1:77899693-78242818 GCF_023065955.2 Ursus arctos
GATAAAAAGACAAGAGTTTGGCCTGTGAAACTGGAATTGGGAAACTTCACATAATGAAATAACATATATCGGAATTTAAATAAGATAGAATGTCCTGTATTTGATATTTATCTTACCTGATAATTCTCTAAGCTCAACAATATTTCTCAAAAAATCTAGTATTTTTATATTTTAGTAGATGACTGTTTATTACAGTTTCTATATACATCTAGAGAGAAAACAAACATCTAAAATTGGAACCTTGGAACAGATCTCTCTTATGGGATAGCACGTATTTCACAGAGAGTTCCAAGAATTCCCTTTATGACAAGTAAGGTGACCATTTAATTTGTTGGTAAAATTGAAACAATTTTGAAAGTGAAAGGTGTGTTCTGAAAAATTATGCCAGGACAAAAATTGGAACCATTTCAGATATATTTCAAGGTATAACCAGCCACCTTAGGAGTGAATAAATTCAAATCTTCAGCCACTTTGATTCCATGGCTGTGAAAGCACATCTATTGGAGAGTACTACTTTTTGTTTAAGTTTGTATTCAGGTAATATTTTAAAATAACTTGGTTAACACTGAGTCTTTGGAAACATTTATGGACATAGATTGTATAAACCCATAACCACGGACAGACCCATTTATTCATTCAGTCATTCATTTAGCCAAGTAATATTGAGTACCTTCTATGTTCCGGGCTGTGTGCTAGATTTTGGGATACTGTAATGAGAAAACATGGGGCAATGTCCTTGCCTTTGTGCACATTGTTTTCTAGTGAATGCAGTGGATCTGAAGCACGATTACATAAATAATTGTAAATTTAAACAGTGTTGTGTTACAAAGGAGATACACATGGACTACTGGGAAATGTAAAATAGGGATTTGACTCTGTCAAAGAAGCCAGATAAGCATTTCTGAGATTTCGAGTCAGGACAGCTAAGTAGTTATAATGAGAGTGCAGAGCAGAGGGGACAGTTTGCTTAAGAATGGATTAATGCTAGATCTCATCCAGGGTAGATATACCCAAGAAATATTGGTGGACACATATTTGTGACAGACTGGCTTTTTAATTTTTTTTAGTTGATAGCTTTTGCTTTGTGAGTCATGGGTGAGTTTTTGGAGTTTGACTGAATGTTGGAGTGGAGAGGCTGAAAAAATAAATTTGAGGTGGCGAGGAAAGAGAGAGGGAGCTCTCATAGGAAGGGGACCCGGAGGCATCAAACACAGATGCTCAGGAGATGTGTGGAAAGGGTAGAGATGCAAGATCACCCTCTCTCAGAAACCTGACGGTAAATGACCTGGTTTTTGAAGGTGAATTTGCAGTTGAGGGGCTAATCCACGTCAGTTTTTACACATATGTTCAAAGACATTTATCAGTTCTCCTCATGCTTTTGTATTCCTTATCCCTTTTAATTCTTAGAGTGATTTTTTTTGGCAGTTTCCAGAAAATAATCCACAGCAATGATAAAGTGAGTCAGTCCCCTGCCTCATTAGAGTCGTCCAAATAGGCTTCCTAGTTTTAACCACTTGCATTTTACATAACATTATATATTCCCTCCCTAATCAGAGTTCTTTAACCAGTTTTAGAACAGTTTGAGGTACAGAGAACTACCATGTGATCTGCTCTTATCTATAAATAAATATTTTTAAGGATGTGGGTTCAAGCATTATCAATGTGGATGATATATGTATTTATATCTGTGTATGAGCTTGTGCATGTGTGTATATAGGAAAATCAGGGGCTAGTTTGATATTGTCCCCGCCCTCAAGCTTGTTAAAATTTACATAGGATAGTACAACTAACATGCAAAAAGCAACTTTTGAACAATACAGAGTTTACCTAAAGGTGGATTTGTCTAGCAGTTATAAAGATAAAGACCAAAGGTAATTAAATAAAGACTGATGGGGGAATTTTTATTAGGAATGTATGTTTATAATTAAACATAAAATCAAGAAAGATGTCATCTTAAATTTAGACCTAAATATTTCTTTGAGCTGATAGTTGTATTTTTGTTCAATTGACCTATGTCTCTTAAAAGTTTCATTTGCTTTCTGTCTCGATAGCTTCCCTGACTTCAAAATGCCATATATAGAATTCAGCTCAGTGCTGAATGATACAACAGAAAAAAGCTTTAGTGACTTCTATCAGATTAAGCCTGGACAATAGCTCCTAAGCAAAAAGCATAACCCTGTATCTGCAAGGGTAAAGCAAATGGCTGTGAATAATGCAGCTGAATGCAAGAAGAGAACAGAGAGGTAAAAAAAAAAAAAGTTTCCAGGCTTATTTCTGGTTCAACTCCATGACTATATTTTTATGTATCTGCATTGGCTAGCTTAAAATACTACGAAGTTCTGATTTTCATGCTCTTCCTTTCCATGGAGCATTTTATTGCATTCCTTTTTTTCCTAAGATAATAAAACTCTTTATATACTAATTGCTCAGTGGAGGATCCACATGCTTAGGATAATAATGAGCTGGCACAAAGCCTCGATTTCTGGAAGGCTCTGTGGATTCAGAGAAGTCACAAGGTTTGCTAAAATGAATTCCGTTTTGCTTGCAATTGGTCCCCCAGGTAATGTAGACCAAAGAAGAAAGATGCAACTTCAGATATGAAGTGAAAAGGCCCCATGATCTGGAAAGAAACTTTGTTCAAGTGAGGGCATGTCAGCCACAGAGCTTTTAAAAAATGAATCACAAAGTCCGTATGTTTTAGTGAAGTGCCACTGAAATAACTTGACATGAGCTCGTTGTATAACATAAAATCACCTTTCGTTGACTTTGAGCCAAACCACTCACATTAGAGATTCAGCTGGAAGCCTGCCTAATGTTTGAGGGATTATTTCTACAAATCCAAGATAGGTGGTGTGAGTACTAATTGACTAACGAGAGGAAAAGCTGTACAATAATGAAGGTCACTGCTGATATCCAAAAATAAGCATTCAACATGATGTGGGGCTGGTGGCTCCAGTCCTCACAACGCAGGGTCAGCATTTTGAAAACCATCATTCCCTTACCAGGTGTGGGTGGTAGACTCCCTTCCCCTGATTCTTCCCCATGATGTGGACCATGAAATACTCTTAAGGACATAGCTGCAGTGTTTGTCCTCATATTACTTTTTAAATGCAGTGAGCTATCAGTTGAAAAGTGCCAGGCTAATGATGTGCTGAGGAGTTAAGAGATCACGACTGATTATCAGTTAGTATTCTGTTGTGCATTTTAGGGATGATCATTATGTCACACTAAGATACTAAGTATGAGCTTAGATGTACTGCCTTTGCTGATGTCATTTTTATTTCCAGAAAACAGTCTGTGGTCTTTGGAGGCTTTTTTTTTTTTTAAGTAATCTCTATGCCTAACATGGGGCTCAAACTCATGACCCCGAGATTAAGAGTCTTATGTTCTACCCACTGAACCAGCCAGGTGACCCTTGTCTTTGGAGTTTTAACGCTGATAATTTTTTTTTTTCGGCTTGGTGGTTTCCTCTTTATTAGTGTAACTCTTACCTTCCCCCCACAATTTCTGTCCATCTACCCCCCCCAAAAGAAGATAGTGAAAGGAATAGAAACCAATATAATACAATAACTTCCCTTGGGCAGTCAAAAAGGAACAGAAACCAATACAATCACTGGATATGACAGCAGTTGACCATCAACAAGTCTAAAGCAGAGTGGGAAAGGTGATAAGAGAAAGAGGAGAAAAGTGAGGTATTAAATGCCACCTCCCCCTCACCGCCCCCCATTACCCCTCCTGCTAAGAGGGGCTGGAGGAGAGCCTCAAACATTAGAAAGTCTGGGTCCTGAAGAAGGGAGGATGTGGTTGGGCCTGAAGGGGAGTAGGTCAAAGAAGGGGGCCACCTCTTTTTGTAGAATGGGACCCGTACCTCAGGGACAATGCTGATAAGTTTTTAAAGTTTAGAAAAGTAAAATAGTACTTCTAGCCAAAAGATTGCCTCACATGGCATAGCGTATATATTCTCCCTCCAGTGCACTTTTCAGTAACTCTGTGATTTGTTTTTACTGTAATTCCCATATTAGATTATTAGATATTATATATATTTTTGAATTTATGATACCATTCCAAAACAGGCTCAATTTTTTGTTTATTTTGAATGAGTGCCTATATTACAACTGAAGCTTGGGCTTAGAACAAGAGAGGAAATAGTTCTTCCTACTTTCGTATTCTGGCT
This sequence comes from Ursus arctos, assembly GCF_023065955.2. NCBI lineage: Eukaryota > Metazoa > Chordata > Mammalia > Carnivora > Ursidae > Ursus > Ursus arctos. The sequence goes on from NW_026623067.1 coordinate 77,903,868, forward strand.
GCGTCCTAGTATCCTTCTAGTTTGTATTGGCTAGAAAAATACATGTTACATGAAGAATGATAAAAAAAAGATAATGAGAATATTTAGTTGGATGAAGAGAAGACTGAGAGGAAATGTGCAAACTGTCTTCAAATATTTACAGGCTTCATAGATTTATGGAATGGTTGGATAGAAGGATAAATGAATTAATAAATGAATGAACAGAAGAAGGAATGAAGCATTAAGTGGGAGAAGGCACAGGGGAGCAACATACAGGGGTTGCAATGACACACGTGTTCTTCATCCTTAGGGAGCTTATGTCCTAATTGGGATGAACACAGATGAAAAGGCGATTACTCTGTAGTGCCTTAAGGAAAAGAGTGAAGAAACTGGCTTTGAGCAGCTCCATATAGCAGAACCCAAGCAAGTGTCTGTGTTTGTTAAAGGTTTCTGTTGTTTTTGTTGCTGTTTTTTAATGAATCGTATGTCAAATGACTTTCCAATTCTAATACTGAATCGAGTTCAATCTACCACATGTTTATTGAAGACCTACTATGTGCAATCTACCCAGAAAGACATGGAGTATACATCTGGAAGATAACACTGAAGAGGGCAGAATCATTGTGATGAGAACAGTTAGAAACTTGTACTCCAGTGAGTAATTACCATCTATATCTGCAAATGCATTTGAAGTTTCTCCAGTGTGGCATAGTCCAGGCATTAGGCCAATATGTTCAATTCAACTAGAATAGGTAAAACACTTTTTCCTATCTATTTTGTGATAAATGAGATTTAGATACATACTTTTTACTATATATCAACCTTTAGTGGCAGTGAATGGTTTTGAGAGTTATAAACTGGTGTTTATTTCTGACCAGAGTGGAAACCAGTATCTCTTCCATAGACATATCTAGATTTCTTAGTAAAGTGGTCATTGATTGAAATATTTCTATGGAGAAATTGAAGACAGCATGGGGGACAGACTATCTCCAAACAAGGTCTGAGGTGTTTGCTATATAATCGCCATCCCTAGAGTAGTAACGTAGCATAAAGCAGCCTGCTCTTGGCAAGGTTTCTCTAGAGTTATTTTTAGAAATTGGACTTAGCACTGGGTATTTTTATATTGTTGGATACTGGGTTAATTTTTACAGATGCTAAATTACTTCATGAAGATTAACAATTTTATATGTTATAGAAAGTGTTGAGCTAGTTAGAAATCTCATAGAGGCTTTCAGGAGAGTTAAAAGTTCTGAGGGTGTCAAAGAGAACAAAATTATAGCAATTACGGAACTATTAAATAGTATCATTGTTCTTAGCAAAACTACTCTCCCCCACTCCAAACATTATTACTCTTTGCTAATTTATTAGAAAGACCTCTCTTATTTGCTCTATATTGCAGAATTAAGCGAGGTTCCTGTCAGGTAACATTTTTTTTTAATGTTTTCTTTAAAAATATTTTTATAATTGCTATTGTTTGTTGTAGAAAAATTAAACTATAGAACAATATGAAGAAAATGAAAAGCATCAGTATTATCAGCCTATTTCCATCTATCATTATTGCCTTATTACTTAATTTCCTATCCCAGATTATCCCATTTGGATTTTTCTGTTAAAAATAGAGAGGGACAGAGAGAGAAGGAGGGGGAAGAAAGAGAAAGAAAAAGGGGAATGGAGAGGAAGAGAGAGAGAAATCCATCTGGATTTGCTCTTCTACTCCAGTCTGTAAGGCAGTGTTGGTGGCCCCGGCTAAGTGCCATATGATATGGATTGGTTGTGCTGCCTACAACTCTTAAAGAACATAAACAAATAGACAGCAGCCTAAATATATATATATATATTTGAGAAAGGAACAGTTACCTTATGATACATAATCTTAAGGACTTTGCCTCTGCCCAGTGAGAAATTTTTGAAATTTCGTGGACAGTACTTTCATCCTTTGAATCCACATTCTTTAGAAACTCTCCATTCCAGAAGAGGGTATTTACTCTATATTTGTAAAACTAATAGCACTGGGATGCTCTTCATCACACCGAAAGGAAAAATCTTCTTCTAAGGTAAATTCCAATTTGTTACTCTTGAAGATAGCAGAAAAATTATAATTTTTGTAAATTTTAAATAGCTACTGTTACTCTTTATCCCTAAAAGATTTTTTAAAAAATGCCTTGAAGTCCAGATTCTTTGAGGTAATTTCATATACTTGTGCTAGTACTATAGCATCCAGTTTCTGATGAGAACATTCCTAATATTCCCATTTCTCCTTTTCTAAATTAAAAATGTTGAGAGCAGGCATATTCCCATGATGACTCCAGAATAGTTAAATCTTAATCTCATCTTGGTTATGTCCACATAGGCAAAAGTGAAAAGTATAGATTATTAGCTTTGTAGTGCCACTTTTAGATCACCCAACTTAGTCCCCATTTTACAGATGAAAAAACAGAGAACTTGAAAGCTTAGATGACTGACTTAATGACAAAAAGTGAATTAACTGGAGAACCAGATCTCTCTGTTTTCTTTCCTACAAAACGGTCTCTATAGAATACCAGACCAAAGATCAAGAAGAAAACTTAGGTCCTAGTTCTAACTCCCCTTCTATGCAGTTCGTAGATTAGAGTCACATATTTTTTTTTTTTTACTTTTAAAATTAGGAGATCTAAACAGATCATCCTTAAGTCTCACACTTCAAATTTCTATGATTTATAATAAATTTTGAAAATAATATACTGAATTTATAATCAAAGCCCCAATAAATGTAAACATAGTGAATATAAATTCTCATTCATATTGCCTTCAATTTCCTACCTATGAATTTATTTAATGAAACCAGAATTGTTAACTTTGGATGGGAGTTAGAAATTACTGAAAAAGGCATAAAGAACTGGGAAATGTGAATCATTCTTGCCTTGTATTTATTTTTCACCAAAATTCTACACTGAATTCCCCTGTCCCGTTTGTAATGAAAATTAATACTCTGTAGTGTCACAGATGACCTACTTCAGTTTACCTAACTTGACATGGAACCCACGGTTATCAAGAATTTTAGAACATCTTCAAATGGTTTCTTGTCGAAAGAGAGAGAAAGAGTGAAAGAGAGAAGGAGGGGTAGAACAAATGTATTTTGTTTATGGTAATTCTTTTTTTTTAATTGAAGTATAATTGTCAAACAATATTTTATTAATTTCAGGTGTATATCATAGTGATTCGATGTTTATATACATTACACAATGCTTACCACCTTAAGTGTAGTTACCATATGTCACTATGCAAAATTATTACAGTATTATTAACTGTATTTCCTATGTTGTACTTTTCATTCCCATGACTTATTTTATAACTGGAAGTTTGTGCTTCCTAATCCCTTCACCTATCTTGCCCATCCCTCCACTCAAATCCCCTCTAGCAACCCCCAGTTTGTTCGATTTATGAGTCTGTTTTTATTTTGTTTGTTCGTTTTTTTACATTCCTCATATAAGTGAAATGATACGAAATTTGTCTTTCTCTGTTTGACTTACTTCACTTAGCATAATACTCTCTAAGTCTGCCCATGATGTCATAAATGGAAAGATCTCTCTCTCTTCTTTTTTTTTTTTTTTTTTTTTTTTTTTTTTAAGGAGAAGGGAAATAGGGCAGAGGGAAAGGAAGAGAGAGAATCTCAAGCAGGCTCCATGCCCAGCACAGAGCCCAATGCAAGGCTCAGTCTCACAACCCTGAGATCGACCTGAGATGAAATCAAGAGTTGGATGCTTAATGGAGTGATCCACACAGATACCCCCAAGATCTCATTCTTTTTTATGACTAATATTTCATTTTATATATATATATATATATATATATATATATATATATGTATATATATATGTATATGTATATACACACACACACACACACACATACACATACCACATCTTCCATATCTACTCATTTATTATTGGACACTTGGGTTGTTTCAATATCTTGCCTATTGTAAATAGTGCTGCAATAAACATAAGGTTGCATATAGCTTTTTAAATTCTTTGGGTAAATACCTACTAGTGGAATTAAGGGATCATATAGTATTTCTATTTTTTAATTTTTTTGAGGAAACTCCATGCTGTTTTCCACAGTGGCTATACCAGTTTACATTCCCACCAATAGTGTACGAGGGTTTTTTTCCCCTCCATATCCTCACGAACACTTGCTATTTCTTGTCTTATTTATTTTAGTCATTTTGACAGGCTTAAGATGATATGTGATGGTGTTTTTTTTAAATTTTTCTATTATGTTCAATTAGCTAGCATATAGTACATTATTAGTTTTTGATGTAGTGTTCAACAATTCATTAGTTGAGTATAACACCCAGGGCTCATCCCAACACGTGCCCTCCTTAATACCCATCACCCAGTTACCCCATCCCTATACCCCCTCCCTTCTGTAACCCTCAGTTTGGTTCCCAGAGTCCAGAGTCTCTCATGGTTTGTCTCCCTCTCTGATTTCTTCACATTCAGTTTTCCTTCCCTTCCCCTGTGGTCCTCCGTGCTATTCCTTCTGTTCCACATGTGGGTGAAACCATATGATAATTGTCTTTCTTTGCTTGACTTATTTCACTTGGCTTAATCCCCTCCAGTTCCATCCATGTCAGTGCAAATGGTGGGTATTCATCCTTTCTGATGGCTGAGTAATATTCCATTATATATATGAACCACATTTTCTTTATCCATCCATCTGTTGAAGGACATCTTGGCTCCTTTCACAGCTGGCTAATATAGACATTGCTGCTATGAACATTGGGGTGCACGTGCCCCTTCTTTTCACTAGGTCTGTATATTTAGGGTAAATACCTAGTAGTGCAATTGCTGGGGCATAGGGTAGCTCTATTTTTAACATCTTGAGGAATCTCCATACTGTTTTCCAGAGTGGCTATACCAGCTTGCATTCCCACCAACAGTGTAAGAGGGTTCCCCTTTCTCTGTCATGTTGGTTTTGATTTCCATTTTCCTGAAGATGAGTAACGTCGAGCATCTTTTGATATGTCTGTTGGCTGTCTGTATATCTTCTTTGGAATAATGTCTTTTCAGGTCCTCTGCCCATTTTTAATTGAATTATTTGTGGGGTTTTTGATGTTGAGTTGTATAAGTTCTTTATATATTTTAGATATGAACCCCTTATCAGATATATCACTTACAGATATCTATTTCTTCTAAATACCTTCTATTCAGTAGGTTGCCTATTTTTTTGTTGGTGGTTTCCTTCACTGTGCAAAAGCCTTTTATTTTGGTGTAGTTCCGATAATTTATTTTTGCTTTTGTTTCCCTTGCCTTAGGAGACATATATAGAAAAATGTTTTATGGCAAATGTCAAAGAAATTACTGCCTACGTTTTCTTCTAGGAGTGTTATGGTTTTAGGTCTCATATTTAGTTCTTTAACCCATTTGGAGTTTATTTTTGTGTATGGTGTAAGAGAGTGGCCCAGTTTCATTCTTTTGCATGTAGCCGTCCAATTTTCCCAGCACCATTTATTGAAGAGACTGTCTTTTCCCCACTGTTTATTCTTGCCTATTTGTCACAGATTAATTGACCATATAAGTGAGAGTTTATTTCTGGGTTTTCTGTTTTGTTCCATTGATCTATGTGTCTATTTTTGTGCCAGTACCTACTGTTTTGATTACTACAGCTTTGTAGTATATCTTGGAATCTGGAATTGTGACAGCTCCAGCTTTGTTCTTCTTTCTCAAGATTGCTTTGGATATTCAGGGTCTTTTGTGGTTCCATACAACTTCAGTATTATTTATTCTAGCTGTTTGAAAAATGCCGTTGGTATTTTGAAACGGATTGTGTTAAAACTGTACATTGCATTGGGTAGTATAGATATTTTGACAATATTCTTTCTCTAGTTGAATTCTTGATTGAATTAACAAAGAGAGCAAACATGCTTATTCCAAAAGTAGATGTCCAAATACTAACAAGATTGAACATGTTTTCATATTCTTGAAAAGAAGCATGTTGTAAAACAAATACAATATTAGGTTTCTTACTGCTTTGGATTTTGAGGCATTATAATTTTTTTCTTTTCTTTCTATTTTTAATATTTCTGCTTCCATTACAATGCTAATATATACTGACACCTCTCTTTTTCCAAAACCTATACCTCGATTTCAGCCATTCATACCCCATCTCCCTACCTTCACTTCCTTAGTCCTAGGACTTATATACCACTGCCAAAATTTTGACAAGATTTCTTCATATGTTGAAAGGATTTAAATTTCACATTCTCCTCATATCACCGCCGAGTTTAGAACATTCTGTGATTTCCTGTTACTTGTCAAATTTTATTTTAGTCTTTTTTTCATTGCTATGTCTTTACCGTGCTTTCTACTTTATTTCAGCCTAACTTCAGTACTTTCAAAATAATGAAACACAACTGGTTGAGGTGGCACAGGAGTCTGTGTTTTAAATAAGTGATTCTGATAATAACAGTTCACAGACAAAAGATGGAAAACACTTATAAAGAGTACCTGCTTATACAAAGCTTATTCTTGACCTTATTGGAACCTACTTAATTTGGATTCCATCACCCAGTAAAATTGAGAAAGAAGAAAAACTCCTCTTGAAAGGTCAGTGTGCTTCTACATCCTTTTTCTGTCCTCCTCCAGGGTCCTCCAGGTGCCTTATGATATAACATTGTTTCCAGGTCACAGAAGGTTCTCTAAATCACGTCTCTTCTAGGTTTGCCCATTGTATCTGTTCCATTCCTTTTAGTATTATCACGTCCTTCATCAGGTGCAAAGTTCTGTGTCCTTTGCTTCAAGAACATCCAAATTTGAGGACATAACATACTATGACATACTTTGTTTGGTAGGACCTGAACACACAGTGGCTCCCTATTGTGCGAGTATTCGTTCCATAACTATTATTAGTCAGAAAGCCTACTGGGCAGAAACTACACAATTTGCATTATGTCAGTACAATTTGGAGGGCTCCAAGAGCCGTTTTGAATACACCAAATTAAGAGTACAAGTAGTGAGGGAACTGAGTGCTTGTTTCCAAAAGGAGGTAGATATTAATCTCAGCCATTTATTTTATTCCTTTCTTGAAGAACCTCGTTGTTTTTTTCTTAAAAGGATCAAACATGATATGATTTTAAGGTTTTGTTTAGTTTCTAACTGAATGGAATATTTTCATTTTCTTCTTATTTTAAATAGAGAAATCTATAGTTCAGAATTTAGGTATGAGATCAGCATTTGTCACGATTTTTTAATAAGCCTTCAAAACCCAAATTGTCTATATCCTGGTTCCCCAACTCCCCTCACATCCTTTATGCAGATATTCTAATATGAATTGGCTGTGCAACATTAATGGGAGCCAACCTTGACGATGACTTTTCATGGAGATTCTGAAAAAATATGATAATGCAGAGGTGCTGCTTAATGACCTGCCTTGTGAACACTGACCTTGATTCTTCTGAGATGTTGCAGATGAAATAGATGTCCGAAGGAAAATTCCAGAATTAGAATGACTATTAAAATTATTGGCTAGAAACCATCAGTACTCAAGAGTGGATACTACTACCTTTGGCAGGAAAACAAATGCTCATCCTATGCACATGTAGAAAGTGGTTTTCTGACAGTGTCTGCCTTTTACTGGAGGATGCTTGAAGTTTCCTTCAAAGATGCTACTTTGTTCTTCTGGCTCTACGTGCAGTTCATTAGCACGTAAATTGTTCATTCATTTTTTGATTTGGAACTGAGTAGAGGTCAACATGTAAAATATCTATTCTGCTTTTACATTTAATGGGCTTTTGTATTAAAAAAGGGCTTAAGGAAATAAGTCTAACAGAATAACACATGGGAAGATAAATATGTATTTTTATGATCAACATTTTTATTATAATAAAACAAAAATACTGGTGGGTGAGCATTCTAGTTCATTAGTACACGGATAATGCCTAAATCTCTTAGAGTATAAAAACATTCAATTGGACTTGATATAGAAAAATAGGGTAGCAGAGAGGAGTGATTAAGAGTGCAGGCCAAAAGAGGTTACATCCATTTGGATCATGACTGTTATTTGTAGGTTGTTTGGGAAAACCTCTTGATCTCTGTGTGCATTGTTTTGTCATTGTAAATAAGGGATAATTAATAGTACCTGTCTCATAAGATTGTTTTGAGAGTTAATGTAAAGTGCTTAGAACAGCTCCTGGTAGGTAGTAGGCAATGGTGTGCTGGTAAATGGTTGACAATAGGCTCTCCAAAACAGAAGTTCTGATTTACAGTGTTTGACAATTTCTGTGGGGTAAATACTCCCACCGTGGTGCAAACGCCCTCAATATGATACCACTGGATGCTCAGTTGAAAGGAGATGTGCACAGCTGGCACTCATTAGACTATGTGAGTCATCTCCAGCATAGATAGTAAGCATTAAATAAATCTTAATTGTTGTTTTCATATTAAAATAATAGGAGACACAGACTTTGAACCCAATCAGTTGTGCCCTATATTATAACGTTTTATTTTGATGGCATATTTAGCTTATTATTTACTACATAGAAGTCCAATATGCAATACACATTTGCTTTAGTTTCCCTGGTAGGATTAGTGTCCTAACTTTAAATTCTGCATTTTGTATTTATTAGCTTGCAAGACACCCCTTAATTTACATTACTGTATGTACCTAACATTTGCATCTCCCAGGTTCAGTGTGTTTACATTTTTGACAGTGAAGTTGTGTCCCTACTTTTTATTTATATTCTCATTGTCAGGCATAATCAATTTTGAAAAGAAAAAAAAAGAGATAACACTTGTTAAGGTAATGCCTTCCAAATGAGGAAGTAACTGCCCACTTACAAGGCTTTGAGTTCTCAATAGGCTTCCCATGGTGATCCTCCTTGCAAGCATCTTTGTACTAATCTCAGGCAATAGATAGCTCAGTCTTCCTTCTTTCTAGGCCAGGGTTTTGAGAGTGAAGTATTACCGTCTGTGATTAGTAATAAAGGAGACTGAGAGCCTTGTCTTGCAGAGTGACAGTAATTTTTTTTTTAGTCTAAAAATGCAGCCTAGTTAATATACCAGGTCAGAACACATATCTACATAAAGAGGTTTCTAAGTGTGCATATCAAAGTTTAACTTAGGTGTTAAAAAAGAAATTACTTTTATGCTGAGATTTGATAGAATGTTGTACAAATTAATAACAAAGCTCCTCATGCTAGAACTGTACTAATTTTTCTGCAGAAGAATTAGAACAAATAACTTATTTGGAGACTAATATTGTCAATATGAAAATATATAACTGAAATTTTTTTGGAGTTTAGATATACACAGCTGGCTATGATGTTGTTATCTTGGCTTGTCTCCTAGCTGGAACCAGGAGGTGTATATCATTCAAGTTGGACTTTCATGATTTTAAAAAGAAATTTATAGTTCAATTAAGTCAAGAGTCTCACTAGTAGATTTTGGAGGATGGTTTAGAAGAGTTTGGGAAAAGCAAGCAGGCCATTTTGCTTTCATGAGTCACTTGCACTTTACCCTCAGAAACTTAGAGGGGGTTACTTTAGAGATGTCTCTACCCAGCTAAGGTGACGGGGGCCAGAGCGCAGCTATTACAAGTTTTATTTTTTGGATGTTGCTTATAGTATCAGTGGCAATTATGTGCCTAGCACTTGTCCAAACTATTAAGTGCCAAGCACTTGTCCAAAATACTTATCTCCACAAGAACCCTGTCAGGTAGGGTATTATTATACCAAATTTGCCAATGAGTAAATCAAGGTTAAAAAAACACTTGCCAAAGGTTATGGTTACTAATGAGAAAACCTACTTTTCAAATTTCAGTCTCTGCTTCCATAGCCTTCTTTCTTCCTCTATATCACATTGCCACTGGTAAGACATTGAAAAGTAAGACTTATTTTAGAACTTGTTTATAAAAATTTGTAAGTTGTAATTTTTTTCTTAAATCTTACTAACTTGTTCAAGAAGCAATGTCTATTTTTCTGTCTTTGTTCTCTATTACTGTACCTAAAAAAATAATAAATACATAAAAATCAAGAGTGAAGATGGTAGGTTTGGAGCATAAGAAAAGAAGCTTAGAAATGTAAAATATAGGGAAATGTCTGTATTATCACAGAAGCACACAAAACCTCGCTTTGCTACTGTGATACTCCATGGAAGAATAACTACTTTTCATAAACACTTGCGTTCTAGAAACACAAATTATGAAGCCAAGATGTTTCTTCTCCTTTAAATTAGTTACAATTTCAAGGGTATATGAAAGAAAAGCTATATTTGGTGAGTATTGGAGCTATTTTGGGGATTATTTCAATATTTGGAAAAACAAAAGATATTGAAAATAGTCACCAGTCAGAATCAAATTTTCTATTTTAGAAAAAAGTAACTTTGAAAAGCTCACATTGTTGAAACACACCATGATCTCTATGGTGTCAATATTGTGTCAGTTGGGGTCAGTCAGCTCAAACAGCTAACCCAAGGGTAGCTACCATATTTCATAGAATTTAAGAAAGTACAACATAGCAACAGAACACTTGGCACACTGATGAGAAACTGATGAATTTAACTCTTCTTCTGTTGTTAAGAACTGATGGCTTTGTATCTTTGCTTGAACCCTTTAAAATACACACAAAAAAGCTAAATCTGTTGTGGCATGTGTTGTATAATGGAATCAGGGACAATTGAGTCTGTTCTCTAGGGGGGCACTGAATAGGGAGGATGAAAAGAAAATCCTGGTAAAGCATCCGAATCTAAGTAAGCAAGTATTTTGGCAAGACCATTCAGAGGCTGTTGTGAGCCAGTGGGTGAATGAGTAGTGGCATACCAGTCAGTATTGGGCAAATGTCAAAAGGCAGTTTGACATCAAATCCAGTTTTCACCAGTTACCCTCAGGTGATTATTTATTCACTGCTCAGCTGCTTTAAAAGTACCCCCTTTTTTTTTTTTAAGATTTTATTTATTTATTCGACAGAGATAGAGACAGCCAGCGAGAGAGGAAACACAAGCAGGGGGAGCGGGAGAGGAAGAAGCAGGCTCATAGCGAAAGAGCCTGATGTGGGGCTCGATCCCATAATGCTGGGATCACGCCCTGAGCCGAAGGCAGACGCTCAACCGCTGTGCCACCCAGGCGCCCCTAAAAGAACCCTTTTTAAACCTATTATACAGCTCTCTATTTAAGTCCAAATTTTATTTTAGGAAAGCAAGTTCAAAAGCCTTTTTATAGGAGATAGGACAGATTATGCATATAATAAGCACTATATAACAATTTAGAAGTTTCAGAGCTGAAAACAGAGAACAGAATACTATAAGGATTTTCCTGTTTTGGTGTATCATACTAACCTTGTGCTTCAGAGCAAGGATTTGACAGGTCCTGGTCAAAAATCCTTGGCAGTCTTACTTTCCTGAGATGTAGATTTAAATGTTTTTCATAATTGCAGTGATTTTTATCAAAGTCAAGAATTTAAAAACCCATATAACTTTGGACATTATTGGAGAGGCTTAAAAACTCCAAAGTATCTAACTAAAACTTTCCTTGCTAATTAACAATAAATCTGATGGCAGGCTGAATGAATATATCCTCAGATTTCTTCTTTTTTCTTTTTTAAAGTTTTTCTCTTCTTCTTTCAGATCTTACTAATTCGTACTGGCTGACTTTTTTAAAAAGATTTATTTATTTTTTTAGAGAAAGAAAGAGAGCATGAGCTGGGGGAGGGACAGAGGAAGAAGGAGAGAGAGAATCTCAAGCAGATCCCCCCTCCCACTAAGAGTGAATCATGATGTGGGGCTCTATCTCAGGACCCTGAGATCATTACCTGGGCCAAAATCAAGAGTCAGGTGCTCAACTGACTGAGTCACCCAGGTGCCCCCCCCCTTTTTCTAAAGATTTATTTTTCAGAGAGAGGCTGACTTTTATTTGTTTTTTTTCCTCCTGGGTTTAGGCCTCTGAACACTAGCTAATTTGCATACATTTCTGAGACGCTGATAGGAATTTTCTTTTTTTTCTTTTAATTTATTTAAATTCAATTAACAGAGTGTATTATTAGTTTCAGAGGTAGAGTTCAGTGATTCATCGGTCTTATATAACACCCAGTGTTTATTACATCACGTGCCCTCCTTAATGTCCATCACCCAGTTAATCCTATCCTCCCACCCACTTCCTCTCCAGCAACCCTCATTTTGTTTCCTATGATTAAGAGTCTCTTATGGTTTGTCTCCCTCTCTGACTTTGTCTTGTTGTATTTTTCCCTCCCTTCCCCTGTGCTCATCTGTTTTGTTTCTTAAATTCCACATATGAGTAAAATCATACGGTATTTTCTTTCTTTGACTGACTTATTCCGCTTAGCGTAGTACCCTCTAGTTCCATCCACATCACTGCAAACTGCAAGAGTTCATTCTTTTTCATGGCTTTATAGTATTCCATTATAAATAGACACCATGCCTACTTTATCCATTCATCTGTCGATGGATATCTGGGCTCTTTCCATAGTTTGGCTATTGTGGACATTGCTGCTATAAACATTTGGGTGCAGGTGCCCCTTCGGATCACTATGTTTGTATCCTTTGGATAAATATCCAGTAGGGCAGTTGCTGGGTCATAGGGTAGCTCTATTTTCAACTTTTTGAGGAACCTCAATATAGTTTTCCAGAGTGGCTGCACTCCCATCAACAGTGTAAGAGGGTTCTCCTTTTTCTGCATCCTCCCCAACATCTGTCATTTCCTGACTTGTTAATTTTAGCCATTCTGACTGGTGTGAGGTGGTATCTCATTGTGGTTTTGATTTGTATTTCTCTGATGAGGAGTGATGAGGAGCATGTTTCATGTGTCTGTTGGCCATTTGTATGTCTTCTTTGGAGAAATGTCTGTTCATGTCTTGTGCCCATTTCTTGACTGGATTATTTTTTTGGTATTGAGTTTGATAAGTTCTTTATAGATTTTGTATACTAACCCTTTATCTGATAAAACTTTTGCAAAAATCTTCTCCTATTCTGTACATTGTCTTTTGGTTTTGTCAATTGTTTCTTTTGCTGTGCAAAAGCTTTTTATCTTGATGAAGTCCCAATAGTCATTTTTGCTTGTGTTTCCCTTGCCTTTGGTGATGTGTCTAGCAAGAACTTGCTGCAGCCGAGGTCACAGAGTTTGCTGCCTATATTCTCTTCTAGGGTTTTGATGGATTCTTGTTACACATTTAGGTCTTTCATCCATTTTGAGTCTATTTTTGTGTATGGTGTAAGGAAATGGTTCAGTTTCTTTCTTTTGCATGTGGCTGTCCAATTTTCCCAACACAATTTGTTGAAGGTACTTTTTTCCATTGGATATTCTTTCCTGCTTTGTAGAAGATTAGTTGACCATACAGTTGAGGGACCCTTTCTGGGTTCTTGATTCTGTTCCATTGATCTATGTGTCTGTTTTTGTGCCAGTACCATACTGTCTTGATGATTACAGCTTTGTAATAGAGCTTAAAGTCTAGAATTGTGATGGGGTGCCTGGGTGGCTCCTTCTTTAAGCATCTGCCTTTGGCTCGGGTCATGGTCCTGGGGTCCTGAGATTGAGCCCCATGTTGGGCTCCCTGCTCAGTAGGGAGCCTGCTTCTCCCTTCCCCGCTTTCCTTGCTTGTGTTCTCTCTCTCGCTGTCTCTCTCTGTCAATTAAATAAATAAAATCTTAAAAAAAAAAACAAACTGGAATCGTGATGATATCACTTTTGGTTTTCTTTTTCAACATTCTTTTGGCTATTTGGGGTCTTTTCTGGTTCCATACAAATTTTAGGATTGTTTGTTCCAGCTCTGTGAAAAAGTTGATGATATTTTGATAGGGATTACATTGAATGTATAGATTATCTAGTTAGCATAGATATTTTATCAATATTGGTTCTTCCAATCCATGAGCATGGAACATTTTTCTATTTCTCTGTGTCTTCTTCAATTCCTTTTGTGAGCGTTCTATAGTTTTCAGAGTACAGATCTTTGCCTCTTTGGTTAAGTTTATTCCTAGTTATCTTATGGTTTTGAGTGCAATTGTAAATGGGATCGACTCCTTAATTTCTCTTCCTTTTTCGTTGTTAGTGTATAGAAATGCAACTGATTTCTGTGCACTGATTTTATATCCTTCCACTCTGCTGAATTCCTGTATGAGTTCTAGCAATTTTGGGGTGGAGTCCTTTGGGTTTTCCACATAGAGTATCATATCATGTACAAAGAGTGAGAGTTTGACTTCTTTGCCGATTCATACGCCTTTTGTTTTTGTTGTTTGATTGCTGAGGCTAGGACTTCTAGTACTATGTTGAACAACAGTGGTGAGAGTGGACATCCCAGTTGTGTTCCTGACCTTAGGGGAAAAGCTTTTAGTTTTTCCCCATTAAGAATGATATTTGCTGTGGGCTTTTTATTTATGGCTTTTATGATATTGAGGTATGTTCCCTCTATCCTACACTGTGAAGAGTTTTAATCAAGAAAGGGTTCTGTACTTTGTCAAGTGCTTTTTCTGCATCTATTGAGAGGATCATATAGTTCTTGTCCTTTCTTTTATTAATGTAGTGTACCATGCTGATTGATTTGTAGATGTTGAACCACCCTTGCAGCCAGGAATAAATCCCACTTGGTTGTGGTGACTAATCCTTTTAATGTACTGTTGGATCCTGTTGGTTAGGATTTTGTGAGAATTTTTGCATCCATGTTCACTGGGACACATTGGTCTGTAATTCTTCTTTTTGGTGGGGTCTTTGGTTTTAGGATCAAGGTAATGCTGGCCTCAAAGAGTTCAGAACTTTTCCTTTGATAGGAATTTTCTAAGTGTAAATGTTAAAAACATGGAAAAATCCTTTTCCAACAACCTTAAAATACTTTTTTAAAAAGATTTTATTTATTTATTTGACAGAGAGAGAAAGAGAGAGAAAGAGCACACAAGCAGGGGAATTGGAAGAAAGAGAAGCAGGCTTCCTATGGAGCAGGGAGCCTGACGTGGGGCTCGATCCCAGGACCCTAGGGTCATGACCCGAGCCAAAGGCAGATGCTTAACTGACTAACCACCCAGGCACCCCTTAAAATACATTTTTAAATTCAATTTTGTATGGTTTCATGTTGGGTCCATAGAATGCCTATAGATTTTTAAAAATTTCTATTGTAAAATATTAAGAGTCTGTGTGTGTGTGCATGTGTGTGTATAATAGGTAATTCTACACATCAAGTTAACTGATAAAGTGTCACTTTTTCTAGGAATAATAGCATTATTCACTTTTAATTTATTTAGTTGAAATGTATTAAATAAATGTGTATCCCTGGTAGTATGGAGTCCTGCAAGACCTGAGCTTATTTTAAGCCTATCCATCTAACCCTTCATCGCATAATGTCTAGTAATGCTGTTAGTTTATTCTGCTCAACTCTTGGCTTCACAGGAAAATCATGGGCTTCCTGAGGATAAGAATTTTTTCTTACATTACTGTTGTACCCTCATAGCATCTCACATTGAATCTTGGATACAGAATATGCTTAGAAGTTACTGATTGCTTAGTATGATTAAATCTTGAACTCCACACAGTGTGTATTCTGTACAGTGCATTGTATTTTTTATGTTTTGATTATGATACATCTTTTACATCACAGGTCTACAAACTATACCCCAAGCCTGGTCACCCATTTTTTGTTAATAAAATTTGACTGGAGCACAGGCAAGCCCATTCATTTATGTATTGTCTATAGCTGCTTTCACATGGCTGTGGCAGAGCTGAGTAGATGGGACAGAATACTTACAGTTCACCAAGCCAAATTATTAACTATCTGGCATTTGCAGGATTATAGAATTGCCAACCTCTATTTTAGATACGTATTTTTAGTGGAAAATATAAATATAATCTAAATCATTAAATTTTTTTACCTTCCCTATAAGTAAATTAGATGATAATAATTTCCAATGTTGAACATTTTAACCAAGATTTTCCAGTAATCATAAGAATCAAAGGAGAAAAATATAAAAATGGAATACATACTCTTTTTCTTGCCACAACTACTAAATTTCTGATTGAGGACAGAGAATAGATGCATTAAAACACACCCTAAAAATGCAGTTTGGTTTCCTGCCAGGATAATCCTTCATTAAAGCCAAGATTGGGTTTAAATTAAAAGGTTGAAACAGTCACATTGTATTAGAGAAAATATATAGCTGCCTTAAAAAAGGATTGAATTGGCTGGTTGTTTTAAGCTGCTCTCGGAGGCTGCCAGTCTACCTAAAGTATATTCATAGAGCACATTGAGCATTGGTTGAAATAATGATTTACTTAGTGATCTTAAAAACACAACTGTTTCATTGTTATGTCGATTTTACATGATAATGTTCATCCAGAAAAGGTGAAAAACAATCCTGTACATTCTTTGCTGCTTTGGGATAATCTCATCATGCTGTAGAAAGTTGACAGTCTTCTTTATTATTGTTTGAGATGGAAATAATGCACAGCATTCTATTTAATGCTATCTTAAAACCCAAGGAAAATGCGATTAAGTACTTAACATAAAACATTTCATTTGAATATTTTTTTTACATTTTATTTATTCATTTGAGAGCGAGCGTGAGTGCGAGAGCACAAGCAGGGGGGAGGGGCAGAGGGAAAGGGAGAAGCAGACTCCCTGCTGAGCAGGGAGTGAAACTTGCCACTCAGTCCCAGGACCCTTGGACCATGACCTGAGCTGAAGGCAGATGCTTAACTGACTAAGCCACCCAGGCGTCCCTTATCTGAATATTTTTAAAAGCAATCAGTGTGATTTTCAGTGAGTAGTGATTTAAATCAATTACTTAGTGTCTCATATTTCATTGGTTTTTAGACTTTTGTTTTATCCCATACTACTTGTCCGTCAGTTTTTAGATGGAAAATATATTTCCCTTATATGATTAAAAAAGTGCAAAAGGATTTTTCTTTATTGTAATAGCTAGGTAATTTAGAAAGAAAAATGTTAAGGTCAGAGAATTAAGAGAGATCAACATTTCATATTGTTAACTGTCACAGATTTTCTATATGTTAGTATTGTACTAAGCATTATTTATAGATTATTTCTGGTATAACAACCTTTGAATACAGGGGACAATATTCCCATTCTGCTTGTAAATTTCAAGTATGCCAAGTAATTTGCTCAAATTCATACCACTGGTCAGTTACAGAGCTGAGCTTGGTCTGCCTGACCAGACAATATTAATTACTTATTTCAGGGGCTTCCTGCAGAGATAGAGGACAAAAATACCATTGCTATTGTTAGGAAAGATCACATCCTGGTAAAAGGTAGCAAAATAATAATACTCAGAGGAAAGTTGGTAGGACCAGGTGGTTGTAGGATTTTGAGTTCTCATCCTAATAGCTAACTTTTATTGAAAAACTTCTATTTTCTACATAGTGTTTTGCATTTATTTTATGCACTGATTTTCATAATCATTTGGATAATGTGCTAGTATTTACTCTATATCATATAAATAAGGAGCCTGACTTAAAAGCTAAGTACCTTGACCAAGGACACACAACTACTATAATCAGCACGGATAGCATTAACACCTACATCTATGGCTGTTTTGTTTCGTGTTGTTTTTGGTTTTTTGGCCTGTAACCCCTGTGTTCTGTGACTTCCTGGAATTCAATAATATGAATTGGAAATCCATAAAGATCCTGTGGATGAGGTTTTAGTTGAGTGAGATTTCAAATCTCAGTAGCATACAGAATTTTTAGATGATGTAGGAGAAGAACTAGATAAATTGTTCTTTGGTGTATAGGAAGCAGATAGAAAAAAGATGTTATTTTTGAGACTACTTAAATTAATACTTGAATTGGTGGCATCACACATCTTGACATGCTGTCTTCGTAGAAGAGTTCTGAGTGTTACTTAAAGGCTATCTTCTCATCCTTAACACCCAGGCTATCTGCCTATTTGAAAGAGAAAATTTTGTGAAAGAAAAATATATAAAATAAATGCACTCACTGTAAAAAAAAAAATTAGACTATAGAAAAAAAGAAACATAAGAAATGGAAAAATCAGGACACCTGGGTGGCTTAGTCAGTTAAGCATCTGCCTTCGGCTCAGGTCATGAACCCTGGGTCCTGGGATGGAGCCCCACATCAGGCGCCCTACTCAGTGGGGAGTCTGCTTCTCCCTCTCCCTCTGCTGCTACTCCTGCTTCTGTTCTCTTGCTCTGTCAAATAAATAAATAAAATGTTTTAAAAAAATGAAAAAAATCACCTAAATTCCCAACCTCTCAGTGGTACCCAAGAAAAGCATTTTGTATTCCTTATGGACAATTTCTTATGTATATATACAGCAAGGCGTGTGTGTGTGTGTGTGTGTGTGTGAGAGAGAGAGAGAGAGAGAGAGAGAGGGAAAGAAAGAGAGGGAGAAACCAAACTGGCTGGCTTTAGTAAGATAAGATGCTTTTTTATTAACAAAATATGGAATTTTTGAGAGGAAAATATATTTTTTAAAGATTTTATTTATTTATTTGACACAGAGAGACAGCCAGTGAGAGAGGGAACACAAGCAGGGGGAGTGGGAGAGGAAGAAGCAGGCTCCCAGCGGGGCAGGATGCTGGGCCCGATCCCAGGACCCCAGGATCACACCCTGAGCCAAAGGCAGATGCTTAATGACTGAGCCACCCAGGCACCCCAGGAAAATATTTTTTTTTAGGGTAAAGAAGTTGGATATTGAACGTGAAGAAATAAGCCCAACAATTTAGAAAAAACTCTGATAATCTATAAACTCTATTCTGTTCTGTAGGAGATAAAGGCAATAGCTATAGGAAGAAGCAGAAAATTCATATGATGCTGATTTCCAGAGCAGAGACCCAGCAACCTATCCACTCACAGCTGAATACTACGGGGAAGATGTTCAGGGTGACAGGAGTGAAGGGAGATCCCATAGCAGAGAAATCATTATCTAGCTTCCCTTCATAAAACTAGTGGAATCTCTGCATTCAGCCTGATAAGTAGTAGCAATGACGACATGAAGTATCTTGTCAGTGGGCTTGAAAGTTACCTCAAGAGCCCTTTACTCTTCACCCTTGGTAAGAAGTAATCCCAGAGTATCATTTGTCCCTGAGAGAGCTGTGGAAATGGCAGGTATCCCATAGATGGTCCTAGACAGGTTTCATCGTAAGAATGAGGAGAGAGCAGAGTGAACTATATGGACAAGGTGCCTAGATGGGAGAGGGTGATGAGGCAGGAGAATTTGTGGAATGGGGAAACTGATGCGGTCTGTACACGTCAGTAGAATCCATCCTGGACACATGCCCATACACATGGTCCAGACAACTCCCTCTAAGATCAGGATGACAGAATTCTCGAAAAGCTTATATCACCTATGGTAAGAAAGGAAGGTAAAGATGGAGTGGTGGGTGGGAGAGGGGAAGGAGGAATATTTGCATTTTAGAATGCTGAGGTAATTGAATATGTATTAGCCAAAATAATTTTAAATTAAAAGTTCTCAAGTTTAACATCAGTTGGTAAATTTGCATTTTCCACTATTAAGAGGCAATGAGGCTTTGAAAATGAGGTTAGAAATTTTAAAAAAAATGCTGTTTGCCTAATTTGAGTTTTTGACTTTGAAATTTGTACCTGCTATATAATTAATTTTGCATGAGTGAAACCATGCTAAATAAGTTGTTCTCTAACCTGTTTTTTTGTTTGTTTTTCCTTTTTATTCAATGATATATAGTAGCTACCTATTTCCTCATGACAAGACACTAAGTATATTGTTTTATTTTGGTATTGCATTCCATTAGTATACATAGATAAAACTTAACTAGAATTTAAACCTATAAGGAAAAGAAACAACATTTTATACTGTGGCATGGACAGAGTATGTTTGTGATACTTTAGTAGGAAAAGGCTTATTGTATATATCAAGTCACATACCTAAGTCTGGCTGATTCTCTAAAAGAGGATGTGCCTATTTAATGAAACTCAATTGTTTTAAGATGCCGATTTCCTCTATTTTTTTTCTTCAAACAGAATTATGTTTCAATTGTTTCAAAATAAGCATGTTCTCTTAATCTTTGGAAAAATGCCTTTTTTTGTTTTAAGTTTTTATTTTAATTCTTTAACATACAGTATTATATTAGTTTCAGGTGTACAATATAGTGATTCAATAGCTCCATGCATCACTCTGTGCTCACCATGATAAATGTACTCCTTAATCTCTAACACCTACTTAACCTATTGCCCCATCTACCTCCCCTCTGGTAACCCTCAGTTTGTTCTCTATAGTTAGGTCTGTTTCCTGCTATGTCTCTATCTCATTTTCTTCCCTTCGCTTGTTTGTTTCTTAAACTCCACATAGTAGTGAAATCACATGGTACTTAGCTTTCTCTAATTTACGTCGATTAGCATTATACTCTAACTCCATCCACATTGTTGCAAATGGCAAGATTTCATTCTTTTTATGACTGAATAATATTCCATTGTAAAAATATACCACATCTTCTTTATCCATCCATCAATCAATGGACACTTGGAGTGCTTCCATATTTTGGCTGTTGTAAGTAGTGCCGCTATAAACATTGCGGTGCGTGTATCCCTTTGAATCAGTGTTTTTGTGTCCTTTAGGTAAATACCTAGCAGTGTGATTGCTAGATTACACAGTAGTTCTATTTTTAACTTTTTGAGGAACCTCCATACTACTTTCTGCCATGGCTGCACCAGTTTGCATTGCCACCAACAGTGCAAGAGGGTTCCCCTTTTTCCACATCCTGGCCAACACCTGTTGTTTCTTGTGTTGTTGATTTTAGCTATTCTGATAGGCATGAGGTGATAATCTCATTGTAGTTTTGATTTGCATTTCCCTGATGGAAAGTGATGATAAGCATCTTTTCATGTGTCTGTTGGCCATCTGTGTGTCTTCTTTGAAGAATGGTCTGTTGATATCTTCTGCCCTCTTTTTAATTGGATTATTTGTGTTTTGGGTGCTGAGCTTTTAAGTTCTTTATATATTTTGGATACTCTTTATTGGATATGTCATTTGCAGATATCTTCTTCCGTTCAGTAGGTTGCCTTTTAGTTTTATTGATTGTTTCCTTCTCTGTGCAGAAGCTTTTTATTTTAGTGCATTCCAATAGTTTATTTTTGCTTTTGTTTTTTGTTTTATTTTTGCTCTTTGCCTCAGGAGACATTGAGAAAGAAGTTGCTATGGCCAATGTCAAGGAAGTTGCTGCCTGTGTTCTCCTCTAGGATTTTTATGGTTTCAGGTCTCGCATTTAGGTATTTAATCCATCTTGAACTTAATTTTGTACGTGGTGTAAGAAAGTTGTTCAGTTTCATTCTTTTGCATGTTGCTGTCCAGTTTGGAAAAAAAGTTTTTAAAATTAAGTTTTAATTTTTCTTGGGTAGACTTTTTTTATTATTATATTTAGTTAGCCAACATATAGTACATCATTAGTTTTTGATGTAGTGTTCAATGATTCATTAGTTGAGTATAACACCCAGTGCTCATCACAACACATGCCCTCCTTAATACCATCACCCAGATATCCCGTCCCCCCACCCTCCTCTCTTCTCTAACCCTCAGTTTGTTTCCCACAGTCCAGAGTCGCTCATTGTTTGTCTCCCTCTCTGATTCCTTCCCATTCAGTTTTCCTTCCCTTCCCCTGTGGTCCTCTGTGCTATTCCTTATGTTTCACATATGAATGAAACCATATGATAATTGTCCTTCTCTGCTTGATTTATTTCATTTGGCATAATCCCCTCCAGTCCCATCTGTGTCAGTACAAATGGTAGGTATCCATCCTTTCTGATGGCTGAGTAATATGAACCACATCTACATCCATTCATCTGTTGAAGGACATCTCAGCTCCTTCCAGAGTTTGGCTATTGTGGACATTGGATAGAGACTTTTTAAAGAACATTTTAAGAAGTTTGGTATGAGTGAGTCATAGCAAATGTGAATGTCTCAATAACATCAGAGAGCAAGAATTCAATAATTGCTAAAAGAATAAGTGATTGAATTGATGATTAAATGATTCAATGGCCAGCAAATGTACTGTCAGGGAGTCAGCAGATGCTTATGCTATAGATTGCTGCTTTCTAATGATAATAGGGCATTTTATACCTGAATTATATTTTAGTATTGTCTTGTGGCAGCAGCTGAGTTTACTTCTATGTTTTACCACTAAAGCATAAACAAGGCCCAGACTGACCTCATGCTTGAGCAGAGCTGTCATTTTATTTATCTGTATATAATTTATTTTTAATTTAAATTTTAATGAACATACAGTGAAATATTGGTTTCTGGAGTACAGTATAGTGATTTATCATTTACATACCACACCCATTGTTCATCACAGGTGCCCTCTTTAATACCCATCACCCATCAAGCCCACCCCCTACCCTCCTCCCTTCATCAACCCAGTTGTTCTCTATTGTTAAGATTCCCATATGGTTTGTTTCCCTCTCTCCTTTTTTTCTTCTCCCCTCTCCCATATCTACGTCTGTTTTCTTTCTTAAATTCCACATATGAGTGAGATTGTAAGGTATTTGTCTTTCTCTGATTGACTTATTTCATTTAGTAAAATACACTCTACCTCCATCCATGTGCTGCAAATGGCAAGATTTCATTTTTTGATGGCTGAGTAATATTCCACTGTATATATCTATATATCTATATATCTGTGTATATGTGTGTATATATATGTGTGTGTGTATATATATATATATATATATATATATATATACATTATTATACACACACACACACATATATATGTATACATACATACCACCTCTTCTTAATACGTTCATCAGTCAGTTGACATTTGGGCTCTCTTCATAATTTGACTGTTGTTGGCAATGTGGCTATAAATATTGGGGTGTGTTTATATCTTCAAATATGTATTTTTATATCTTTTGGGCAAATACCTAATAGTGCAATTGCTGGATCATAGGGTAGCTCTATTTTTAGCTTTTTGAGGAATCTCCATACTGTTCTTCAGAGTGGCTGCGCCAGTTTTCATTCCCACCAACAGTGCAATAGGGTTCCCCTTTCTCTGCATCCTCGCCAACACCTGTTGTTTCTTGTGTTGTTAATGTTAGCCATTCTGACAGGTGTGAGCTGGTATCTCATCATGGTTTTGATTTGTATTTCCCTGATGAAAGGTAATGTTGAGCATCTTTTCACGTATCTGTAAGCCATCTGTATGTCTTCTTGGGAGAGATGTCTATTCATGTCTCTTGCCCATTTCTTAACTGGATTGTTATTTTGGGTGTTGAATTTGATAAGTTCTTTATAGGTTTTGGATAGTAACCTTTTATCAGATATGTCATTTGCAAACATCTTCTCCCATTCCATAGGTTGCCTTTTAGTTCTGTTGATTGTTTCCTTCACTGTGCAGGAGCTTTTTATCTTGATGAAGTACCAGTAGTTCATTTTTGCTTGTGTTTCTCTTGCCTCTAGTGAAGTGTCTAGTAAGAAGTTGCTGCAGCCAGGGTCAAAGAGGTTGCTGCCTATATTTTCCTCTAGGATTTTGATGGTTTCCTGTCTCACATTTAGGTCTTTCATCCATTTTGAGTCTATATTGTGTATGGTGTAGGAAAGTGGTCCACTTTCATTCTTTTGCATGTTGCTGACTGGTTTCCTCAACACCATTTGTTGAAGAGACTTTTTTCCATTGGATATTCTTTCCTGCTTTGTCAAAGATTAGTTGACCATAGAGTTGTGGGTCCATTTCTGGGTTCTATCTTCTGTTCCATTGATCTATGTGTCTGTTTTTGTGCCATTACCATATTGTCTTGATGACTACAGCTTTGTAATATGGCCTGAAATTTGGCATGGTGATACCTCCAGTTTTGTTTGTTTGTTTGTTTGCTTGCTTGCTTTTTCAGAATTGCTTTGGCTATTCAGGGCCTTTTGTGGTTCCATAAAAATTTTAGGATTGTTTGTTCTAGCTCTGTGAAAAATACTGGTGGAATTTTGATAAGGAATGAATTACATGTGTGGATTGCTTTGGGTAGTATAGGCATTTTAACAGTGGTTACTCTTGCAATCCATCAGCATGGAATGCTTTTCCATTTCTTTGTGTCGTCTTCAGTTTCTTTCATAAATGTTCTATAGTTTTCAGAGTACAGATCTTTTACTTCTTTAGTTAGGTTTATTCCTAGGTATCTTATTGTTTTTGGTGGCAATCGCAAATGGGATCAATTCCTTGATTTCCTACTGCATCATTATTGGTGTATAGAAATGCAACAGATTTGTGCACATTGATTTTATATCCTGCAGGTTTGCTGGATTCATGTATTGTAGCGATTTTTTGGTGAGTCTTTCAGGTTTTTTACATGGAGTATCACGTCATCATCAGAGCTGTCATTTTAAAGAAACTTCGAGTTACCAAGGTAGAAGGGACAGGTAAAAGTGACAGCACTAGAGAAACATAGAGGAAAATAGAAACTTGAAGGGATACTGACTTTATAAGAATATGAATCATTCATGGTTACTTATAATTTTTTTTTTTGCACGTGTTCTGGAAATGTGGGTAGGACTTTGAAAGGCAGAAAAGAGGAATTCTGTGTAGAGAGGATGGCACCAACAAGGACAAAAAGGGGGAAGAGTAGAAGTATTAAGGGAAGAGTGGAGTGTTGAATGCTTGAAGAGAAGTATAAGGTACTGTAAGACTGGAAAGAGATTGGCTGGAATGAGCCTTCAGGGAGAGTAACCTTTAATTAGATAAGTGACTCTACAACTGAGCTGTTGAATATGGTATCTCGTAGTCACATTAAAATAAGCCATAAGTATAAAATACACATCAGATTTTTAAGACTTAATATGAAAAAGCATGTAAAATAGCTCATTAATAATTTTTTTTAATGACATGTTAAAATGATAATATTTTAGATGCAGTTAAGGAAAACATGTTATCTATATATTATACACTATAAAAATTTACTTGTTTCTCCTTAATGTGGCTAGTAGAATATTTAAAATTACATACTTTACTCATGTATGTGACTTGTATTTGTGGTTCCCATATTTCTATTGGGTGGTGTTAGTCTAGACTTTTACCTGAAAATAGTGACTATTTCGGTGGTTAAGGAGATATTAGTAAAGGTTTAGACTTACTGTGTTTGGGGGGACATTAGCTTAGCTACACTGAAGGGTAGAATAGAGAGTGAAAAATGTAGGATTGCAGCTTGGAGAACAGAAACTAAAGACATCTCATGGAATTATTCATGTAGAAATGTTTGTGAGCCTAAGCTGTGAAGGAATGTATATGAGTAATACCTCCTAGGGAAGAAGTGTCCACAGAGGAGAGATAGGGGCAGAGGACAAACCTGAGCAGTGTCAAGTTGAACACAATTTTTACCTTTTGAATTTAAAAAATTTTGAGATAAAATTTCTAGAAGAGGTATTGGCAGAGACAAACAAAAAAACCCAAACCACCACCACCAACCCTTTACCTTATTGAGTGAATGATGCTGAGTGGTTCAGTGATTTTTCTTCCCTTATATGTATATATAGTAAAGAATTTAATCCATAGTTAATCAAGGAAAGATATTTTGCAAGATGGAAAATTACAAATAAGAAATGTAAAATAACAAAAGTACGAATATGGAAAGATTCTCTATGGCTTGCCATGCCTAAATGTGCAAGGTGTGGCAGAATGAGATATTGTTTAAATAATTTCACTCATAATTGTTCATCCCTACAAAAGTGTGGCATATAAAGTCCTGACAAGCTGTGAAATCTCCACCTCAAGGGATAATTTGCTAGGTCTGACATTTTCAGGTATTGATGAGTTTTGCCCACTGCTTGTGTTAATGGAAGGATGAACAGCTGAGCTTCATTTCTTAAGAATGATTGAGACCTTGAAACTTTCCACAGTTTCACTAGTGATTACAGTGTTGGAAGGACTTGCATCACAAGGAGCCTGTGCCCAAGTTGACTGTAAGCAAAGCCAAACCTTTGCTCAGAGCCAGGGTGCATCATTCAATGAAAAGGAAAGACCAACCACATTGCGGTGGTGCTAGGAATAGCACTGCAAAGGCTACCTGTATAATTGGACAGATTGAGAGATGTGGACATTTTATATTTGAAAATACAAAACAATATAAAGCAGACCACGAAATCCTAGCTTAGATTTATCTTATTTACAAACTCTGGAATAGGAAACCCATTTGTAATTTAATCAAGTAATAAATGCAGGTCACAGACTTCCAGAGATTAATCTAGATGTTCAACAGTTCAACCCATCAGGAAGGTACTAGTGCTTTTAAGACCCATAAATTTGATCAGATTAGGGTAGTCATTCAAATTTACCTTCTAATATCAGAGGAAAACACTGTGTTATCCTTTGAAGCAGGGGCAAATTAGTCCCTTTGTGGTTTTGGCCTGAGTTTTCAAGGATCTATTAAGAATCACTCATAAAACTTGTTAAAATGCACATTCCTGGGTTTCAGGGTGAACAGATCTTCGTTCAATAGTAACCAGCTTTTTGCTTTTAAAACCATTGTCTTAGGTTGCTTTGATGCAGAAATACTTGACCCATAGCTTTTATTGTTTTATTTTGTTACTAAATTAAAAAAAATAATTGAAATATGTTTGGCATACTATATTGTATTAATTTCAGGTGTATACCATACTGATTTGTTGTTGATATACATTATGCCATGCTCATTATACCATGATACGTGTAGTAACCATCTGTCACCACATAAAGTTATTACAATATTATTGACTATGTTCCCTATGCTCTACTTTTCACCCCTGTGACTTATTTTATGACTGTATGTTTTTATCTCTTAATTCCCGTCAGCTATTTTGCTTCTCCTTCCACCTATCTCCTCTGAGGCAACTACCAGTTTGTTTATGAGTCATTTCTGTCTTGTTTATTCATTTGTTTTGTTTTTTTAGATTGCATGTATTAGTGACATCATATAGTATTTGCCTTTCTCAGTCTAACTTCACTTAGCATAATATCCTCTAAGCATTTTGTCATAAATGGCAAGATCTCATTCTTTTTTATGATTGAGTAATATTCCATTGTATACGTATGTATGTATACATCTTCTTTACCCATTCATGTATCAGTGGACACTTACAATATCTTGGCTATTATAAACAATGCTGCAATAAACATAGGGGTGAATATATCTTTTCAAATTAGTGATTTCACCTTCTTCAAGTAAATACTTAGACATGAAATTACTGGGTTGTATGTTATTTTTATTTTTAATATTTTGAGGACCCTCCATACTGCTGCACCAGTTTACATTCCCACCTGCAGTATATGACGTTTCCCTTTACTCCAGATTATTGCCAACATTTGTTATTTCTTGTCTTTTTGATAATAGCCATTCTAACAGTTGTAAGGTGATAATCTTATTGTGGCTTTGGTTTGCATTTCCCTGATGATTAGCAATGAGAATCTTTTCATGTGTCTGTTGGACATCTACATATCTTCTTTGGAGAAATGTCTATTCAGGTGTTTTGACCATTTTTCAATTGGATTTTTGTTTTGTTTTTGGTGTTGAATTGTAGGAGTTCCTTATATAGTTTGGATACTAACTCCTTATCAGATAGATCATTTGCAAATATCTTTTCCCATTCAGTAGGTTGTCTTTTTGTCTTATTGACGGTTTCCTTTGCTGTGCTAAAGCTTTTTAGTTTGATATAATACTAATAGTTTATTTTTGCTTTTGTTGCCCTTGCCTCAGGAGACAGATGCAAAAAAATGCTAAGACCAATTTTGGACCATAGCTTTAAGTAACAACTTCCTAGGATAAGGCATCTTCCCAATACCTTAAAGTGAAATGTTACTTTGGATGAGGAACTGACTTTTAGGATCAACTGATGCTGATTAGAAATACATGAACTACACATCTCTTGTTTTTGGAAGCCATGATTCCACATTAAACCAACTAGTAATTGAATATTTGAAATCACAAATACCACATTTATTTATGGATACATATTATCTGTGAAAATCAAAATGTAAATACAGAAAGTGTTTACATGAAAGTTTGAGTCTTGTTTTCAATGGTTGTTATTTAAATCTTATAACCCTATATAATTTTACCAATTGTAAGCTGCTCAATATCCAGAAATACCTAGTACCCCATTTCTTGTTCTTCTAGTAAGTGGGTTTATAATAAATAAGTAGTAAATGATATGGCAACACAGCTGTGATTTATAACAAACATAATACAATTTCTATCACTGCTACCTATCTTGTACGATTTTATTCACTAAGTTACCCATTGTGATGGAATGCTATTGTGGAATATTAACTAATCTGCACTCTCCTTTTTCCCTACTGCCACATTGCATTAGTCTCTGAGACTTACCCCCTTTGGCTACTAGATTGAAGGCCTTAGTAGCCTTTGTCATACAAGGATCTGCTTTCACAGCACAGTCAGAGACATCAATTTCAGACATAAATTAGGTTTTGGAAGAACCTTGAAGTCTCATTGCCCTGTTATAGCTGCTTTAACAAATTAGCACAAACGTGGTGGCTTAAAACAAAAACAAACTTATTATTTTACAATCCCAGGAGTCAGAAGTTCGAAATGGGTCATCAGGGCTGCATTTTATCTGGATTCTGTGGTAGAGAATCTGTTCCCTTGACCTTTAAAGTGTCTAGAAGCTGACTGATTCCTTGGTTTATGGCCCCTTTTTCTTCTTCTTCTTTTTTTTTTATAATGATTTTTTATTATATTATGTTAGTCACCATACAGTACATCCCCGGTTTTCGATGCAAGGCTTGATGATTCATTAGTTGTTTATAACACCCAGTGCACCATGCAATATGTGCCCTCCTTACTACCCATCACCGGCCTATCCCCTTTTTCTATGGCCCCTTTTTCTATCTTTGAAGGCAGCAACATAATCTCTTCAAATCTCTCTCTGACTTTGTGTCTTTCTCTCATAAGGACCCTTGTGATGACATTGGCCCACCCAGTAACTCTGGATAATCTCTCATGATCCTTAACTTAATCACATTCTAAATTTCCTTTTGCTGTGTAAGGTAGCATGTTAATAGGTTCTGGGACTAGGATGTGAACATCTTTGGGGAGCCATTATTCTGTCTACCTCATCTGCCAGTGATAAAACCTTTTGGCTGATATGAGAGTCAATGGGAACTCAAGAGAGTTTGGCATTGGAGTCTCTTCAAGAAAACTCTACTCTTTCTCTGTTTCAAGTTAATTATGAGACTACCTCAGGAAACTCTGGGCATCTGAGAATAGAGGACATTTGTTCTCATTTCTTGAGCAGAGCCAAGGAAAGATTTCCTATACTACCTTGTTGTAGCACTAGAGATTTTAAAAGGGGGAGAGGGGACTGGTATTTTAGGCTTAGATGTGTAAACTGCACTATCACCTTTGATTTTCCAGGGTCCTTAGGGTGGTAGAGGAGAGCACCTATGAATTTTCGTGATACTCAGAGGTACTTAGATGTGGCTGAGAGAGAGTGAACTAATCAAATGGGTCTCATGAGTAGAGCATACAGAGTAACTTAAACAAATGATCTGAGACCTGTATGCCATTTGGGAGGTATGGCCACTTTGAGGACAGATAGGGTAGTGTTCATGCAATGGTTGTCAACATGGACAAGTGATGACCAGGAATCCAGTGCCCTCCATCAATACCATGTAAGCTTTCCAGGAATTTGGCACCTCTTTAGAGGGAATGGGAAGAAAAAACTTGAATTGACTTGAGTAGATAATTGAAATGGCTGACTTTATCTGGTTAAGTTTTCTGCCATTAGGCAGAATGGTGCCTCAAAATACAGATTAAACTGTCTTACTTTATAGTTCATCTTTGGTGTTCATACAGTTATGGTCTAACCATATTATACCTCTATATTTTTTGAGAAATCTTCAAAGTTTCAGGTATAACATTGTGGAGGGCCTAGGACAAAATAGGATATCGTGAAAGCTTCTTTAGCTCTCATTTATTCTTCACATATTTTGTTTATATTTTGTTCTGTTTCTTAAGCCTCTGTCTAGATATCCCATTGACTGGTGCTTATTAAAAATGTGGTGCTCTAATACATGGCTCAAGCAATAAGGTATTTATTTGCTTAGATAACTAGAAAATCTTGTGAGAATGCCAGCATTAGGGTTGATTTGATCCAAATATTAATGACGTGGATGATGTCATTGAGGTGGCAGTCCCTTATCTCTGGTCTCTCAGTGCCGTTCTCTACATACTCAACTTGTCCTTAAGCTGGCTTACCTCAGTGTTGTAACAAGGCTGTCATCTATAGCATACATGGCTAACAGTGTTTGCATAGATCTAGGGGAGGAAAGAGATTTTCTTCCTCTAACCATCACATAAACATCCTGAACCTTTGGTTACATATCCACTCCTAAACTATTAACTCTATCATTAGAATACCATGTTCTGGTTGACATAGGCCTTAGTTATGTTATCATACCTGATTCAAAAAATGGCCCAAATAGTTCAGATACATCAGAGTCCATCTCTGGAGCTGGGGTGGATCAGTCTTACACTACTTAGCAATGAGGGATGGATAAAAGAGATGCATTTCCTACATTGCCCTTATCAGTAAAAACCCTCTGTGTTCTTCTCATCATATTCTTTTATATAATCTTCTCAAGATTTCCAAGGCATCAATTTTGTTAATTTGATAAGGTAAGTTTCATTGAGGGTACTCACAAGAGAATGCATGGCTCTTTTGAGCCAATGGACTGCTTTTATTGTACTAGAAAATTTGAGCAATTTTAGGCATAGTAGATAAAACCAGGTAGCATCTTTAGGGTGCCACAAATAAAATAGTTCTTGACGAATGATTGAACATAAAGTTTTACATTTTTAAAAGCTGGAGGAACAGTGGCCTTAAATCAATGAGGGAGTGTTCCTGGTGCTGATTAAGGCACTTTTGGACAAGATGAGTCGTTGATAAACTAGAATAAATGACTCATCTTTGTGTATTGAGAGACTCCTAACATGTACATTATGGATCCTGGGGGTGATTTCACTCTGTATTTGAAAGTCAAATTTGGGACCTCTTTTTTTGCAAGTCTGTTTGACACAATAGGCCATAATGGGTCTTTTAGGCTTCTTAGGGTCCAACCTACTCATAAAATTATTCACTATAATGGCTCCTTTGGAGCAGTGACAGGCCTTGATAGAAATGTTTGTTAAGAATGGTTTTGCTGATTACATCTCCAGTGATGGCAAATAGAAACTTAAGGGATGGCAAGAATTTTAGATACAAGTTACTGTTTTTATCAGATGACAAGACTACAAGTCAGAAAAGAAACAGTTACTGGCTCAGTGTATATACTATTCTTGGAGCCTGAGAGATTTTATATATATGGATTTTTTTTTTTTTTGCACAATGTGTTTTATACAGATTGGAATATACATGTAAAGTATGTTGGAAAAAAAGTACACAAAGGTATATGAATATTTTTGTTTTATGTATGGTGTACAAAAATTACATAAATATTTGGATGGATAAATAAAGTAAATTCTCTTTTACTTGCTATTTTCATGAATTTTTAGAGCTAATTAGCGGCTCTAAAATATGTTCTAATTTCTTCATAAAAGAAATGGAGGCACAGTTTATCAACTTTTAGTCCTATGATAATTAAACGAATTTGTATATATTTTCTGAGTAGTAATGAGGAATGAACTTTATCAAGAAAATTTAATTTGCACTTCAGAACTTCAAATTTCACTAATTTGTTTGGCACCTTGTATCCTTGGGATGAGCGTAATTAAGAGTATCTGAGCACAAGAAGATCCGGTATCGCATTTGGGATTGAGATATACCAACAATACTAGGTATGGTTCTAGAGCTAACCTATCATCTGCCTGCCCGGATGAAAAGCTTTATGAGACAGAATTACCTACAGGTGGAACTTAAAAAAAAAATTGATATCCTATTGTCACTAATCTTTACTTTGTGAAGTAACAGTACCTTTGTTGTATATAAAGTTGTACATATATATCAAATTTCTAGTACTTATTAATAGCAACCCAGACTGCTTTTGTCCTCACAGGATGTTAGAATATTAGTGTTAAGTTAACTTTTTTATCATACATAAGAAAGGCTAGAGACTTCACTTTTGGACTCACAGTTGCTAAATAGGAAAATTGCTCTCTTTGGCAATTTGTATACTACTATACTACATACTACTATATTTGTATGAATTTGCATTTTATTCTGAGTAAAATGGGAAGTCTTGGGAGGAATTTTAAATAACAGAACGGTTTGGTTTGGTTTATATTTCAAAAGGAGACCATTACTGATACTGTGAGAGCAGAGGATGGATTGATTGGTCAGGAGCAAGACTGGAAGTGGGAAGCAAATTAGGATGCTCCTGTGCGAAGTTTAGAGTTCAGGGATGGAAATGATGGCTATGGAATGGAGAAATTGGCACATTGATAATATTTAAAAGTAGAATAATGAAATGGCTCTTAGGAGAGAGACAGGGAGAATTAACAATGATTCCTAGATTTCTGACTCTGTTAATGGAATGGATGGTGGGATTGCAGTGCTATCTATAGGTGTGAGGAACTCTAGATAAGGTAGTAAGTGTTTTAGATCTTTTTGGTGAGGAGTTAAGACCCACACCTACACTATACTATCAGAGTTGATTTAGATGCCCTTCTTTTATACTTCCATGGTTAGCACAGTTTTTGTTTCTGTTGTGAAACACATTTCAAATTGCCTATCCTGTGTTATTTTTTTCCCCTTTACAACAGAATCCTAGTTTTGATGGTGACAGAAGCACGTTCAGATAAGACTTAAATTCCTTGCCTCCCATGCAGTGGGGTTACCATAGTAGAGGTGACAAACCTGGTCAATGAGATAAAAGTACTGTTGGGTGGGGCTTCTAAGAAAGCTTAAAAAGGACACAAATTCAGATGGCACATGCTTTTTAATTTTAATTTAATTTAATTTTTTGCCTACTTTCTGTCTGAAATGTGGATACAATCACTAGAACTATAGCCACCATATTACCACCAACCATGAAAAGACCAAAACCAGTCAGTCACACAGATCTGACCTTGGTCTTGTTATTGTGGTGTTACTCCAGTAGTCCTAAATTGACTTCCTCTATATGCCTTGTTATGTAAGAAAATGAAGCTCATTTTATTAAGCCACTGTTATCTGAGTTTCCTGTTCTATACAGTCAAATCATCCTGATAGCATTCTCCACGCTCTGTGCGGTAAATTGTAGTAGTTTCCTGTCTTCCCCTCTAGATAAATTCCTTGAGTTCAGAATCCTTGCCTTATCTATCTTTGTATTCATGGCACTCAGCACAGGATTAACAAATGATAGAGATCATAAAAGTTAGTCAAAGTAACTTGATAAATAATTGCATCATCAACATAGGTAAGATAAATAAGACTTGGAATAGAGATAAGGCTGGAATGCTTGGATTTATTTATCATGTGTAGTCTAGTCTTGAGAGGAGAAACTTATCATATTCTTCTTCTACCCACAGTTAATATCAAAAGAAATCTCAGTGTACCATAGCATTTTTCCCCCATAAATATGATTCCTCAAGGTATCTGTAGTCATTCCAAAGGTCTCAAGCTTATGTGTGTTTATAATATGCAAAACACTTTCATGTTGGTATTATGTTTGACCCTAACTGGAAACATTTCCATTTTACTGATAAAGTAAGATCTAAAATACCTAAGTGACATAAGGAATTGCAACAGAAAATCCTAAAGTTCTTCAAATCTGTATCAGTGTCACTTTCAAGACATCTCATCAGGTACTTTTAAAATAATTAAAGATTAAATTTAGTTATAATTTTTTAATGAGATATACAAAATGTATAAATTATGCATAATGAAATTAATATGATATAACAAAAATGTAAAATATTAAGATATGCAAATTAGAAATTTTATTTTTTCTCTTTATTTAATATACTCATAACTGAATATTAGTTAAACAATTTTCAATTATAATTATATACTGAAAAATAGGAGGCTTAAGTATAATTTTATGGGTTCTTTCCAAATAAGTCTCATCTAGCTTGAATTCTTATATTGACACGTGTTATCTCTTGAAAATACTGAGTTAAAAGTATTTTATTTGTAGTGGAGGCTATATAAAGCTTCTTGGAAAATAGTTAACTGTTGCAAGTGGACACAAAGCCAGACTAATGAATACCCCATTGGCCCAATATAGGATCCTTTTAGTATCAAAATAAATAATGATATTATTGGATTATATCTCATTATATTAAAATATAGTTTGATATAGTACTAATAAAGGTTAAGTGAATTAATAAAATGAAAAGGAAAGGAATGATCTTTATAGTGGAATTCCAATTAATATAAAACAATGATCAAGTAGAAAACCACATTTTAGTCTATCATAGCTTTGAGACAGATTGAGGCAGTAATCCTTGATGGACCCTAAAATCATTTGGTGAAAGTTTGTGTGTGTGGGGGGGTACACAAAATTCGTATAATGCCAAAGCCTCCCCCCCCATATTATTACTTATTAATTGCAAAGAGGAATAAGGTACCTTTACAGTGGAGAAATATTATAGCTAAATAGTGATCAGAGTTACCACTACCACTAAAGGGATGCAGTGGGTACTGTGGTGTGCCAGCAAATCT
Source organism: Ursus arctos (assembly GCF_023065955.2). Lineage (NCBI taxonomy): Eukaryota > Metazoa > Chordata > Mammalia > Carnivora > Ursidae > Ursus > Ursus arctos. The sequence continues at coordinate 77,938,378 of NW_026623067.1, forward strand.
CTCTTCAGGACTGAAGAATGCATTCCCACAGCTAGAGTACTTAAGTCAGGCAGCTCCAGCTGTCAGCTCTCTGGAGTTGTATTGGCTGAGGAGGTCATTTCACACACAGGCACACCCCCTTCCTAGTGTGGTCCTCATCCAATGACTGGTTGAGGCAGGTGCCTACAGACCTGGTCCTCTTGCTCCAGTGCTGGACAATTCTGAAGTGCCGTCATAGTCTGACATTGCCCCATAGGGTGGCTGAGCCTTTTGTTGAGTTTGCATCACAGCCTAACTTCTCTCTGTACTGAATCCATCTTTCTTTCTTTCTTTCTTTCTTTCTTTCTTTCTTTCTTTCTTTCTTTCTTTCTTTCTTTCTTTCTTCCTTCCTTCCTTCCTTCCTTCCTTCCTTCCTTCCTTCCTTCCTTCCCTCCCTCCCTCCCTCCCTCCTTCCCTCCTTCCCTCCTTCCCTCCTTCCCTCCCTCCCTCCCTCCCTCCACTGGTGGTCCCAAGAATGCTTCTTGATAAAATGACTTCGTACTAGCCTCCATATCAGAACTTGCTTTTTAGGGAATCAAACCTGTCACATCAAACAAATTGAACTCATGTACCTCTAGATATGCTGCACTCAGAAGGACACATATCAGTTAGGTGATATTCCTGAGAAAAATGCAAAAGTTGAATCTAATTATGAGGAAGTATTATAAAAATTCTAGAGAGGTATTCTACAAGAACAATTGGTCTGTAGTCTTCAAAAATTATTATTTCATTTTTATTTTCTACTTTTCCTATACTGATGATTAAATTACTATGCTAAAAAAATGGGAGAAAATGCCATTTGTAGCATGAATAGTAGATAAATTGAAGATAGGTGAATTACATGTTGATGGCAAATTGCATACTGCAAGATTCTCTGTCCTATAGGTTCTGTTATAAAATAAATATATAGGCAGTTTACAAAAATGGTAAATTTCCAAGTATTGCTAGAGCAATTAAGTAAACTGAAATTTTCTCTTCTGGAAGCTTCAGATTTAAAAGAAATAAAAATGACAGATTTCCCCTAATTTAAGAATAAAGTGGGAAACGATGTATTTTTTTTTTCCTGAAAGGGGAGAAGTGTCAGGTGCAGAATAAATGTTGGAATGGAAAAGTATGCTAATAAAGTAGGAAGGCATAATGGTAATAAGGACCTGAAAAAATGAATAAATGGGAGATTTAGAAAGTAGGATATGCTCCTTCCTGTAATAAAATATAGCTCAAGTATAGTGAATTTGAAACTACTACCCAGGAACTGTCTTGATGTCAATTAAGACAATACTTGATGTTGGCCTCCAGAAAGTACAATTATGTTCATGTTTCTATCTGATAAGGGGAAAATCTGTATGAACTCAGATTCTATTCAGTGTGTAAAAACATACCCTTGCCTTTGTCGTAACCAGAAAAGAATATACTAAATGGAAAGAGACAAGAGACTGGGTGTTCAAATTAGAGAGGGGTGAATCTTGTACAATAGTTAGTTGACCAATTGTGGAATCTGGAGGAAAAAAAAATTTTTTTGTGACAGAGTTTTTTTCTTAAAGCATAATTTGATCAAATAAATAAATAGCAGATTGAAAGTAAGGGCCTTAAACAAAGTCACACAGTGACAGATTCATGTACCAGAACATAAGGAAAGAATCAGCAGTTTGGTGATAATGGAGGAGAATTATAATAAAGAATTTTTTTCATAGCTCCTTAGATTCCTGCTTTTCCTGTGACATTGTCTCCTATTTGGTGGTTCCACTTAGACCACAAAATGTAATGCAGATATTTTTAAAATTTTCCCTTTCCAAAGATACAAATGAATAATGACTGTTTGAACAAATCAGAACTGTTCAGAAATGATTTTTGAGAATACGAATCCCATAAAAAGATGGAGATTAATAAGAGTCAGAACCAAGAGACTAAGCAGAAGCCATAAGGCACTAAAAAACCAAAAAAACAAAAAAACCCCACAAAAACATTTGAAGAAGCTGGGCCATGAAAACAGAGAGGTCTATCAGTGTTTCCACCAGTTCTCTAGAGTTTCAGTAGCATTCAGTGCAGCTCCATGAGGTCTGATGGTACCACTGTTGAGGCTCTTTGCTAAGACTTAGGGCCTCCTCAGTTGCATTTAATAATTGAACTCCATCACTTAAGGAAACGAGAGCATGGGTTTGTACAGGCAACTAAAAAAACTCCAACAAACCTGTATATTTCACTCCTCTTTGAAATTCCTCCAGCTTTTGGCAGACAGCTTGAAGATGATGTGTGCTGTTGATCATTACTTCTTTACAGAAATAGAGCTAAGCATTTTGACTATTCATTAAATCTTACTCTTTCCTTCCAAAGTAAACACATGTGCAAACAAGAGTTTCTGTGTAGGAAGGGAAGATAATTGTGGTGCTGGATTTACCTTTCTATTGCATATGGCAATGGAGAACTTCCTTACTTATATGAGCAACTTCCTAGAAGTAGACTGTGGCTTAATGATGTATAAAATGTCCAGTAATATCTCATTATGTCCATTTCAGATTATGGCAACTTCGAGACCTCCCTCTTTCAACTCTTTGTGAACTAACCTAGAAATTTAACAGGATAGTTGACTCTATTGAGGGTTCAAATTGATGCCGGACAAATGTGTGTAATGAAATGATTGATATGATTCTTTTTTTAAAAGATTTTATCTTTGAGAGAGAGAGTGCATGTGAGGGAGAAAGAGCAAGCATGGGTGAGGGAAGGGGAGAAGGAGAGGGAGAAGTAGGCTCCCTACGGAACGGGGGCATCTAACACCTGTCCATGATCCCAGGATTCTGGAATCATGACCTGAGCAAGAGGCAGACGCTTAACCAACTGAGCCACCCAGGAGCCCCGAAATGATTGATACAATTCTTAACAGAGACTTCCTGGAAACTAATTATTTATTTTCTAATCTACAAAACAAAAATGATAAATAAAACATAGCATCAAAGCAAACACAAAGTAACCCCCAAATCAAAACCAGTAAAAATCGATTCTACAAATGTGTAAACCTTGGAAACACTTCTGCTCTGTGGCTATCTTAAGGAGATGTTTCTCAAAATTTTTCACAGCCTTTTTATTGTCGTGCTAGTATTTATTTATCTGAGGTTGCGTCATTATAGCTCTTCTGAGATTAAGCTATGAGGGAACAATCTCAGTATGAACAGTGGAGCATTTATAGGGCCATGGGGGCCATTTTCAGTAACAGTGTTAGATTTTTGAAAAGCATTTTATTTTGCTGATTTAAAAGTAGAGAAGATAAAGCCAGGTGGAACAGCAAAGCTTTCTCTCTCTCTTCATTGAATAACTTGGAAGAAGGACTAAACAATGCTTAGAATCCCTGGATAAACGCCCATCTAATCCTCATGCTTGCTTAAACTGAGAAATTATTTATGTGTAATATTGCCAGTAAATTGGATTGTATTGGTTTTCTATAAAGCTGACCACCACAGATAGTTTTTTTTTTTTCCAGCGAAGAATTAGTCTATTATTGTATACAGAAGGATTTTAGAACACCCAAGATCTTAGAGGCTTAAACCAAGTGAAGTAATTTGGGTGCAGGTAGTAAAGTTCAATTAATCTTCATTTAGTTGACAAACTTGTTTCAAGTTAGTTATGGGAAATAGCTGTTGGACATTTGGGGGAATTCATTGACATTGTTTAGTGTTTTCCATCCTTGGTATACAGCATGATTCCTCCACACTGGCAATGCTTTATTTTTTATTGTACTCCTGAATTAGAAAATACTGTTTTAAAGATGAAGTAATCTTTTCAGTAGTTTAAAGATAAAAGCATACCACATCGAAGTAAATGGGACTAAGACTCTTTACAGAGATTTATTTCATCCCATTAAAAAGGTTATCTTTAGAATACCCATGAGTATTCCTCCAGATGGGAAGATACTACCTTCTTACAGTCCTGTGAATAATGCTCACATAGGTAAAAGTAATGGAAAAGAAATACCCAAACAAAAACAAAACTTATAACATGCTTTTTCCTTTAAAAACTAATGACTTTATTTATAAATAGTGCCAAACAGGACTTCTCCTCTATGCCAAGATCGGAATTCACAGAACTAATAGAACAGTCCTAAGAACAGTAAAATAAAGACCTAGGATCGCCACACTGAAGATGTATATAAATCTTCCAAAAGCAACTCAAAACTTTTAAAGGCATGAGAAAGGAGGTTAGGAAGACCCGAGGTTATGAAGGAATAAATCTGGAAAGGTGAGTAGGGACTAGATATTGAGGGTTCTTACATGCCAAACTCAAGTTTTATAACCCAAATCACAAAGGCTTTGGGAGGATAGCTAAAGATAAATACAAACTTAAGTCTTGGCAAGTCCAAGCATAGAATCCATACTTTAACTTGACTTGTAGGTTCTGTAAGAAGTAATTATATTTAATAGAAGCTCTTTCACTTTGGTTGTTACCCTTAACTGCCAGTTTAAGAGAGAAATCATTAGATTCAATCTGTCTTTAAAAATGAGTTTGTCAGTCTCCAAGAGTTACATGCTTATTTGATTGGAAGATTTTTATGCTTCATTTTACTCAACATCAGGAAGTCTCTATGGAAATATTCACTTCCAGTTGATTAGAAATCAGGGAAACAACATAAAGCAAACTCATTTGAAAGAACTAATTACAAAAATGTACGTTTTGGAGTACTCTTTGTAATCCTGTTAAGTGAATATCCAAATGTCATATCAGACAAGTCTGCAACGCTCATTCATCCGGCACATATCTGAAAGGCAGCCAGTAGGCTGCTGCCACATTACCCATAACCCAGCTCTCTTCCTTTCCAGATGTTGTCCCCTGTCACTTACTTCATAGGAACAAGGAATGTCAGAAGAAAAAAGAGAAAAATTCAAGCAATTGCTCTTGCTCACTAAATTAATTCTACTATCTTACTGCAATAGGTTAAATCATCTCAATCCTAATCCTCCTATTTCCCCACCCTTTATATAACTGTTTTCTTTCACTTCCTCCTATACCAAATTATCATGTTTGTTGCCTGTGTTCCACCCACACCGTGATTATTTAGACTTTTATTTTGGGGGCACTCAGAGTTCACAGTGTTAAAGAAACAATAAGGTACGATGCAATGTGCAAAGTGTAACTCGTCGCTCTATATATTCTATAATAATATACATCTGACTGGTGGAAGATATGGGGAGGTTTGTCATAAGTGAAATTGAGACTAGACTATTCATGAATACAGCATAAAAGGGTTTAATAAATCCCAGAATCACAATGAGAAGACACAGACTTCATTTTATGTAAACAGAGAGATCCCAGATACTATGCTGGAGGTGTGTATAATTATAGGTTATTAAATCTCCAAGCTAGCTCTGTCCTCGGATTCTCTGGGGACTGAGACCAGCAATTACTACACGGAAAAATTTGTCTATTTTGACATGAGATATTCAGCAGGGAGGCAACACAGAAACCACTTTATCTCTACTGAAATATATTCAGGGAAAACATGGTCCTGGGACTTTGTTCCACAAGCAGATTAAGAATTTAATAATAGTTTTCTAAGTGAGAAGTCCTCTGACATCCTCTCACTGCCCCCTGTCTTTTTGGTTTAAAGTGAACAGGACGTGCATCTTTTGAGTGAAGGAATACTGTACATGGCTTGCAAGATAAATTGGGATATAAAGAAATCAAACAAAAACAATAGCAATGCGTTATTCTAGCACATGCCTGGAGAAGGTTCACTGCTTACCTGACACTCAGCTTTCCCTTTGAAAGTTGATAGACATCAGATCACATGTCAAGAAGATAATTTATTTGTAGTATTAAAAAATATCCCTTCCTTACTCTTTAAAGCCTGATTTAATGCTTTCCAAATTTTTCACTTCATGAATTGTACCTATTTTCTTGCCGCCCCCACTTTCTGGCATGGCTGACAGATTTCAGTTTTGTCCTCACTGGAAATGCCAGATCACAGTGCTATGGCAGCTGGTGCTGTCATCAGATCCTTCCAAGGATGCCACCTCCACAAATTCTTCTAACCCATGACTATTTCTCATAATTTCCTGCTTCTCCAAAGGGCAGGGCAGGTGGCTCAGGCCCAGAGCACATAATGTTGCCAGTTGCTCCAGGTCTGATGCTGTCACAAGGACCCGCTCTAGAGGCCCACAGACATTTTGGATTTAAGTGTTAACATTAATTCCATACTTAAGAATGAAAGCTTGCAAACTTGTACTTCCTTTTTTTTTTCTTCAGTCAGTCATCCCTTATACTTTTTACAGTGATACTTAAGAAAACCATTTCCAAAGTAATGAATTACTAGCATTGCCGTTTAAATATAAGCTCCTCTTGATCATCTTAAGTTGTTGAAATACAAATTTCTTAGGGTTAATTACTCTCAAAATTACACACACACACACACACACGCACACACATACACCCCAAAATAAGAAATAAAATACTGCTTGAAAAGAAAAGAAGAAATTAATCTTTAAACATAGCTGAGGCTTCAACACCTTGCAGTTGGAATTGAAATGCTACCTCTGCTTTCTCTCCATTTGTTTAAACTTGGATTCTTAGCTTCAAGATCTACTAGATACAACTTTTGCATTCATTTATTCATCTAGGAAATAAATATTTACTGGATGCCTGTATGTCAGGTACTTTCTAGACACTGGAGGTTCATCCATTAACAATATTGACAAAAATTTCTTTTCTCATGTGCTTCCATCTAGAGGGAAGCTGTAGAGAAGTCTAAAAAGTCTGATTATAGTTAGTGATCAGAAGGACTAGGTTCCAGCGTTGATACTTACACTGCATTATTAAGTGGTCTTGGATTATTCCCAGACTTCTGTGGGCTTCATTTTTCTTGTTCATAAAGTGAAAGAGTCAGAAAACATGTCATTCTGTAGGCCGGTTGCAAGTATTTTGTTGTTTTTTGTTTGTTTTTGTTTTACACCAGTATCTTTGTTATGCATCTGGTAGCACTAGGCATCCTCAGCGTAAAGGAAAACATGGGCTTTATTACTGTAGTAATTTTGTCTGTGGTCATTTATTCATTCCTACATTGAATAAGTGTGTAATGCTTGTCTTCTGTGTGTGCAGAAACTGTGAATTAGGGATTCAGGTGAATGAGACAAATTGTTTTCCTCATGGTTTGGCTTAGGAGACCTTTCATTGAAGTAACTAGCTGAATGCCAGTGGGGTAAATGTTATACTTCCTAGCAATCTGAGCAAGGTGCAGCAGGAGACAAACCAGATCACAAGTGGTTCTGCCTATGGGATTTAGTTAGGGCTTGTAGTGGAGGAAACATTTATCCTTGGTCACGAGGGGCTGAAAAGGCAGAACAGGCTGGAGAGGAACTTTCAAGAACAGAGAAGACTGAACACAAAGATTCGGAGATGTGAAAAGGCATTGTGTTGTGAATGACAGAGGGAATATATTCTTTTAAGGGCTCAGCATCCAAGGTGAGTGAGGGGAGGTAAGAAAAGAGAAAAAAACTGAGATTAGTTAGTGAAGAACCTTATATGGTTTATTAGTAAATTTTAACTTTCATCAATAAGACAAGAAGCTTGAACTGAAGGTTTTTCTGGGTCCAGGTCAATAATATTAATTTGTCTGATGAGTTTTCAGTGCTAGCCTCAATGTACAATACTTAAGTATTCTAAATATATTGCATATTTTGTTTATACAAAAATGACATGAAGTACTAGAGGGACAGGCAAGCTTGTTCATTTATATGCATAATTAGTTAATTAAGATGAGTTAGATGGGATATAAGCACTGAGTGAATTCACTTTTCTTTAGCCTCTCAACCTTTAAAAATATTCTCTTAAATTCCCCGTTTGTCTTTCCTTGAAAGCCTGTGATCCATACAGATGTCAAAACTTTCAGTCACATTCAACTATAAGGACAATCTGATTCTGATAATGAAGGCCATTTTTAAAGTAATAAAGGTCCATTCCAATCTTAATGAAAACTTTAGTCCCCTCATTCAAACCCCAAAACATCTTCCGTTATCCTCAATAAACCTGACCCATGAATTGGAAACCTTCCGTGGGAAAAAGAAGTGTGGACTGTGTTTTTACTCTTCTTTCTCCCCCTTCCTTCTCCTCCTCTTCTCCCTTCTTTCTTCTTCTGTCGTCTTCTTCTTTTCTCTTCTTTCTTCTTCTCCTCCCCCTCCTTCCCCTTCCTCTCCTCCCCCTCTTCCTTCCCTTTCCTCACCTCTTCCCCTTTCCCCAACTCCTACTCCTTCCCCTCCTCCTCCCCCTCCTCCTTTTCCTCTTCTCCTTTCTACTCCCCCTCCCCCTTCTCCTTTTTCTCCTTCTTCCTCCTCTTCCTCCTCCTCTTTTTTTCTTTCTTCTTCTTCCTTCTTTGTTTTTCTTCCTCCTTCTTCTCCTTTCTTCTTCATCTTCAATGTGTGTTCCTGGATTCTCTAAAGTTTTAGCCCTGGGAGGAGTTAGAAGAAAAGTACAAAAATAAGTCACTAAGCTATTAAGATTTTTTTCTTCACCCCATCTCTGATGATGATACTAAATCTCTAGGTTTTCTGTGGACCCAGATGTGCATTCTTCAGAGCCTCTGCACAGACCACCCCAATGCACAGTCTCTAACATAGGTGACCTGCTCTCAGTGGGATATTCTGTGAATTTTTCTCAGTCTCCCACTGCTGGCTACCTTCATTTAGCAGATATCTTTCTTGGATGGGATACCTTCAAAGTGGCTTGAATTTGTTATTCCTGTGGCATCTACTTTGTCATTAGGAAACTTGTGCATCTTTATTACACCAAGGAGACTTGTTCTACTGTTGGCCTTTGTCCCTGCTCTGTAATCACGGGACAATTCAGGTATTCTTCAGCATTCAGAATTATTCTTGAAAGAAATGTGGTCTGGTCTCTTGATTCAAATATACCCCTAACCCCAGAGGAAACATGACAGTTTTTCCTATACTACTCTGGAGGAGCCACCATATTGAGTCTTGAGATTGTCACAGTTGAGCTAATGTCCATCATCTATGGTATTTTTCTTGAAGGCTCTCCTTCTATGTGGTGGATATATGGGTGTAAGAAGCAACAAGTCTGTAGCAAGCTGAGGGAGAAAAGGATGGCACTTTGTTTTAAAAGAATCCCCTGGATGAAAATAAAAGTGGAAGGACTAGATCTCCCACCTCATAGCATTTTTGGTTGAAGAGTTGGGGAGTATCTGGTAGCTTTTAAGAGTTTTTCAGAAAGTTACCCTCAATTATGAAGCCTTGGTTAAAACTGTGACAAACAAGGAAAAAGTTTTATTTTACATTCTGTGACAATTTTTTTTTTTTGTATTTTCCTAGTGTGTTTTTTTTCTTAGTATTACATAATGTTCACCTTGACAATTCTAGCCTAGCTTGCTGGGATAGTGGGAGCTAATGAAATACTGCATTTATAAAAAGTAGGGCAATATCTTGCTGGGAGCCAACAGTAATAAAAGCAATATTAATCAAAGTGATAACTCAGAAGGAGTGGGGCACTTGAGGGTGTTGGATTGAGCTACACTTGCAACCATCCTTTCTCATTAGAAAGTTGTGCCCAGGCTCTTTTATTGAAGGACTGGACCCTGTTTTATCAAAGGAGGTCCTTACCTGGAAAACACTCACTTATAATGCCGGTAGGTAATTTCCATATTGTGTATCTTAAAACCGTTTTGCCAGATCTGTCTACTCTAATCCTAGGATCTATGTGAAATCCAAATATTGAAAGCCCTCTTTATTGTTGTATTTTATAAATTATTAACATAATAAGGACTTTTCACATTCTGGTATCAGAATAGGGCAGCAATAGGTATCAGAATAGGGCAGCAATTTGACCCCTTAGTAATCTGTAAATTTGCTGGTGGTAAAGGGATGATCAGCAGCCATGTTGTCTTCATCAACTGGCAGTTCTAATTTGGACATCTCTGTTTCACTGTCTTCCTGATGGATTTATTAAGCAACTGATGAGAATGTCTCTAGCTAGCTAGTTTCTGAGTGTCTGTGAGGTAGAATGACATCTGGGCTTGTGATAAGTACAGTAGGAGACAATGAAGAAGACAAGGAGAGGGCTGAGAGAGTAAATGTAGTTGAATTCAACAATTCAAATAGCATTTAGCTTTATAAATGATTTTTGGAAATGATTTTTAACTTTTAACATTATGTGTTAAAATTCACACACAAAAAGATAAAGGATTAGGGGGTGAGGTTGGGTAAGGTCCTGCTGCAGCCATACTTTCTCCATTTAGGGAGTCATGCTAGGGAGTTCTTTCGAAGTCTTCAATAATGTAATGAACTATACGTTACCACATTTAGATATTAAAATAAAGAAGAGGTATTGTATACACTGCCGAAGCAGATGTGCATAGAAATCAGACTGTTTACACCAGTAGTTAAGCATGGATGAGTTGCATGCATTTGTTTGTCCTTGGCTTTTTTGAGGCTGTGGCTCAAACTTTTGTGTTATGGATAAAACTCATCTTACTTAAAGCCTTTACCCAAATGGGAGATGCTTTTCAGTATAAGTTCCTTAATTCATAAGACATGTGTACCAGATGTGGCTAAATTCTAAAGGATTGAATTAGGCATAGCATCTAGAAATCTATTCATATCCTCTTCTTCCTCTCTCTTCATTATCCCCTGTAGCAGCCTACTGAAGGAATAGAGGTTTTGTAGACAAATAGGACTAGATTATAATTCTGACACTGCCCTTTCGTTCTTTTATTTTCTCTTTTCTTTCTCTTTCTTTTTTTTTTTTTTTTTTTTTTGTCAAATAAGTTACTGAACCTTTCTGAACCCCTGAATCTTCATCGGTAAGTTAGGAAACAGAGTAATTTAGCTTTTGTGGGCTGTGAACACACATATATATAATTTTAACCTCACAGAAATTTTGAGGTCTGTGCTATCATGATCTCTACTTTGTGGAGGAGAAAACAGGGGCCAAGGGAACATAAGTAACTTGTCTAGTCACACAGATTGTAAATGAAGAACTAAGTTTTCAATTTTGTCTCTCTCTAAAGCTGTTGCCTTGACTATGCTTTACAGATGAAATAACTTTTTTTAAAGACTTATTTATTTATCTATTTAGAGCACATGGTGGGGGAGGGACAGAGGCAGAAGGAGAGGGAGAGAGAATCTCAAGCAGGTGCCCCTTTGAGCATGGAGTCCCACTCAGGGCTCATCTCAGGACCTGAGCTGAAATCAAGAACTGGTTGTTTAACCACTAAGCCACTTAGGCACCCCCTAAATAACTCTTTATAAGAAAAAAAAATAACTTTGATGTAATGCATTCTTAATGAAATTATTTAAGAGGCAATATTTTAGTTAGGTTTTCTTTTGTGGAAAGTGATTGAAATCCAATTCAACCAGTTAAGACAAATAGGAAGAATTATCAGATGGCAAATGGAGTAGCTGCATGGCCAGATACCTGTAGGTCTTTGGTCAAGGTTGAGGAAGAAAGACCTGGATAACATTTACACTTACTATCATTTACTTACCTTGACTGGTCTCTAGGTTGAGGCCATTTTTGTTTTGTTTTGTTTTGTTTTGATTCTCCATGTAGTGAAGAATAAGACTGCTGATATCTTTGGGGATATAGCCTTATAGCCTCTGGTAGAGAAGAATGTCTTATGTGAAGTTTTGCCAGATAACCCTAGGGAAGGACTCTAATTGGCCTGCCTTAGGTCACATGACAGATCCTATCCAATTGCTAGGGTGGGACACTGTGATTATAAAGGTTTTACCAAGCCTGGGCCAGTTGCTTACTCTATGGCCAGGGAAATGGATTCCATTTTTAGAAGGAGGAAGAAGCAGCACTAAATAATCAGATAGCAATCACAGAATACTTAAATAAATCCTAATAATATTATATACAGTTATAGGTAATTTACTTAAACTTTTTAATAAAATCTAAATTTGTCAGCTTTTTCTTTATTATTCTTGAGTATGTTTTTAAAATGAATAAATCACAGAGGAGAAAAAACTCTTATTTTGTAACTAATAATCTTAATGTATTTTATTCACCTTACATTAAATAATACATCTGTTAACTTTTGTACCTGAAAATATCCCTGAGAAATGTCTTTTCTATTTTGGCCACAGTGAAAAGAGAACTTAAACACATGGTGTAGTCATTCTGGAAGGCAGCTATGCTCACCACTATACCACCAACGCTATGGTGCAGTCATCCTGAATGTTAAAAACAGAAGGACATTATGGGGGCTGGTGCTGTTTGCTTCCTGTTGTAATATCATACATTTAATGAGAAGAGAGTGGACAAAGCTGGTAAGCTTTTCAAACAGTTCCATTTTGTGGTACCTGGGAGAGTTAATCAAAAGTCATATAATTTATTGAAGTAGATATATTTACAATGGTGCAAAATACATTTAACAGCAAATGACTCTGGTAAGCCTGACTAGTGAGGTGAACAAAAGTCAATATTTAAAATGAGAAAATGTAAACATTCTATCTTCGTATTAACAATCTTGAAGAAGAAACAGCTGTTACATTAGTTATCACTTTCCAGATCCAACACAGTATTGTCATTTAATTTCTTGGACTCCTATTTGCTTGGCTGCAGCATCACCACATGATTTAAGCCCTGCAATGTTTGGCTTTACAACCAACTCCAGGTGCAAAATTTTACACTAAGTCTTTATTCCCTTTTGAATTGAGATTCTTCCCAACCAAAGGTTATTTTCAAGCAATTTAAGACTTTAAGACACAGACCGTCTAAGTGAATTTCACTTGTTTTTTGGACTTTGACATGTAGGTATTGGAAATGTACTGAGTGTCCTGGACCAAGATGTTAGCGTATGTCCAGAGTTTCCATTTTTATTATTATTCTGTATTATCCTTTAATATGTTTACTTGCTCTTCCAAGCATTAAAAGTCCAGGACCTTGGAACCAAGGTGATTTTTGGTTATGCACAAGTGCCAATAAGATCTTAGGGAATATTGTGAAGTAGACAAATTTTGTGGCACATACAAGTACACATACACACACCTCTTGATTAATACCAAGACTTTTATATAAGAAGTTAAAATTCACTCCTTAAAATACTAAATAGAAGTTAAGAATTCATTCAGTTACTCAAAAAATGTGTATTGAGTATCTGTATTGTGGGTACAGCTGTCAAAAAGACCAATGAAGTTTCTGAATCCATGGAACTTGAGTTTCAGTGAGGAGAAACAGGAACAAATTAACAAAGAAGATATTTCAGAGTTGTAAGTGCTATGAAAAATAATTGATATATTTTACAACTCTGGGGAGTGTTTGCATTTTAAAATAGTCACTTGCTAAATTAATTGATTGTGGAGTACTTGGAGTGTACTTGCAGTTTATTGCCTAACACCCCCTTCCATCAATTCCTCTGCTTGTTATTCCATTTTGTTTTCAACAGTTGGAGTTTTCTTTTTTAATCTAGCTTATAAAAAGAAAAGTATGAGCTGGCCATTTTACTAAAATGCCAGGTAGAAATAGAACCATGGGTAAAAAGGGAGCCAACAACTTGTGGGTATCTAATGAGTCTTATAGCAACTTTTTATTCCAGGTACTCCTTAAATACAGACAGTAGAAACAAAGAAGGGAGAGGAGAGGGGCAGGGAATCACTCTGATAGGTGCTCGCCTATGTGGGCAGAAGTCTCATGAGGGAGTTAAAATATATTCAGCAGCTGAGGCCCAGTTGAATAGTGGGGTAATGGTTTAGACTTTACAAAACTTCATGTTGAAGTTATTTGCATAGATGCCTATCTTGGCAGCTTGTTCTAAGTTTTATCCACTCAGCTAGGTAGAACTAAGATGAAATAACTTTTTGGTTAGAAATCACGGATATTAGTTCTGAACTTGGCTGCTGCCCTAACCTACAAGGATAACCTATGCTTTTCTATACTCTAAGCTCCTATATTGAAAGATTAATTTTATTTAATGATACACAAATTTTAATTCTGTGTACAATTTCATTTCCTAACAAATACTTTAACTTAGAGGGAGAGAGGGGGGAGGAAGGGAGAGTGGGAAAGAGGAATCAGAAAACACCAGTGAACAGTATCAAAGAAAAAACATTGAAGAGAGTTTCGAGAAAGAAGGTGTGATGAACAGTTGAAGGCATCTAAGGGATCCAAAAAAGCTAAGTGTTTATTTGGTTAAATGAGGTCATTTGGTGCCTTGCGCAAGAGCAATTTCAGTAGAATGATAGTGGAGGAAGCCAGATTACTGTATGTTGAGTGGTCTCTGAGGAGGTGAAGTAAGCAAATACAGTGTGCCCCTCTGTGAAGTTTGGGTATTTAGCATATACAGTGTACCCCTCTGTGAAGTTTGGGTATTTAGCAAGGAGAGAGACAGTGTCAATAGCAGCTCCTTGTAAAATGAGAGTATGTAAATTGAGTATGTTTTTAGGCTGAAGGGAAAGAGCCAATGAGGAAATGAATTCAGAGAATTCAGAGATTAGGATCTTGGGACAAAAGGAATAAAAAGGCAAGAGGGGAACAGTTCAAGACATAGACACAGGGTTGTCCTTGCAAAAGAAGAAGGTCTTTCTCTTTGAGGTTATGGGAAAGCTGATAGGAATGGCTGTGACTATGGACATAATAGGTAGTAATGGTAACTTAACGGAGATCTTACCAGATGGTTTTAATAGGATGCAGGATTGTCTTTTGCAAATGTGTGTAGCAAAGATTGATTGTGGAGCTTAATGAGAATGGAAGCAGTTTGGGATAATGACTGAAGGTATTAGAGGAGGAAATTAATCTTACTAAGATTGCGAACTGTGAATTTGTAGTGGCACCAATCTGCACTGTTGCATGATCTTCCCCATAGGTGTTGAGCCTCTTGGATACAAGAACAGATAGAGAGCTATTTATAAAATTGATCCAGAGTTAGGGTACTAGGTAGGGAAATGGAAGGGAAAGGGGGATTGTAAATTTAATGAGACTAAAAGCAGTGTGGTGTGCTGACAAGGAAAGGGATAAGAAACTAAATGGTCTAGAGTTGGGGGTATTTGAGAAAATGTTGAGTAGAACTTGATTATTACATAATCCTTGGTATATTTCCGGTAAGGAGTAGCTGAAGTGGATTTGAAGAGGTCAAGAATTTGTGAGGAGGAATGGGTATAGAAGACAATTTTAGAGAAATAAAGAAGGTAGAAAGAACATTCAGAAGATAGGACTGTAACAATTGAAAGGAATTCCACAGATACAGTAGAAGGAGTTGAAATTAGAATGTATAGTAGGAGAAGCATAAGGATGTCTAGCACAGTGAAAACAGAAGTGGGGTGGAGCTATATTGAAGACTAGTTATAGGAATAACAAGCTGTATTTGAATCTTGGACTTAGAATCTCCAAAACTGATGTCAACCTATTGTGTTTTTTTTTTCCTTTTTTTAATCTTTTTAAGTTTTTATTTTAATTCCAGTTAGTTAACATACAATGTTATATTGTTTTCAGGTACATTATATAGTGATTCAGCACTTCCATACAGCAGCTGGTACTCATCATGAAAGTGTACTCCTTAATCCCCATCACCTATTTAACCCATCACCCCACCTACCTCCCCTCTAGTAACCATCAGTTTGTTCTTTATAATTAAGAGTCTGTTGGGTTTGTCTGTTGATTTGTCTCTCTCTCTCTCTTTTTACCTTTCATTTGTTTTGTTTCTTAAATTCCATGTATATGTGAAATCATATGGTATTTGTCTTTCTCTGACTTATTTCACTGAGCATTATATTCTCTAGCTCTGTGTTGTTGCAAATGGCAAGACTTCATTGTTTTTCATGGCTGAATAATACTCCATCTAAAAATACACCACATCTTCTTTATCGTTCATCAGTTGATGGACACTTGGGCTGTTTCCCTAATTTGCCTATTATACATAATGATGTTATAAACGTAGGAATACATGTATTCCTTTGAATTAGTATTTTTGTATTTTTAGGGTAAGAACCCAGTAGTGTAATTGATGGATCATAAGGTAGTTCTCTTTTTAACCCTTTGCAGAACCTCCATACTGTTTTCCACAATGGCTGCACCAGTTTGCATTCCCATCAACAGCGTGAGAGGGTTTGTTTTTCTCCACATCCTCGTCAACACTTGTTTCTTGTGCTGTTGATTTTAGCTGTTCTGACAGGTATGAAGTGATATCTCATTGTTATGATTTGCATTTCCCTGATAGTAAGTGATGATGAGCATCTTTTCATGTCTGTTGGCCATCTGTAGGTCTTCTTGGAGAATGTCCATTGATATATTTGGTCCCTTTTTTAATTGGATGATTTGTGTTTTTGGTGTTGAGTTTTGTAAGTTCTTTATATATTTTGAATACTAACCCTTTATCAGATACATCTTTTGAAAATATCTTTTCTCATTCTGTAGGTTGCCTAACCTATTGGTTTTAATTAAGTATAATTTTGGGAGGAAGGAAATGTCTGTATTCCATTTCCTATTGTTTCTTGATTCCATTTATCCTTGGCTATGTGAATCGGTTTTTGAAATTCTTCTTTCTATTAATATTCATTTACATAGGAGATGATACATTATAGTGGAAAATGTAAGTTTAAAAAGTTTTTGACAGAAATTGTTGATTGGTATTAGACATCTTTCTTACTAAGAAGTTGCTTGCTGGGGAACCTGGGTGGCTCAGTTGATTAAGCGGCAGGCTCTTAATTTTTGCTCAGGTTATGATCTCAGAGTCCTGGGATGGAGCCCAACACTCAGCAGGGAGTCTGCTTGAGATTGTCTTGCTCCCTCTTTCTCTCTCTGCCCTTCCCCCCACTGTTGCTCTCTCTCTCTCTCTCTGTCTCTCTAAAATAAATAAATCTTTTTTTTTAAAAATTTGCTTATTGCTGTTTCATTTGGAAACCATGCCATGGTTAATACGAAAGTGATTTTGTCTGTAATTACTAACTTACACAATGGTTGATGCTTACAGAGAATCACTCATGTCAGTCCCCAAGCTTACATAACAATCTCATATCCTTCTGCTCTGACCTGGAATAAATCACTTAATTACTTTGCATTTCAATTTTGCCAGCTATATGTGTGAAGATACATTGCTTCGAAAATAGAATATCAAAGGAGAATGAAGAGAAGTGCTTGAAAGTTAGCCTATCATGGACATTAATAACTTTGAAAAAGTTGGTTACACTCACAAAGACTCAGTTTCTTTCTGAGAAAACAGCAATCACTCTTACTCTTTCAAGAAAATGGTAAAGTTTTAAAGTATGTAATAATATCTGTAGGGTATTTGGACTATGTCTACATGGTGGCCAACATGTTTCCAAGGAATGCATTGATGCATAAGGTAGTGAGCAAAAAGCATCAATGTGGAAACTGAATCCATCATTCTCCCTTGTAATTTTACTACAGTTTGTACCCTGTTTCAAGTATTTGATTATATAAGATGATTAAAATCTAGACAT
The DNA here is from genome assembly GCF_023065955.2 of Ursus arctos. Taxonomy (NCBI): domain Eukaryota; kingdom Metazoa; phylum Chordata; class Mammalia; order Carnivora; family Ursidae; genus Ursus; species Ursus arctos. The sequence continues at coordinate 77,955,786 of NW_026623067.1, forward strand.
ATGATAAATCAATTGCAAACAAATAGTACTTGTTTCTATTTACACAGCTATTTTCAGAGGAATTTGCTTATGTTAAAGAGTTTGTCTGAACTAGGATTTTATATTTGCCTAATAACTACTAAGTATAATCCATGCACCTGGGGATGGGCTAGGCCCTGAAGAAACGAAGATAATAGAATGATATGGTCCCTGATCTCCATAAGTTCATTGTCTAGTCACATTAGTTACAGATTCCACGTATTTTGATATGAATATTATGAAATGTTAATGAAATATTATGAAATATATTTTATGTGTTCTAGCAAGGTGGAGACCTTTTTGACTTTTTTTTAAAGTGATAAGCTTTATTTTTTTAGAGAAGTTTTAGGTTCACAGCAAAATTGAATGGAAAATAGAATTCCCATATACTTCCTACACCCATACATATGTAGCCTCCTCCACCATCAACATCTGGTATAAGAGTAGTACCTTTACTACAGTCCATGAGCCAACATTGACATGTCATCATCCAAAGTCCACAATTTACATTAGGGTTCACTCTTGGCATGGTACCTTCTATGGTTTTTCACAGTTGTATAATGGCATGTATCTACCACTATAGTACCATACAGAATAGTTTTACTGTCTTAGAAATCCTCTGTGTACCACCTATTTATCCCTTTCTCCCTCTAAACTCTTGGCAACCACTGATAATTTTACTCTTCATAGTTTGCCTTTTCCATAATGTTGTGTAGTTGGAATTGTACAGTAAATAGCCCTTTCATATTGGCTTCTTTTAGTAATACACATTTAAGATTCCTCTATGTCTTTTCATGGCTTGATAGCTCATTTATTTATTTTTATTTCATTTTATTTATTTAGTTTTTGAGAGAGAGCATGCAAGCAGGGGGGAGGAGGAGAGGGAAAGACAGAATCTCAAGCAGACTCCCTCCTGAGCTGGGAGCCCCACATGGGGCTCATCTCACAACCCTGAGATCACAACATGAGTTGAAATCAGGAGTTGGATGCTTAGGGGCGCCTGGGTGGCACAGCGGTTAAGGGTCTGCCTTTGTCTCAGGGCGTGATCCCGGCGTTATGGGATCGAGCCCCACATCAGGCTCCTCCGCTATGAGCCTGCTTCTTCCTCTCCCGCTCCCCCTGCTTGTGTTCCCTCTCTCGCTGGCTGTCTCTATCTCTGTCGAATAAATAAATAAAATCTTTAAAAAAAAAAAAAAAGGAGTTGGATGCTTAGCTTAACTGACTGAGCCACCCAGGCACTCGAGATAGCTCATTTAAAAAAAAAATAAAGATTTTATTTATTTGAGAGCGAGAGAATGTGCTCATGCCCAAGTCAGGGGAAGGGCAGAGGGACAAGCAGACTCCATGCTGAACATGGAGCCCGATATAGGGCTCCATCCCAGGACCCTGAGATCATGACCTGAGAACTCAGAAGCTTAACCAACTGAGTCACCCAGGTACCTCAGCTCATTTATTTTTATTGTTAAGTAGTACGTACCATAATTTATCCATTTACCTACTGAAAGGTATCTCTGATGTTTCCAAGTTTTGACAATTATGAATAAACTGTTGTAAATATCCGTGTACAGGTTATAGTGCGGATGTTAAGTTTTCAACTCACTTAGATGATTGCTCAATTGTGTGGTAAGAGTATGTTTAGTTTTGTAAAAAATAGACAAACTGTCTTCCAATGTGACTGTACCATTTTGGATTCCCACCAACAGTGAATCAAAGTTCCTATTGCTTCATATCCTTGTCAGCATTTAGTGTTGTTTTGGATTTTTAGACATTCTAATAAGTGTATGGTGCTATCTCATTGTTTTAATGCATTTGGTTTTGATTGGTATCTTCTCACTAAATATTATGGTGTGATGTGTTATAGTAAAGGCATACCTTGAAGAGTTAGGAAGAATTTGCCAGATGGATATTGAAGAATGAAATAGTGGGAGGAAGAAAAGCCAGGGGCATTTCAGGTAGAGAAAGTTTTTGTGAGAAGTTTCATGGGTGAAAGAGAACATGGTGCTTAGTAGTTGGGGGCATGATATAAAATAAAGAAGGAGTAATAGGAGGGGATGACATGCATTTAGGTAGAAGCCATATTTTGAGAACAGTTATAATTTATGTTGGATTCTTTTGAAAAGATGAGAGGACTTCTATAATTTTAAATTGAGTCATCACATAGTTTCAACTAGACAAACTTGATTCAATCCACATGGACATATATTTCACAAACTCACTTTAAACAACCCCAAATACAAGAGGACATGTTCTTTGATTTTTTTACAAAATACATATTGGAGTTCCTAAGAATTTGTTTAAGAATACTTCATCAATAAATTTTTTAAAAAAGGCCATAGAAAATGTAACAAAAAGTTGATTATATTACAGAACTGTAATGGGCACATGAAGATTTGTTATACTATTTCCTCTACATTTGCATATGTTTGCAAATTTTTTAAAACTTAAAAAAAATCACAAATACTAGAATATCTAGCATTGGAAACATTTATAAGAAATGAAGTGATAGAATTCGATTTACATACAAGTAAGGTCATTCGGGTGGCAGAACTGGCATTGAAAAGGAAGGTGGCCATGACTAGTTGGGAGTATATTGCAATACTACAAGTAAGAAATTATCTGGACCTTAATTGATGATTCAAAGTATAGGAATGGTATTTAATACTATGACATCTATGACATTTCCCAATATGACTGGGTAGAAAAAAATAAAAGTCAATCATGGACCAAACTCTAGAAAACACAATGTTTTAATGTCGAGGTGTTCAGAGAAGACATTGAAGGACTTGAGGTAGAATGGCTAAAGAGGTGGGAGGAGAAACAGGAAGTATTGAAGCTGTTACTCAATGAAATACATATTGCATTTGTGAGTATGACTGGATTTCACAAATTATGTACCATCTTGTTCTAGGCTTGAAATGTTTGCTATACATCTTAGTCCTCTATTTATTTTTATTTACTTATTTTTTAAAAGATTTTATTTATTTATTTGAGACAGAGAGAGAGAGAGAAAGAGAGAGCATGAGCAGGGGAGAGGGGCAGAGGGAGAAGGAGAAGCAAACTCCCCGCTGAGCCAGGACCCCGATGCGGGGCTCAATCCCAGGACCTGGAAATCATGACCTGAGCTGAAGGCAGATCATCTGAGCCACCCAGGTGCCCAGACAGTTCTCTATTTAAATATTGTTTTTCAGATTTTAAAGTTCTTTCTTGCTTAGGATTATTTTCTAGCTGTCCTAGTCATATCATTTAAAATAAAAGTCTCTAATTTGTTTATGAAATAAGCATTAGTTTTTAGAGTTCAGACTCAGTTAAGAAAATAAACCTCAGAACAAAATGCAGAGGTCCAGCCTTCATGTCACAATCATAATCCTTCTTATTTAGGGATAAATATGACAAAGATGAATATGATTATTTACCTAGTACTTTGATTATCAGATCATTCAAACTTGTTTTCCCAGTGTTGATAGCAAACTATGATTTGGTCAAGCTGAAAACTAGAAAACTAATAACCTGGCATGCTGCAGTTAATCTCAGGTTGACGTCTCCTTTAATAATAATATTGACAGTTAATATTTATAAATGTATGTTGGGTATTGTCACCAGGCCAGGCACTGTACATGATTCATCTCTTTAATCCTTAAAACTCTCCTATGAGGTTTGCAATATTTATGCAAATCTTTTTTTGATAAATGATAAATTGATAGATGAAGATGTTGAACTAGCATGAGATTAAATACTTTGCCCAGTTACACAGCAAGTGGATGAGCAGGAATTTGTTCCCACGAGGCATGGCACACACTGCACTAAATGCAATATGCTTGTATTACACCGTGTTTGTCTCCTTGGGCCAGGCATTCAGAATATCCCCTCACAGGCACCTACACCTTGATCTTAGGATACTCAATGTTGCAGCATTTAACCAGGCATCATGAGAGTAGATAGGTTTCACCAGGTGCCATAAAGCTCATGTTTCTTCTCAGAGCCTCTGTAGACTGATGTTATAGGTTTTTAGCTAGCATTCACCAACTGGAGATAGATTTTCCACAAATATTTGTGGGTATTATCTCAGATTTCATAACTTATGGGAAAATCTGAATAATTATGGGCATATTATAAAATAAATTATGTGAGAGTAGAAATTAAAATGGCCAGTATTAGAGGCTCTACATTTTTAATAGGATAGAAAAAATTAATGAGTTGACTGTTCATAAATCTGTGTGACAGGTTGGCATTCTCCCAAGAGTTTTAAGGGAATCCAAGGATGAAATTATGGAAATGATAGTTAAAATACAATAGTTCATTGTCATGATGAGCACTGGGTGATGTATAGAATTGTTGAATCACTATATGGTACTCCTGAAACTAATATAATACTATATGTTAACTAACTGGAATTAAAATGAAAACTTAAAAAATACAATAGGTCACTCTTCCGGAATATTGGCAAGCTGTTAACATAATTTTTTCCTATAACAACAACTAGAGGAATGGCTCAGGAAACCTGGACACGCAACCATCAAATCTCATTTCTATGATGATAATGATTTAGATCAGTATGTGCTGCTCCAGGTCAAGTGCCTGTCAGGTTCACTGCTCCCTTCTGGGAAGTCTCAGACTGTTTGCCAGCTCACACCCACCTCAGAGAAGAGACAGTCTCCTAAGGCATAGGTCATTGTGCTCTTCATCAGGTGAAAAGTTTGTTTCAACAAATTGACATAATTATCTCTTTCTATCAAGGTCTAATTTTCTGGCCATTTCCAGTAGATTTTTTTCTTTAAGCATTTTTAAATAGAAGAAGAGAACAGTAATATAAAAATTATCTAGAAATAAAACTTTGCAGACTTAGAAATGCAAAGAATATTAAGGTTTTTGCTTTGTTTGGCTGAAGCAGTGTTAAATGTTTTTTATTATAAATTATGATTTTATGTTACTTTTTCTCCGATTTATATCACTTGTGTAACTGGGGGTAGAAGTTACCGCCTTCAGAATATATTTGCCATCCTCTATAAATGTGCCTTTCCAATGTATGGGACATAATTATAATTTAAGCACTTGGCTAGGTCAGTTAAGGTCCACCTAGTTCTTCAAATTGAAGTGAGGGAGGATGAGACAGAAATACCTCCATGCTGTTAAAATCTGCCCTGTCAACTCTGATCTGAGACCTTTCCAGGAAAGAGGCACCAAACATGATATAAAACTTGTTTAAGTTGGTTAATATTTTTTACCAGAAGACAAATACTATGGTTGGAGAAAAGACCATTCCAAAAACTTTACATGGTAGAATGCATATAGCATTTTCAAAGGCAGATTTGAGGTTTTTTTGAGCGGCGAACAGAGTCAGTATTGTAGGCTTTAAAAAAAAAAATAGACTAGCACAAATCCAAATGATACAGAATATCACTGAGCAAGATATGGTTTTGGATCTCTCTTTTTTTTTTTTTATTGAAAGTCCAGTCTATCAATAATACTTCTAATGATTTTCTGAGATGTCTTCATTCAGAGAGCTCAGTTATTTTTCATGCAAGATGTACGCTTCTGCCCTTTGGATTTATGGAATGGAATAACAACTAAATGTTAATTTAATGGATTCACTTGCATTTCTGGGAGATTCTTCCTTTTTAACATAACAGAGAGCACAAACATGGGTATAGCAAGCCAAGCACTTTAATGTAAGGTGATGTAGTCTCAAATTAAAACACTCAGTGGAATATGAACTTCAAGCTGTTTTTTTCTTTTCTTTTTTTTTTTTATAAGTTACTGTTTTATAACATTTATTTTTCAATCATGAGGAACTGTAATGGAGCTGTGTTTGAGGGTGCGGTAGTGAGGAGTCAAGGTCCAGTGGATCTGAGAAATGACCAGGTGCAATCACCAAACTTAAAATTTTTCTAAATTATTTTACAGTTACAGGAGAAACCACTACTGGAAATCACAATGGCCTTACCAACGTCAATTGTTCTAGATGTATCAGTTTCCATTTTATGAATGTAAATGGTAGAATTTTTGTCAACTGCACTCTGTCCCATCCCCTTCTTCTTTTTCAGTACATCATCCTTTACCCAGCACCCTCTTTCAACTATATTTGACTGCATCCTTTCAAATTCCATCTTTCATTCTCCCTTTACCCTATTTTGTACATCCTCAACTCTCTTGGCTCTGTGTTTTCACTTTAATTTAGCAACTGCATTTATCTTCTGTCCAACTTAGACTGAGCATCTAGATTCTGATGTGCAGTGTTCCTAGATCTTCCAAACCTTGCTTCCTGCATTGGTATTCTCATAAGAGCTGGTAAACTGCCTGTAGATTGTTCCCTAGCTTGGCATGACCCTGACAGCATGTCAGCAGCAGTTGCTGGTGTCTCTTTCCTGATAGAAACTTCTTCCTTCACCATAGAAAACACCCAGTGGATAATGACCGCAACCAAACGTCCATACACAATAGATAAATAACACACACAGGTTTACTCTGTTCAAAAAGAAGGTACAAGAATGAAATTTTAAATATGTTGGGGTAGTATTTTGATGTTCAGGTTACATTTTTTTTTCTTAGTATTTCCTGTTTATGATAATTTCTGCATTTGGGTAGGTAGACTATCAGAACCAGTGTTCTTGAAAGAGTAGTACTTCAGGAAGAAAAGAGTCAATTTTTGGCTTTTGAGTTCCAAAATAGATATTTTGTGGTTCATGGCAGAGATAAACACTTGAATTTCAAAAGCCTAGGAATCAGCAGCTAAGCATTCTATTCTGAAGAATGAATAAAAAATCAAGGTGCCCTGCTTTCAGATTAAATAAAGACTCTATGAACTGAGAGTGGGAGAAAAGTATAAAAGAAAAGAATTGACCTAAGAGGGCTTCTGAGCCCTGGTCTCTCACATACTTCTCACCACTATCTTCTTTGGGAAGATTGAAGCCCTCGAGAATTATGGACACTTGAGACCAGAAGGGATCTGTGTCTTTGCCCAACTAGGTAGAATCCATTAGCCAAACAGAACCCATTGTCCCCTAGTAGGAGGACTGTATCATTTAATCCTCAAAACCAGGACATTTGTAATGGTGAAAGTGATCTGGGCAGGTAAATCCAGTGGAATACCTGGGCAATAGATGTCAAGCAGAGCTTAAGGTAATCTGCTACTACTATGAGGTAGCATGAAAATTATCTTTAACGTAGACAGAAAGTGCAGTAGTGATGGGGCACCTAGGTGGCTCAGCCAGTTAAGAGTCTGACTCTTGGTTTCAGCTCAGGTCATGATCTCAGGGTCGTGAGATCAAGCTCCATGTTGGACTCCACACTCAGCATGGAGTCTGTTCGAGATTCTCCCTCTGCCCCTCCCCCTGCTCACATTATCTCTCCTCTCTCTCTCAAATAAATTAATCTTAAAAAAAAGAAGGTGCAATAGTGGTTACTAGGGACTGGAAGCAGGAGGAAATGGAAAATTAATACTTAATGGACACAAAGTTTCATTTGTGATGATGAAGAAGCTATGGAGGTAGATGGTGGTGATGGCTGCACAACAATGAATGTACTTAATGCCACTGAAAGACATATTTAGAAATGGTTTAAATGACAAATTCTATGTTACATGTTTTTGCCACAATAAAATATATTGCTAAAAAATAGTCTTGTAATCGTTATCTAGGTTGATGGATATAAATAGGACACAATATTTTTGTGTATCTAAGAGGGTGGAGAATGTTCTTACGTAGCTGAGAATGGAAAAAAACATGCCCCCAAGAACAGGAGAACCCTAAGATGGGTTGAGAAGGAGGCCTGTGAGCAACATAGACCAAAGACAGAAGACCTAATGGGAACGAGGATTTAAGTCCCAAGTTAGAAAAATGTGTAAGAAACTCTGTCCATACTGCTATCAGTAGTATATATTTGTTGAGTAAGTACATACAGTAATTTTAGGCAGCATTTTGTAAATTGCAAGTGTTCTCTGGAACCCAAATGCTAAATGTAACACATCTGTCCTGTCATCTCACTTTATTTTGAGATTGTAGCAACTTCCTAATAAAATGCTGTTTCTTACAGAGAAGTGTGCTAACCCTTCAAGCCAGCTGCATTATTCAAGAGGAGGAAAGATTCATCTGCAGGTTTCTGATTAGGGATAAATTCTGCATTTCTCTCCCCATCAATATATTCTTTCTCCAAAACCATAATGTTCTGAACTCACCAGAACTATGAAGGGGTTACAGTTAAAAAGAGTATGTTGTTTGGATTCAATTTAAGTGGCCTGGCAAGCAGAGGATTTGCATTCAAACTAAATTTGCTCCTGGGGTGGTCTTTAGAGATATTGTGAATATATTAGAGATTTCAAATTAGCTCCATGTTCTCAAGTTGGTTGTGTGAAATGAAAATGATTTCCAATTTCTTTTTGGCAGCTCCTATTCAGTGAAAATTTGGCAAAAAGCTGTGCCTTTAATGGCTGGGAAATAGTTTACATCAAATGAGAGAACTAGCATACTACTGTTATCAGTACATAATTAAATTTCACATTTAGGGGCACCTGGGTGGCTCAGTCAGTTAAGTGTCTGCCTTCAGCTCAGGTCATGATCCTGATCAGGGTCCTGGGATCCAGCCCCACACTGGGCTCCCTGCTCAGTGAGGAGTCTGCTCCTCCCCCCACTCGTGCTCTCTCCTACTTTCTCTCTCTCAAATAAATAAATAAAATATTTAAAAAAATAAATTTCACATCTAACACAAAATTGACATTCATTTCCTCTGTCCTTTCTTTTTAGACAACATATCTTTAGATTTCATAGTTCTCAATCTATTCCTTATTGTTACTTATTTTCACAGCAAATTCTGTCCTGTAGATACTTAGATTTTTATTCATTGTTTAGGTTAATTGCATTAGGCAAACCATATAAATACAACAAGGTAAGCATTTTATTTTCTGCTATGCTTTCTCTCCTTTACGGAAATAAGTTTGCTTTTTTTTTTTTTTTTTTTTTTTTTTAATGTGATGAAAGACTGACAATATGCCTAATTTAGAAAGGACCTTCAAGTCAGCTAGTTCTGTTCACCTAAGATGTGAATCCTTGAAACAGACCCCACATCATAAAAAAGATTTGGAACTTTGATACTCAGTGGCTATCTAACTTTGGGCACTCATGGGTTATGGAAATGCAATTATCTCATCTATAAAATGTGTATGATTACATTGACCTCATAGAGTTGGTATGGTAGAGTAATTTGCTTTGCAGTTGCTTCCATTTTAATATAAGCAGCAGAATTTTTTTGGAGGAGGGTTGATGTTAGATAAAATTTCCAAACTGACAAATATGGTTGTATCTATTTGAGAGGTGTACACATGATGATTTGACATACATATACATTGTGGAATGATTATCAAAATCAATATAATTAATACAACCATCACTTCACAGAGTTAATGTGTGTGTGTGTGTGTGTGTGTGTGTGTGTGTGTGTGTGTATGAGAGAGAGTGTGTGTATTAAGAATGCTTAGGATCTACTCTGCAAATAGCTCAGGGAGAGGGTAATGAGGAGATGTAGATCAAACACTATAAACTTTCAGTTCTTTTTTTTTTCTTTTTTTTTAAAGATTTTATTTATTTATTCGATAGAGATAGAGACAGCCAGCGAGAGAGGGAACACAAGCAGGGGGAGTGGGAGAGGAAGAAGCAGGCTCATAGCAGAAGAGCCTGATATGGGGCTCGATCCCAGATCGCCGGGATCACGCCCTGAGCTGAAGGCAGACGCTTAACCGCTGTGCCACCCAGGCGCCCCTAAACTTTCAGTTCTAAGAAGAAAAAGTTCTGAGGGTCTAATGAAAAGCAAGGTGACTATAGTTAATAATATGGTATTGTATATTAGCAAATTTTGATAAGTATATTTTTTATATATTTATGTAAGCAATGTATTAAATCTAGAAAAGAAAAAGTGGAATACACAACTAAAATATTTTCTCCAGTTTAATATTAACACACAGACCATTTTCTTATTTTTTTCTGTCTCTTCTACTTATAAAACAAACATTTAGGTGGAAAATATAGAGAACATAGGAGAGGATAGTAAAGAAAATTTATGTTACTATCTGTTGAAATCTAGGGTAGCTTATATAGATAGATGATCCTCTCACTCTCAGATAACAAAAAGTCCCCCAGTCATTTATAATTACAAATAAGAAACTCCCCTCAGTAATAAATGTGTCCAGTATAGTGTAATAATAAGAAATTACAAATTTACTTGGAGCTGGCTTCTGGCTAAGGGCAAGAAAAAGAGGCTGGTTGGTTTCTCCTCTGTTCCTTCCCTGCCACACGTTCCATCTGTCCTCTCCATTATCAACCACTCCCCTTAGAAATATAATTTCACACATTAGGAGAAAACAGTCTGCCCTACCTGTGCTCCCATGCCCAAGCTCTCCAAATGGTTGTTTTGAGGCCTTTCCACTTGACTGGTGATAAAGGGGGATGTCTTAACCCTTCTCTTCACCATGGGAAAAGGCCATAACCCCTTGGCAACCTGCTTCAGATAAATTTTTTGGCCAGCCTCCCTTTCCACACTCAGCCTTCCTAACCCTATTTTGTAGGTAAGGGTCACAAAACCAATTCTCCCATGCCCTATTTGCCATACTCATTTGGGTACCCTAGCCCTTCTCTTTGTAAGATGGGGATGGTTGACACCTGTTGCATTTGGGCCTCAAAAACTGGTGTGGAGTCTGTTTTTACATCCAGTTAAAGTTGTTCCCTTAGGATACATTATATGAAGTAGATTTCACCATCTAAGAATATTACCATTTTATGACTCTTGACACATGCTAGTGAAGTTTCACCTCCCCAAATAAAAATATCATATTGATTCATAGTCTCATCCTTACCACATAATACTGAAAGAAGAAAAATAGGGCAAATGAGAACAGAAGAGAAAAAAGCAAGGACCTGAGAAGAGAGGAACAGTAGGGACATAAGAAGACATGAGAATGGTTTGACGGAGGATGAGGTAGAAGTTTTTTGCTTTTTGTTTTTTAATATTTGTATTTATTTGAGAGAGAGGAGAGAGTGCATCAGTGGGGGGCAGAGGGGAAGAGGGAGAGAGAGAATCCCAAACAGACTCTGTGCTAAGCATGGAGCCCAGCTTGGGGTTTGATCTCATGACCTGGAGATCATGACCTGAGCCCATGACCTGAGCCGATATCAAGAGTCAGACACTTAACCTACTGAGCCACCCAGGCACTCTGAGTTAGAAGATTTTATAAATCAGATAAACCCATGTTGAGCCACCCTCCAGCACAAATAAATATGATTCATCCCTGCCCACTTCTTTCAGTGAGCAATATATTTGATAACTGGTTACTCTTGGATTCTAGCCCTGAAAGGATTAGTGAGAGCTAGACTTAAGTAATCATTTTAGAACTCTTTCCACATAGTATAGCATAGTGTAGCAATCTTAATTCAGGCCAGAGCAGTATTGGCAAAGGTAGCATGAAATGGTAGAGAGAAGATACTTCTGTCTCCAGTTTATGCTACTTACTAGTGGGTTGATCCTGACATTGTCACTCAATACCAATGGGATTTATTCTCCCCATCTCTCTAATTGAAATAATAATGTCTTTCTTGCTAGCTCATGTGGTAATTATGATATGAGATGGGATGGGATTTGGAATTCGTAAACTGTAAAAATCTTAGGAAAATAAAATATGTTGCCTTGTCAATCACCTGTCAGCCCTGAGGGAGAGTTGAAGTTTCTAATTAATCTCCCTTGACCTATTTTTTGTGTTGTTGACAGTGTCCATGCCATTTTTTTTTCTCAAATGAGATTTCATATGCCAAGTGTACCTTACATTTTTCTGTGCATATTACCTACCCAGAAAGTACTAGTTCTTGCTTTTGTCTCTTCTCCCAGTTCCTCAACTGTGTACTCTTTGGAAATACCTGATTAGGCAATATTGTCAAGGCTCTTTCTTTCCAAATACGCAGCAGAGAGTTTGTGTATTCAGGATACATGCTGCTTGTCATTCTCATGTTTACTACATTCAATTTTGTTTGCATAAAAAACATTTTCTCCTAGTCTAATTCAGTGAAAATGATGTCAATTGTTCCCTTATTGCATGTCTGAGATCAGCTCCTAGATTAAGTAAATTACATATCTTGACTTTATTTTTAATTTAATTTTATTGATGTAAAAACAGTAGGAATAGCAAAATGGTTCTAGTGTCAATGTTATTTAAAAAAACAAGCAGGAAGGTAATAAAATGCATTATTACTTAAATATCCCCTTTCCTCGTTATTCACTTGGGGGAAGAATTCAATGTTGAGAGAAAATGTAGAATGTGATTTTTGTGCCAGTAGTAATTAGCAAGAACAGCTTGATGAGAAACAGTGATGAAAGAATCAATGACAAACATCAATACAGTAAAGCTCAAACGAGGCTTCTGTTTTTCATATTAGGTCTTTACACATTGACTTAACCAAATGATTGAGAAATGACATTCTTAATCCCAAACAGTGTGCCATAAATAGATTGTAAACCATTTTGACCTTCTTAGACTATGTCAAGCTTTTCCAATTTCCCTAGAGTATACTATAAGGTTTTGTTACCAGTAATGTATTCCCCTTAACTACTACAGTTGTTTCATCAAATGAAACAAATGAAGCCTAAAAATTGCAGAAAACTAAGAATGAAGAGAAATATTGAAAATTTTTAATTTAAAAAATTTTTAATAACATTGCACACTCAGTTCTTGGGGCAGACAGAATATAAGAAAGGTTATATGTAAATATATAAATTTATTGTTGATTGTTTTAAATTATCAAACTTATACTTGGCTTAATGCAAATTTCTTCTCTCTTTCCCCAACATAAATCAAAAGACCTAGGGTTGCTTCTATCAGTTTGCTGATGCCTTATGTGTTGCTGAATATCCTTTCAGTGAAATGTTGGGACCTCACATTCTATGATTACGGCAGGAATTTTTAACTTTGGCACTTTTGGTATTTTGGAATGGGTACCTCTTTGTTGCGGGGAACTCTCATACATTGTAGGGTGTTTAGCAGCATCCTTGGCCTGCATTTACCAGATGGCAGTAGCACTACTGAATTGTGATTATAAAAAATATCTCAAAATAGTGGCAAAATATCCTTGGATGGAGGCCCTTAGAAATCAGACCACACCAGACTACAGTGGTTCTTGGTCATGGATATGCATTCCAATCACCAGGGAGAGATTAAAAAAACAAACAAACAAACAAACCCAGACTCACCCCAGATCAGTTGAATAAAGATCCATGAATTATCCAATGCTAAAGTTGACTGAAATAGGTTGCCCTATAAATTTTATATGCTTCCTTTGGGGACAAGCATAGAAGATCTCCTTTTTTCAGGGTACCTCATCTTTTTTTTTTTTTTTTTTTTTTTTTTTTTTTTTTTTTTTTAAAGATTTTATTTATTTATTCGACAGGATAGAGACAGCCAGCGAGAGAGGGAACACAAGCAGGGGGAGCGGGAGAGGAAGAAGCAGGCTCATAGCGGAGGAGCCTGATGTGGGGCTCGATCCCATAACGCCAGGATCACGCCCTGAGCCGAAGGCAGACGCTTAACCGCTGTGCCACCCAGGCGCCCCAGGGTACCTCATCTTTTTAACTTAACTTTTTTCAGAGTCCACAGTTGCTTCATGAGTCTCCTGTGGTGCAGTGGGGCTACAAGGATGACACAGATTAAGCTCTATAGAGAGTCTCTGATGGACAAGAATAACTTTAAGACAATTCATTTCATTGCAGCTACTCTTTGGCACGTAGACTAGAACAGGAGTTCTTAAGTGACATTTATGAGAATCCGCATCAGCGTCACTGTCACTTGGGAACTTGTTAGAAATGCAAAATTTTGGAACCTCCACCCACTCCCCACGCAGATCTTTTGACTTAAATACTCTGGGATAGTGTACAGCAATTTGTGTCTTAGGCCACCAGGTGATTCTGAAACATACTCAAATTTGAAAACCGTGGACTAGAGATATTTTCCATATTTGCTTATGTGTTTTCAGTGTTCTTCCAATTGGCCCTGACAACGCCATCTTTCACAAGACTTAGATAACTGAGACATTTTCATTTAACCATTTGAATACTTACCCTTATGATTCCATTCTGTCAGAAATGTTCATTATTGACCCATTCCTTATATACCTGGGTTACATAATTCTGCAGTAGAGGAGTGGTAGAGATAGAGAAGAGTTGAGAGGAAGCAGAGGGAGGTGAATACAGATCAAGCAAAGTGAGTGATACAGTTGCACTTCCCAGATACATTGGCTGTAGCAGGGTCCATTCAGGTCCTTAACCACAGTTTAGTATGACTTCCACAGGTAACATTTAGCAGCTAGTGGGCCATGGGAGAATGGCATGCAAGAGATGTTCAGAAGAGTAGGCCACATGCAGAAAAAGATCATGATGCTAGATGCAGACACTGATGACTGGTGAAGGTAGGAAACAAAAGTGCTTTGTGCTTTTTCATATTACGTTAATTTTAAGTGAACTAAACCCTTGCTTTGTATATCTTTAAGTTCAGCAGCTTAGCGATTTGTTTTAGGTCAGTAATGGAGGTGAGTTCCTATACTACTACCAAGTGTTACTTGCCAGTTGATATAATTATTTTTCAGTGAACAGGATCATGGAACTTACTTTCCTGTGGAAAATATCATCATAATTTTTATGTGAACATTGCACCGTGAAGAGCAGCGTGGAAATGTGTGTGTGTGTGTCTGTCTGTGTGTGTGTCTGTGTGTGTGTGTTTTGAGAGTGAGTGAGTGGGGGCTGGGGGGGGAGGATGGGCAGAGAGAGAATCTTAAGTAGCCTCCATGCCCAGCATGGAGCCCAACACAGGGCTTGATCTCATGACTCTGAGATCATAACCTGAGCTGAAATCAAGAGTCTGATGCTTAACTGAGTAAGCTACCCAAGTGCCCAGAAAATGGGTTTTAGTTAGAAGGACATTAAAGGAGTCTAGGAGAAAGATACTGTTTCAGCAGACTAGGGTAGTAGGCATAGATAAGGTGCAATATTAGTTTTGAGATCTAGTTTGAAGGTGAAGTTCTTAGGATTTCTTGTTGGATTTCATATAAAAGAGAGGAATCAAGGATGACTTCTGGGTTTTTCCCTACTCATTCCAGTGGATGTAAAATAACTGAAATTGAGAAAACTGGGGAGAAGCAGTATTAAAAAAACTGAGGAATTAAGTTGTCTGTTTGGACTATATTAAAACTCTAGGATTCCCATTATATATAAAAGTGAAGATTCTAAGAAAGCAGAGTGATAAAGAAGTCTGGAGCTCAGGGGGGAAGGGATTAGGCTTGAGATTTAAATTTGGGCACTATCTGCATAGAGATATGTAAAGCCCTGGGAGTGGATAAAATGACCTAAATGAGAAAAGAGAGATGAAAAAAGAGATGCCTGAAGTCATATTTTTTCGACTTGGTATTTCTTTAAGCTCGATAGTAGTCTGTTATTTTTATCATGTTGAATTCCATTTTTCTTGAATTTAATGTTACTCTTTATGATGGCCATAGACAAGACAATATTTTCACAATTTTTACTGAGCAATTGACATGGTAATGTAGTTCACTGACAGTAGCTTCTCTGTTACCATTGTGGTGTCAGAGCTTCCCGTTGGGGGCTGATGCTGAGGCTTGTGCTTAGGTAATCAATGGACTGCTGAGCCTATGAGAAAGCATTTGGGGCAGCTTAGCAACACTGAGCCAGAAAGATTACTTTTTATTCAAGTCATTAAAATTTCCTTCTATGTTCTTTGTTTTGGCTGCCTTTTGCTTAATTGTCTTATCAGGTGTTCTAAGCCAAACAGCCATATGAGGTCAACCAGAAAAAGAACTAAACTGGGAAAATATTCACATTTCTTTAATACAATAGTTTTGAAAACTTGGAGATGAAGGATGAACATTCATGTTACAGGATAGCATCCATTTTTCAGTTAAAAGAAATCTTATCCCCAAATGATGGTAATTTATAAAATTATGAGTTGAGTGTTTGTGTGTATGCATGAGGTCCTACACACATATGACCATGTAGAGGATACATTATTTCCTACCAAAATTTTATGGCTTTTATATCAAGTCAGTATATTTTGCTAATATCCCTGCAGTTGATAATATAACCCTTTGTGGGCTAGACTAACCACATGGCTTCCCCACTGGGCTGTAAAAAAATCAACAGCTACTTTAGAGTTCCTGGGGGCAGCATTAGTAAGATTTAACTTGTCCAGTTTGGGCCAATTATATTGCTTCTCTATCTTGTGCAATTCCATGGGGTCTTCTCCTTAGCCTTGGTGCTTGAGAAAGCTTTGGTGGAAGGCATTCTGCAAATAACTCACTTGGCTCTGACAGACCAAGAAATCCAGTCTGGAGCCAAGATAAACTCAGTGATCATTTCTGCGTTCATTTATTAACACAGTGAATATGATTATTCTCTAGAGATTATTGGAAAAGCAGTTTCAGATAAATAGATTTGAATTTGTGCCCTGATGCCAATTATGTGTTCATTTGTATTTTCTTTTCTTTCTTGATAAGACCTCAGGAAACGACTGGCTAGAAATATTCTTATTGCATCTCTGAATCCTTAACGAGAGAGCAGTTTTCATGCCAAAGGAGAAAAGTAAGGAAACAAAACCACATGATTCTGTAATATTGACTTTCTATTAAACTAACGAGCAAATTGGCAAGCAGGAAATGCAGGAGGTCATGTGTAGCTGAGCCTTGTTGAAGGCTCGATGTGAAATTTCCTTTGCTCTGAACATAGCTAACCAGGTGCTGCAAGAAAAAAAAGAAAAAGATTGGAGAGATTGCTGGTATTTGAGTTCTTTTTGTATAGAATCTCATATAGTAAGTCCTCCATTTGCTATGAATGCTGGGTTTTGGGAGCTACAAAGGTAAGAGAAGATAGTGTAGATTATCTTACCTTCTTAACATAAAACAATATCATCAAATGCTCACTTGAACTTAAAACAGCACAGAGACATTAATTCAACATTTACTGGGTACCTACTGTGTGCCAGAAATTATGCTGTGTCATGGATATTAAGATCAGTGAGATATGAACAACCTTCTCAAGGAATGCAGTCTCTAGCCTTCAGCTCTAACACTCAAATCTGACTGGGTCAATGCTCCTCTAGCTCCTGTATTTTCTTGTATTTTAGAGGCAAGAACTATGTAATTTGATGGTTACTTTTATGTGTCAACTTGATTGGGACATGGGGTGCTCAGAATTTGCTTAAAGATTGTCCTGAGCGTGTCTGTGTTTTGGGATGACATCAACATTCAAATAAGTAGACTAAGTAAAGCAGATTGGGGTGAGCATCATGTAGTCCATTAGAGGCCTAAATAAAACAGAAGTTGGGGTAAGGGAGAATTTTCTTTCTCTGCCTGTGTTTTCAGATTGGGGACATCAGTCTTGTCCTACATCTGGACTGAAACTTGGACCATCAGTTTGCCTTGTTCTCAGGCTTCCAGACTTGGGCTGGAGATGTACCACTGGCTCTTCTGGGTCTCCAGCTTGCAGACAGCAGTTGGTTGTCCTTCTCATCCTTCATTATCATGCAGCTAATTATAAGAATCTCTCTTCATGTCTACCTCTCTCTATCTCTGTATTATCTCTATATATCTTTATGTATCCTATTGGTTTTGTGTCTTCAGAGACCCAACTAATACACCAGTGAACTAAAGGAACAAGTGTAGAGAGCCAAAGCAGGACAATCAGCACAACTTCCCAAAGATGGGCAACTTGTAGAATCAAGGAGTTTCATTCTCTTTGTGAAATAGATTCAGACAGTCCAGTGCCACTGACTCTGAAAACAACAGTTTAGGTTGATCTTTGGGAATGTACTCTCAAAAATAAAGTTAAGAATTTTCCAAAGTAAAGCTAAAGACTAGAAATCAGATAGGCTAAGAATGGATCTATCTATGCTTAGGAACATGCATATATACCATTCACAATTGGACTTTTGACTTACGGGAAAGATAAAAAAATAATTTGGAAGGGGATTTGCCCAATTTGTAGTAGGAAATGAGCTGGGGCTTGATGTCCAAGTAGCAAAGAGTGTAGCTTGAACACTCATAACTACTTAGCTTAAACAAAAATTTTACCCTTTCTGTATGCCTAACTGCAGTAAGCCAGAGTTGGTCAAAGGTCACCAACAAAGCAGCTTGGATTTTGATTTAATGACCCAAAAGTATTTGCTTGATATAATTTCATGTAATGCAGCCATCCTACAATATCTATAAAAGGATCAAGTGGAAAAAACAAAACAAAACAGAGGAATATTGTGGTCTTAATAGCAATAGTCAACTAGAACAACTAACCACAGTTGAACTCAATTGCTGTGTTATGTGAGGGCTCACTTACCTTTTGAAGTTCTATGTTCTTAAATTCTCAGATAAAATGTTGAAATAACATGGAACCATTTGAGTCCGTAGTCCCAGTGTGTACTTGTGATGTGTTAGGGAATCACTGGCAGTGGAAGTTGACCAGTGTTAGTCCATGGTGGTTTCCTAGTCAGCACAAAAACACCACAGAAAGTTGTAGAAGATTTTGGAGTGAACATTTTTATGGTTACTTTTTTTTCCCCCACTAACTGTTTAAAAGTTATGGATTTTGTTCTGTTATATGTGTGAACTAAATTTCTTACTTTAGCTTCATGTATGAATCTTTTTATTACCACTAGAAACAACATGGGACCACAATCACCATTACCTTTTATTCACTAGCTATTTCAAAAAGAAAAAGACAAATTCAGTGTTAAAGAATTAGAACCATTTCCTCACACTCTCCTTGAATAACTTTCTACCTGAATGCTATTGTCTCCACCTGTTTCTCTGCTTTACTTGGGGTGAATGCTTGCCACCACTGGCCACCTGGTAGAGTTTCTTATGAGCAACATACATCTAAGTAGCTATACAGAACTAGTCTGAATCTCTTTCTAACAACATATTAACTCTGATGGTTTATCCCTATGCATTTAGTTCCTTCAACTGTAATATTGTGGTGATTTTTTCTTGGTGACATTATTTTATGGACTGAAGTAATACAATAAACATATGATATGTGGCACAGAGCAAATATGCAATGCATAATTTTTTGGGTTTATTTTATAAATATTTGCATGTACCTTCTGTATGTTTAGTACTTGTCTAATTTCTGGCAAAACAGAGCTGAGAAAGATAGATATGATTTCCTGCTAAGGTTTAGTTATATCTGCAATGGTTTATTAGCATATTCTATAAATTTTCGTTGACTTGCAATTGTATGTGAGGTAATAGAGAAGAAACAAGGTACTGTACCAGCTGGGCTGATGTTCATTAGCACATCATTGTTCGGAGGTACTGATTGCAGCTGGCGCTTTATTGAGCTGAGCAGTACCTGTGATGTAACAGTTAACTATCTGAATGTTATCTTTGGAGGTAAAATATTTAATGGAATAATCCATGAAAAGGATGTAGCATGGTATCTGGCCCAGAGTAAGTGTTCAGTAAGAATTAATTTTTGTTATTATCACTATTATGTAAAGATGAATTGCATTCATATAAAGGAGTATATAGTGTAGTGTTAGAGAGCAGACATTTTCCAAAGGACCATAATAAAAAGCAAGTGATAATAACTGCCAGTTAAAATTCTAGCACATTTTAGGAGAGAGATCTTGTCCCTATGACAGTGACAGGGAAATGCTAAACAGTGGGAGGACAGATAGTGATGGAAAATTGGCCTGGTTTAGACATCTGAAGATGGCGAGGAGAGCTTACAAGTCCACCAAACAAAAATGGAACAGTCCAAGGCAGGAGGCTGGGTGGAAGAAACAAAAAGGCGTTCCATATAACTGCAGCACAGGTTAGGCATATTCTGACAAGATGAATGAGAGGCACACTTTATTAAAGGGTTCTTAATGGCAGCCTGGAATTTGGATTTGGCTCAGCCAGTAGATAAAGTGTAGCAGTCAGCACAGCAGCAGCTGCAACCTCTCCCCTTCTCATAGAACCATGTAGATCAGGGTAGATTAGACTTCTCAACCTCAGCATTATCAACCTTTGGGTCAGCTAATGCTTTATTGACAAGGGACCATTTTGTGCATTATGTGGTGTTTAACAGCATCTCTGTCCTCTATCCACTAGATAACAGGAGTGCCCCTGTTGTGTAACAGCCCAAAATATCTTTAGACTTTGCCAGATGTTCTTCAGGAGGAAAAATTTGCCCCTGGTGGAGAAACGCTGACATAGGTGATACTATGGCAGGGCCATTTTAAAGCAATTTTGAAGTTAACTTTCTTTTTTCCCTACTCTTCCTACACATTGGATCATTCTCTGGGCTTTCTTACCTCATAGGGAGGTTTTGGAAATGTAAGAAACTATGAGACAAGTTTCTTTTCTCAATTTTCTTTTCAAAATTGAGTCATTGAGGAAATTATGTTGTATGTTCTTGAGACAGAGAAGAGAAGGACTTGTGAGGAAAATCCTAAACAGAAAAGGATTTTCCCTAGCTCAGAAAAGCTTTCTAAAGGCAGGAAGGAAGGACAGAGGTCCATGGGATTATGGAGCAGTGAATTTGTGTCCTGTTACTTAGCAGTTATTTGGTAAAAATGGCAATCTTCAATGGGGAGTGACTACATGAATCCCAGCTTCTCTAAAACATATGGCCCCCTCAGAAGGAGTGATTCAAAAGAGGCTTATGAAGGGATCATTTACACAGATGTGAGCGAGGTTAAGAAAGGCTAACAAGGAATACTGAAACATTTTGGGGAAGGAAGCTTGACGTGACAAGTAGAGGAAATGCTTATCAGGACCTGTCTGTAGCTGTAACCCTTGGTAAGGGTCACCTAACAAGAACTGTGCCATTGCTAGAGAAATGTATTTTCAACACAAAATACCACAGGGAGGTAGCCAGGGGGACAAATATTCCAACCTCTCTTTTCCCCCATCCTTTATTCTCTTATTTATATCTCCCATTGGATAAACCTAACCAGAAACCAGAGGGCAAGAAAGTTTTGGATAACTCTCTATTCACATACTTTGCCCATTTTAAAATTGGATTTTTTTATTAATGAATAATAAGGGTTCTTTATATATTTTGCATACAAGTACCTATCAGATACATAACTCAAAAATACTATTTCCCAGTCTGTGGTTTCTCTCTTTACTCTCTTGATGGTTACTTTGCATGTAAGTTTTTAATTTTGTTGAAATCCAACTTTCAAACTTTAATCCCATGTGCTTTTCATATCATATCTAGGAACTCCTTCCCAAACCCAGGTTGCAATGATTTGCTCCTATGTTTTCTCTGAAGAGTTTTATAGTTTTACCTCTTATTTTTAAATCCATGATATGTCTTGGGTTAATTTTAGGGTATAATGTGAACAGGGGTCCAAATTCATAATTTTGAAAGTGGATATCCAGTTATCTCACTATTCATTGATGAAAAGACTATTCTTTCCCTATTGGATTGCCTGTCCTCTTTGGCAAAAATGGAGTGTAAGTGTTAGGATTTCCTCCTGGATTCTCAATTGTAATCCATTGATGTATATGGTTATCTTTATGTTTCACACTGTGTTGATTATGGTAACTTTGTAGAAAGTTTTGAAATGAGGAAGTATGTGTGCTCCAACTTTATTCTTTTTCAAGATTGCTTAAATTATTCTGGGTCTCTTACATTTTCATATAAATTTTAGTATCAGCTTGTCAATTTACATAAAAGCCATTTTGGATTTTGATAGAGATTGGATTGAATCTGTAAATAAATTTGGAGAATATTGTCATTTTCTTTTTTTTTTTTTTACAAGAATAATTCTTTAAATTCATGAGTATGGCATTTCTTTCCATTCATTTAGATCTTCTTTAATTTTTTCAGCTTAGTTTGTAGTTCTCAGGTAAACATACTTATTTTGTTAAATTTATTCCTAAGTTTTATTCTTTTTGATGCTATTATGAATGGGATTACATTTCATTTTGGAGTTGTTTATAGCTAGGATATAGAAATGAAATTGATTTTTGCATATTGATCTTATATCCTACAATCTTGCTTGAATTAATTCATTAATTTTAGTAGGTATTTTAGTGCATTCTTCCGAGCTTTTTTTTTTTTTTTTTAAGACTTATTTATTTATTTTAGAGAGAGCATGAGTGGGAGGGACAGGGAGAGAGGAAGGGAGAATATAAAGCATACTCCATATTGAGCGCAGGAGCCAGATGTGAAGCTTGATCTCACTTCCCTGAAATCATGACCTGAGCTGAAACCAAAAGTCAGATGCTTAACCCACTGTACTACCCAGGCGTTCCTCTTTGGAGTTTTCTATATGCTAGAATATGTCATCTACAGATAGAGATATTTTTTCTTCCTTCTAATCCAGATAATTTTATCTCTCTCTCTCTTTCTCTCTCTCTCTCTCTCTCTCTCTTTTTTTTTTTTTGCATTTATTCTATGCAGAATTTACTGGGGCCGTAAGTTTTTGTTTCTTCAGTTGCTTCTGGAATATCTTTTTCTTCTGTGAAACCTCCTGGTTTAGGAACAATCTGCTCTTTTTCAGTAAGGATCATCTCGATGTGTCATGGAGAGCACACATAGGGGTTAATCTGACCATGAGCCCTGTAAATTCTGTGCTGCTACTTGGGGGCTTTTTCCACCTGCATATGCCCAATGACCGGAGAATCTACATCTAAACCCTTAAGTGACATTTTCTTATACGTGGTGGCTTTTGGATATGCATACTCTTGATGGCCTGGGCAGTTTTACACGTATTCTTAAAGTGAGCATGAAGATTTGAACCTCTTGATTTGCATGATTTTGTAGGATTTTCTGGGTCAAGTGAATAGCGAACCATTTTCGGAGGTCACCTCAGGCCGCTCAGGGGAAGAAGAACATTTATTTCCTTTCATCGTCCAATTTCCCTGTATAGATCCTCTAGTACAATGTTGAATAGAAATGACAAAAGGGTTATCTTTGTCATACCTTGGGAGGAAAGCATTTAGTGTCTTGCTATTGATTTTAATGTAAGCTATAGATTTTTATTTTATTATTTGTTTTTTGTAGTTGCCTTTTTTCAGGTTGAGGGAGTTTCATTCTAGTCCTATTTTGTTAAGCATTTTTATCAAGAAAGTGTGATGGATTTTGTCAAATGTTTTTCTGCATGTATTGAAATGACCATATGATTTGGGATTTTTATTCTGTTAAAAGGATGTATTGCATTAGGTGATTCTCAAATAGTAAAACAACTTTGTATTTCTTGGATAAATCCCACTTGCTCATGATGTATAATCTCTTTTATATGTTGTTAGATTTGCTTTCTAGTTCTTTATGGAGGATTTTTGCATCTGTATTCATAAGGGATTGGTCTATAGTTTTCTGGTGTTATGTTTGACTCATTGTGGTTTCGGAGTAATATTGGTCCCATAGAATCAATTGGTAAGTATTCTTTTCCTCTTCCATTTTCTGGAAGAGTTTGTCAAGAGTTGGTATTGATTTTTCTTTAAATGCTTGGTAGGCTTAACCAATGAAGCCATCTTGGCCTGGACCTTTTTTTTTTTTCCCCCTCTGGCGAATTTTAAAATTACTAATTTGGTCTCTTTACTTATAGATCCATTCAAATTTTTCTATTTATTTCTGAGTCAGTTTTGGTAATTTTTGACTTCTAGGAATGTTTCCATTTCATATAAGTTACTCTAACTTTCCCCCCTCTTTTAAAAGTATAATATATACTTGCTGCGTGGTTTAGAAGACCCTCAAATAGAATTTAGAAGACCCTCTAGCCAGGGGAGAAAGATAAACACAAGTATGTATAGTGCAGCAAAAGTGTTGTGCTTAAAAATACTATAAGGAAGAGATCTTTAACATCCAAAAGAGAAAGATACTACAGTACTTGCAAGTTTTACTGGCTTGTGTTTGGAGGATGGTAATATTATGTGAGACTTTGTGAAATATGTTAATTTTTTCTGGTTCTGGATGGATGTTCAGAACTAGTAGTCTGGGGAGACCATTCTTGCCGAGTCCTTTGTGTTTCTACATGTATTTTCAGTGAAGGCACTGATTATCATTTCTCAGGACTATCTTTTCAAGAGTATTTGTATAGCAAGCAGCTTTGACAGATACATTGCCTCTCTGAAGCAAAAAGCTAGCATAACTATTGTCCAGTATAAAATATCTAATTTGCCTAAACTTAAGGTTCTTTTTTTATTCTGCAACCATTTACGTATATAGGTATTACTGGGTTCTCTTCATGTTGGCCTATGGAAAATTGTGCTTGGGGGAACAGTCCAATGGTTAGGTTACAAATGGATAAAGAGCATCGGTAGAGACATGTATGGGGAAAATATTATAATTGTGCATAATGTTTTCATGGGTCCATCATGTTTATGAACAGCAAGAAATAATCTTTGAAAAGGTGCACAGGGTGGTAGAGTTTGGTATGCTATGCTAATATTATTTAAACTAATTTTGTGGATAAGAGGAATATCCATTGGCCTTTGGATAGGTATATTTTCTGTTCCTTACAAGATTAATATTACAGTCATGTCCCTGAGGAATTAAAGGGGAAACTGAGAAAAGAAAATCAGGTAAGAGGTTATTACAATAAAAGGTAAAAAAAAAATTCTCTGAGTTGGTTAAGTGGCAGTTGGAACTGAGAAGACAAATAGGAAAGGGTTTATGTAAGTAGAAAAGCAGTAAAATGGGTGTTGTGTTTTGGGAAGAGATCCTATTGTGGGTACCACTGTATTTGTAATGAATAGCAGCACAGTGCCTGTACACAATATATGCACAACAAATATTTTAGAATGAGAAGCTGAAAAAAAGCAGCAAAAATATTATCAGAGGAGAGAAGAGAGAAACATTGCTTCTATTTAAGTTGGGTAATAGGAAGAATGATGGTATAATAAGCAGGGGAAATGCTAGGGAAGAACAGATTGAAGAGCACAATAATGAATTTATTCTTGAACATATTGAATTTGATGCTTGTATGGATCAGCTCAGATGGTGCTGAACAGCAGGCAGTTAGGAATAAGAATCATGAGTGTGGGAAAATATTGAAGCTAACAACCATCAGCATAAAAGGAGAAATGAGGTGGAATAAGGGGGGGGGAGGAGAGAGAAGAGGGGGAAAAAAAACCACACAAAACAAGGCAAGAGTTAAGAAAGAAACTCTGGACAATATCCATCCTGGGGTCAAAGGAGGAAGAAATTTAAGAAGATGGTAGAGAGATAAAACAAGGCACACTTATCTCAGAGTTTCAGAAGCTAACATGGTAGAATGTCTCAAAAATAAAATGATGGTTGCATCCATGTAGTTTTCAGCAAGGCTGAGATGAAGAGGTCTAGAAAATGGTTGTTAGGAGATTCATGATATATTTTTGATAGATAAATCCAAAAGAGTGATTAAAGTAAAAGATAGATTATAGAGGGTAGAGAAACAAGTGGCAGAGAGAATATGTGGAGACCATGAAGGCTCTTTTAGAGAAAGTCTCAATGGCAAATTACACTTCAGGTTAAGTACGTACTTGATTTTGCAAAGAACTGGGATGCAAGTCCATTTGTAAGCAGTGAAAGTATATAAGCTTGCTGAGACCTGTATTCATAAAGTAGATTAAACTGATAACAATGTGATATTCTATGAACAAGGCTATCCTTGTAATTGATGGGTCTGAGTAATACGAAGATGCCTGGAAAATATCAGGCTACCCAAATACACATTATTATGCCTATTTAATCCTGAAACTACTGTTTGGCAGGGATGTCTGAGAAAGGGAAACATATTCCTGCACTGAAAGAAAATGAATACTTTGTTGTTGTTGTTGTTGGAAGTAGCTTTCCCTTTATTTGGAATAAGTTAACATTTTGCAGAGTGTCATCACCATGGCAGAAGTCTGGTGTTAGTTTAGGACTGAAAACTGGTATCTTACCCTAAGAGGACAAAGACTTCTTAGAGAATATAATATCCCTTTTTTTTTTTTTTTTTTTTTGCTATTTTTGACCCAGCCAAAAGTACTAGGTGCCCCAGGCAAAAAGCCAGTTAGCTGTAAATAAATAAAAACTGATCCCAAGACACAGAGGGAAACATTGAGGTAGAGAGAGACTCCTTTTAGGAAAAAATTTTCTTGTCAGGATTTAGTGACATGTCACCTGTTGAAGACAATGTATTTGTTTAAAAAGCGATTTGATTAAAAACTTTTTAAAAAGTGAAGAGAGATAAATCCATTAGTTGAATGCTAAAGCTTAAATGTAAAATAGAATCCTCATAGAGCTTAATAACAAAAAAAACAAGCAATTTGATTTAAAAGTGGGAAGAGGACGTGAATAAACATTTCTCCAAAGAAGACATCCAGATGGCTAAGAGACACACAAAAAGATGCTCATCACTCATCATCAGGGAAATGCAAATCAAAACCATGGTAAGATAGCACCTCACATCTGTTGGAATGGCTAATATCAAAGAGACAAAAAAATAACAAGTGTTGGCAAGGGTGTGGAGAAAAGGGAACACTCATGCACTATTGGTGGGAACATAAATTAGCACAGCTACTATGGAAAACAATATGGAGGTTCCTCAAAAAAATAGAAACGGAAATACCATATGGGGGCACCTGGGTGACTCAGTTAACTGTCCAAATCTTGATTTTTGCTCAGGTAATGATCTCAGGGTCATGAGACGGAGCCCTGCATCAGGCTCCATGGTCAGCACATGGAGTCTGCTTGAAATTCTCTCTCTCCCTCTGGTCCTCCCCCCCACCCTCCACTTGCACTCACACTTTCTCTCTCTCTCTCTCTCTCTCTCAAACAAATAAATAAAATCCTTAAAAAAAAGAAGAAATCTCACATGATCCAGCCAATTCCACCATCTATACAAAGAAAATAAGAACATTTGGGGCACCTGGGTGGCTCAATCAGTTAAGGTTCTGACTTTGGCTCAGGTCATGATCTCAGGGTCCTAGGATTGAGCTCCATGTTGGGCTCCTTGCTCAGCAGGGAGCTTGCTTCATCCTCTCCCTTTGCCCCTCTGCCCCTCCCTCCTGTTTGTGTTCTCTCTCACTATGTCTTTCTCAAATAAATAAATAAAATCTTTTTTCTAAAAGAAAATTAATTCAAAAAGATACATGTACCCCTATACATAGCATTATTTACATTAGCCAAGATGTGGAAGTAACAGAAGTGCCCACTGATGAATGAATAAAGACGTGGTATATATGTGATATATGTATATGTACATACAACACATACACACATACAATGGAATATTGCTCATTCATAAGAAGGAATGAAATCTTGCCATTGCCATGACATGAATCAACCTCGAAGGTATTATGCTAAGTGAAATGAATCAGACAAAGACAGATACCATATGATTTCGCTTATGTATGGAATCTACAAAAGAAAATGAAAATAAAAAATTCAAAGATACAGAGAGCAGGTTGGTGGTTGTCAGAGGGGAGCAGGGTTGGGGAGCAGGCAGAGTCGGTAAAGGGGAGCAGTAAGTACAAACTTCCAGTTATAAAATAAGTCATGAGGATATAGTGTAAAGCATGATGACTATGGTCAATAATACTTTATTGCATATTTGAAAGTTATTAACAGAGTAAATCTAAAAAGTTCTCATCCCAAGAAAAAAATGTAATTTTGTATAGTGACAGATGGTAAGTAGACTTACTGTGGTGAAATCATCACCACAATAAGTGAAACAATATTTCACAGGAAGTGAAATATTTCATGTTATTTCATACCAAATACAAACATCTAATTAATATGTTACGCCCCTGAAGCTAGGATAATGTTATATGTCAATTCTATTTCAATTTAACATCTTAAAAATAAATAAAAAGCAGCCTGTTGCCTCAGTGCAAAAGCAATTATAGTTGTGTTTGTTTATATGAAGCAAATTTTGCATATGGATTGGGAGTTAGAAGCTTATTTTTGTTGTATTGTTTGCTTCTTTTACCGACTTTTTTTTTTTTTTTTTTTTTAGTTTAAGCTCTATCAGTAATTAGCTATATGATTTAGGATAAATCACTTGAAACCTGTGGGCTAAGAGATGATGGAATGGGAGATGAATCTCATCCTTTCTTACTGCCTATGAGAGAATAATTGTAATCTCCGTTTGCTTCAGTGGCAAACTGGTGGTAACATAATGTACAAAAATTGATATTTTTGGTCCAAATTAGTGTCGTCTTGTATAAATTCTGGATTACCTATATGTGGTATTTAAAACATTGGTGTTACTAATTTTTTTTAATTAGAATCCTTAATCTGATTTTTGCATGGGTAGAATTAAAATACTCATCTCACAGAAGTTATTTGTTTTGGTGGGTGGCTGTAACCATAAAGAAATACATTAAAAAAGTAGCTGATGGATTGCAGCAAGGGGACGTGGGCTAAGAGCTAAGTGGCTGCTTTTCAGGGATTTCTGGGCACAACCAAGAGAAAAGATTAATATGTTTAAAAGCTGGTTAGAACCTTGTTTCATAAACTAGTAAATGTCCACTCATGTTAATCGGGTTGTGTTTCTGGGCAGCTGAAAAGTTAAACAGTTTTTTGTCTACTTGCCAAGCTTTTAATGAGACCCACCAATCCTGCAGACAAGTTTCATGTGTCAGGCATGTTCCAGGGATGAGGAGGAACCTGTAGGCCTGCAGACTGTAGGAGGACCTTGTCTGTAGGTCTAAGTGGCATCTACCAAAAGCTCCGTAAGTGGTAAGTAGAAGCTAAATATAGTAAAAAGCTATAAAAGGTTCCGTTTGGCAGATACAAAGATTTTTTTTTTTTTTTTTTTTTTTTTTTTTTTTTTTTTTTTTTTTTAGTGTGGTGAGATATCAGGTTTCTTTCCTAGCCTGAGCAAGGTTGGCTTTTTCAGCACATGGCCTTGCAAGGAGTTGTATAGATGTGTTGATGCCATTTATTCAGAAGGCTAGGGTTATAGTTTCAGTTGAAGACTTTAATTTACTGCGTTTGGTTAGAGGGACAATGGCGACTTGGGGACTCAGAGGCATATCTCTGACAATGTGTTTATCTGAATACCTGTCAGCAGGCCAATTGTAAGCCCCTTTAATTACTCTGGTTCTAGGGGACAAGCTTAAGAGTTAAGACCAGCAGAACAGAGAAGTAGTATACTTTGTAATCACTTTAAATATTTTTTCGGGGGGAAAGCATATTGAGTTATGCTGGTGCATTTTCTGAGGATTTTGGATTTTAAAGCTATGAAGATTGCGCTTTGTGATTTCTTTGGATTGCTTTGGATACTTCAGGATGCAGAAAAAGATAAAAGTTATCATTCAGTGGCTAAATGACCACCTGAAAAGCAGTAGAACAGGGAGGTGGTTCTAGAGGTTTTGAGTTGACTTTGTCTTCTCATTCATTCAGTCAAGAAATATTTACTGAGCACCAACTATGTGCCAGACACTGGTGGGATGAGGATGCAATGAATTTCACAAGCGTTCTGCCTCCTGGGTGCTGACTGGCTCATGAGGGTGGCAGGAATAGGAGAGTAAATCACCCCATGACAATAAAGTGTAATGTGGGCTAAAATAGGAATACACCTAGGATGCTGATTTAGAAGTTTATATCTAAATTGAATTCTAAGGGGCAAGAATAACTGGATGGGTATAAGGAAGGGGAAGAAAATGCCAAGTAGAATAGAATATGCAGAGTCTTGAAGGCAACACAGAATCTGGTGTGCTTAAGAAACTATATGTGGTTAGTCTGAGTCATGGCTCTGAGATGTAGAGGGACTGCAAGACCTGAGAACTATGAGGATGTAACAGTAAGTCAGGTGAGGCTTTGTAGGCATGTTAAGAATTTTGGACCTTGTCTTCCTCTGAAGACAAGCAGGAGCCATTTTTGGAATTGTGAGCCAAGAATGAGGGATAGATTATCCTGATTGTGTTGGGGAAGTGTTTAGAAGAAGAGAATCTGAATATAGGGAGACCTCTTAAGAGGTAATATAGGTGAGTGACAGTAGCTTCAGCTGAATTAAGATAGTGGCAATGGAGAGAAGTAAATTGATTCCAGAATTAATAAGAAAGTGTGTTTATCACTCTTGGGTAGGGTCTGTTTATCATTTTTATGTTTTTTTATTTTTATTTTTTTTAATGATTTTTTTATTATATTATGTTAGTCACCATACAGTACATCCCCGGTTTCCGATGTAAGGCTCGATGATTCATTAGTTGCGTATAACACCCAGTGCACCATGCAATACGTGCCCTCCTTACTACCCATCACCGGTCTATCCCATTCCCCCACCCCCCTCCCCTCTAAAGTCCTCAGTTTGTTTCTCATAGTCCATAGTCTCTCATGTTTCATTCCCCCTTCTGATTACCCCCCCTTTCTTTATCCCTTTCTTCCCCTACTGATCATCCTAGTTCTTATGTTCCATAGATGAGAGAAATCATATGATAGTTGTCTTTCTCTGCTTGACTTATTTCACTTAGCATTATCTCCTCCAGTGCCGTCCATGTTGTAGCAAATGTTGAGAACTCGTTCTTTCTGATAGCTGAGTAATATTCCATTGTATATATGGACCACATCTTCTTAATCCAGTCATCTGTTGAAGGGCATCTCGGCTCCTTCCACGATTTAGCTATTGTGGACATTGCTGCTATGAACATTGGGGTGCATATGGCCCTTCTCTTCACTACGTCTGTATCTTTGGGGTAAATACCCAGTAGTGCAATGGCTGGATCATAGGGTAGCTCAATTTTTAACTTTTTAAGGGACCTCCACACTGTTTTCCAGAGTGGCTGTACCAACTTTGTTTATCATTTTTAATCACAGATTTCTGCAGAGTCTGCCTCCACCCCAGGAGGAGTGTTGCCCATGCAACCCCACCTCCCCCAGGGGTCCCAGCTCTTAGGTGGAAGGTTAGAAAAGATTGGCAAGGCCAGTGAGATTCTCCTCTCATTTTTCAGGATTATGAGAATTGAGACACCAAAAAATTTAGTCAGTCAGCATGAGGAGTTTGACCAGAAAAGTCGTAACTGCTGATGAGTAAGGAGAAAAAAACAACAGTAAAACTGATCAGAAGGAGGGAAATGAGGCAGAGAATGCTAGAGACAAGAGTCAAGGTAGGGTTTGAGAGACTGAGAGTGTTCCTTGATTCTACTTCACATCCTGCTCTTAAATGATCAAACAGAGTAATACAAGTATAACAATCACACTTGTTTGTACTTGAGCTAGAGTGAGCCTTTACTTCAGTTATCTTACTATACCTCCAGCCCTGTCCGTCAGCATTTTTCTAGGATTCTACTACATAATTTAGGATTCCTGTGATGCTAACTGGGTTGCATGATGATTCCTCTGAGGCCTCTGTGCCTGTAAACAAAAGAATAGAATGTTTAAATCAGTCTCAACTTAGGCTTTTGAAAGTAAAGTAGTAGCTTTCCCTTTCTATGATCATTGATAGATTATTTATTCATAGAGCTCCAGGTTTCTAGCTTTGAGCCAGTAGGTTTGTTGGATCCCTGGAAATCTTGATTTCCATTTACAAAAAGGTTATGAGACTGGGGCACCTGGGTGGCTCAGTCATTAAGCGTCTGCCTTTGGCTCAGGGCGTGATCCCACCGTTCTGGGATCGAGCCCTGCATCACGCTCCTCCACTAGGAGCCTGCTTCTTCCTCTTCCACTCCCCCTGCTTGTGTTCCCTCTCTTGCTGGCTGTCTCTCTCTCTATCAAATAAATCAATAAAATCTTTAAAACAAACAAACAAACAAACAAACAAAACCAAAAAGGTTATGAGACTGACCAAAACGGATTCACCCAGACTTTCAGAAGCCTTGTGATAGGACAATATGGTGTGTTTTTAAGTTGATATGTTATTAAAAACACCTTACATTAATACTGATCATACTTTCCTAGGGCATATTCCATGTTACTGTTCCACAGTAAGAGAAAACTCTTGAGGTCTGCTTAGGTTTAATGTTCAAGCTCCAGTCTTTTCAGAACAAATAGGCTCCTACAATTTGAAGACTGTGAAGCTAGTAAATGGAACCAAAAGCATCTTAGAGTTCCTTGTTGACACCACATGGTCATAAACCCTTCAGACTCTGCAGAGAGGTCGTAAAGCAAATTGCTCCTTCACAAGTAAACCGATTAAAGGGAGACAGGGCTTAGACATCTTGGAGCCTAATGAGGGTATTTCAGGGAAATGATGCTCCTTTTCTAGAACAAATGATAAATTTTTGTTACGTGTGAGAAACAGAATTGCTTATAGGAATAAAGTCAAGGTACAGGATAGGCAGTCTGTTCTATTTTCAGTAACGCTGGGCTTGGGAATCAGAAGACTTGGAATTCCTCATCTTACGTTAACTGGGTGACCTTAGGGAAGGAAACTAACCACCGTGTTTGTCTTATTTGTGAATGAGAATGTCTATTCATTCAATTGACATTTACTGAGTAAATATTATTGGCCAGTTCATTTCACATTTGTAATTTCACTTCATTCTCACAAGAATCCCATAAAGAAGCCATTATTTTGTCATTCATACTAATAAGGAAACTGATGCCCAGAGGATTTAAGTGATTTGTCTAAGTCATAGTTGGTGAGTGGAAAAGTTATAGTTGGTAAATGGTGGAGGTGGAATTCAACCCCAACTTCCAAGTCCAGGGTTATTCCTGCTATAGGAAGCTGCTTTCTTTATGGTTCAATTGCATTTATTAACAGACATAATTATATTTATTAATATTTGTTATCTCATAGGGGTTGTAATCCAATTTCCTGTGTGTATCTTTATTGTCCCACTAAACAAACTCTAAAAAGGCAAAGATCCCGACGTTTATATCTTTGTTACCTGCCTCCTCTCTCTCCACACAATATAGATTACTGATCTTCACTCATTTATTCATTCATTGATTCATCATTAAAAAAATTAAGGGCTATTATGTGGGAGGCACTATTCTAGGTTCTTGGAATACGTTAGTGCACAAAATAGATGATATCCCTGACCTCATTTAATTATATTCTAGTGGAAGGAGAAGCAAATAAATAACAAATGGCATAACCTATGAAATATGTCAGGTGGTATTAAGGGCAATAAAAAAAGTAGATCAGGTTAAGGGGGACTGGGAATATGACTGGAAGGGTCAGTTTGCAATTTTTAACAGGGCTATTAGGGTAGGCTTCATTGACAACACATATTTGTTACCTAAATTCACTTGGGAGTGTCCTCTGACAACTTTAAGCTTTGGTTTTGCTTATGTACAAAGGAGAGATGGCACCAGGCTTTGGCCTTAACCCAAAATTCACCGACACACATTTATTTCCCAGCAGAGAGCTTTAGATCAATATCTTCCATATTCATCTACAGAAACACTGGGGGTATAAGGTGGAAGAGGCCAAGGCATGGCTTGAATTTATGTCATGCCCTCTAAAACACTGCTCGGCATCAGGAGGCAAGGCTTAAGGTAATGCTGACCTTAGCTAGAAAAAACATGAGTCTATGAGCCTCACAGATGTGTAATCAATAGCAAGGTAACTGGTTACAAGGGGTTTTACACATCTGTCAGCTAAGTCAGAACCCTAAAGGGCAAATGCTGCTCTGAAGAACATTAGCCAGATCTGTGGTGCTGACTCAAGGAGTTTGGGTCCATAAACCAGTGCATGCATTACAAGGAGACATCAGTATGACAGTTTTTCATTGGTGACAGTCATAATCTTGTTTCAGTCTAGTATTCTAGCTGATATTCATGGAAAAATGTTGGATTGGCTGGACTGTGTTTCAGAGATCATTTTAATTTTATTTTATGCTTTTTATTTTTGTTCCCAACAGCTTTACTGTACTTCGTTCTTTGTCCCTACCTTTTTCTGCTTGTTCTTTTTTCTTTGCCATCTTTTAAAAAGTTACCTGCTTTCTTTCTGACTCCTTTTCTTCAGTCTTCCTCTCTTCCTTCTCCCCTTTCTTAAATATTTATTGTGCACCTACCATGTACTGGGCCAGGCATTGTGCTGTGTGCTGCACAACAGTGGTAAAAAACCAGTGGTCCTCCTTACAGACTGTGTTGTCTATTGAAAAAAATGACATTATACATGTAAACACACAAAGAAATCTGTACTGAATAACTCTGGTAAACCAATAATGAAAAAAGGAGGATGCTGTCAAGGAGAATAATGGGGTAACTGTCATATACTAGGTGGTAGGGAATATGTCCTTCACAAGATGTTATGCTGAGACTTGAAGGAAGAGCAGGAGCTTTCCAGACCCAGTGATAGGCAGGAATCCCCCAGAGAAGGGGAAGAGGGTGAAGGAATACCTTAGGGATAGCCAGAGCTTGGCATGTGAGAAGTTGTTCCAAGGCTGTTGTGGCTGGATCAGAGTTTGGGAGCGGAGTGTGGCAGAGAGAGAGATGGCAGAGTCCAGACCCCTTTCTCCTTATTCTTCCTCTTTTCCCCTTCCCCATTTAGCTTGACATGAATAAGACATTTAATCTGAACATGTCCTTCCATTTTTCAGGTTGTTATATGGAAAAAAAATGAGTACAAAACATGATAAAAGTGAGGAGAAGAGTGGAACAAAAACTTTTTTTTTTTTTAATGATTTTTTATTATATTATGTTAGTCACCATACAGTACATCCCCGGTTTCCGATGTAAGGCTCGATGATTCATTAGTTGTGTATAACACCCAGTGCACCATGCAATACGTGCCCTCCTTACTACCCATCACCAGTCTATCCCATTCCCCCACCCCCCTCCCCTCTGAAGTCCTCAGTTTGTTTCTCATAGTCCATAGTCTCTCATGTTTCATTCCCCCTTCTGATTACCCCCCCTTTCTTTATCCCTTTCTTCCCCTACTGATCATCCTAGTTCTTATGTTCCATAGATGAGAGAAATCATATGATAGTTGTCTTTCTCTGCTTGACTTATTTCACTTAGCATTATCTCCTCCAGTGCCGTCCATGTTGTAGCAAATGTTGAGAACTCGTTCTTTCTGATAGCTGAGTAATATTCCATTGTATATATGGACCACATCTTCTTAATCCAGTCATCTGTTGAAGGGCATCTCGGCTCCTTCCACGATTTAGCTATTGTGGACATTGCTGCTATGAACATTGGGGTGCATATGGCCCTTCTCTTCACTACGTCTGTATCTTTGGGGTAAATACCCAGTAGTGCAATGGCTGGATCATAGGGTAGCTCAATTTTTAACTTTTTAAGGGACCTCCACACTGTTTTCCAGAGTGGCTGTACCAACTTGCATTCCCACCAACAATGTAGGAGGGATCCCCTTTCTCCACATCCTCTCCAACAATTGTTGTTTCTTGCCTTGTCTATTTTTGCCATTCTAACTGGCGTAAGGTGGTATCTCAGTGTGGTTTTGATTTGAATTTCCTTGATGGCTAATGATTTTGAACATTTTTTCATGTGTCTGTTAGCCATTTGTATGTCTTCATTGGAAAAGTGTCTGTTCATATCTTCTGCCCATTTTTTTATTTGTTTATTTGTTTCTCGTGTATCGAGTTTGAGAAGTTCTTTGTAGATCTTGGATACCAGTCCTTTATCTGTAGTGTCATTTGCAAATATATTCTCCCATTCCGTGGGCTGCCTCTTAGTTTTTCTGACTGTTTCCTTGGCTGTGCAGAAACTTTTAATCTTGATGAAGTCCCATAAATTCATTTTATCTTTTGTTTCTCTTGCCTTTGGGGATGTGTCATGAAAAAGGTTGCTTTGGCCGATGTCGTAGAGGTTGTTGCCTATGTTCTCCTCTAGAATTTTGATAGATTCCTGTCTCACATTGAGGTCTTTCATCCATTTGGAGTTTATTTTTGTGTATGGTGTGAGATAGTGGTCAAGTTTCATTCTTTTGCATGTAGCTGTCCAATTTTCCCAGCACCATTTATTGAAGAGACTGTCTTTTTCCCACCGGATGTTTTTTCCTGCTTTATCAAATATTAGTTGCCCAAAGAGCCGAGGGTCCATTTCTGGGCTCTCTATTCTGTTCCATTGGTCTATGTGTCTGTTTTTGTGCCAGTACCATGCTGTCTTTGTGATCACAGCTTTGTAGTACAGCTCGAAATCCGGCATTGTGATGCCCCCAGCTTTGTTTTTCCTTTTCAACAGTTCCTTGGAGATTCGGGACCTTTTCTGTTTCCATACAAATTTAAGGACTGTTTGTTCCAGTTCTTTGAAAAATGTCCTCGGTATTTTGATCGGGATAGCATTGAAAGTGTAGATTGCTCTGGGTAGCATGGACATTTTAACTATGTTAATTCTTCCGATCCATGAGCATGGAATATCTTTCCATCTTTTTTTGTCTTCCTCAATGTCTTTCAAGAGTGATTTATAGTTTCTAGAATATAGGTCCTTTACGTCTCTGGTTAAGTTAATTCCAAGGTAACGTATGGTTTTTGGTGCTATTGTAAATGGGATGGATTCCCTAATTTCTCTTTCTTCGGTCTCGTTATTCGTGTATAGAAATGCAACTGATTTCTGAGCATTTATTTTGTATCCTGCCACGTTACTGAATTGCTCTATAACTTCTAATAATTTGGGAGTGGCTTCTTTTGGGTTTTCCATATAGAGTATCATGTCATCTGCAAAGAGAGACATTTTGACTTCTTCTTTGCCAATTTGAATACCTTTGATCCCTTTTTGTCGTCTGATTGCTGTTGCAAGGACTTCTAGTACTATGTTGAATAATAGTGGCGAGAGTGGGCATCCTTGTCGAGTTCCTGATCTTAAGGGAAAGGCTTCCAGCTTTTCTCCATTGAGAATAATATTTGCAGTAGGCTTTTCATAGATGGCTTTTATGAGATTGAGAAATGTACCTTCTATTCCTACACTCTGAAGGGTTTTAATCAGGAAAGGATGCTGTATTTTGTCAAATGCTTTTTCGGCATCGATTGAGAGGATCATATGGTTCCTGAGTCTTTTCTTGTTGATATGATGTATCACGCTGATTGATTTGCGAATATTGAACCACGCTTGCATCCCAGGTATGAATCCCACTTGATCGTGATGGATAATCCTTTTAATGTACTGTTGGATTCTATTAGCAAGTATCTTGTTGAGGATTTTGGCGTCCATATTCATTAGGGAAATCGGTCTGTAATTCTCCTTTTTGAGGGGGTCTTTGCCTGGTTTGGGGATCAAGGTAATATTGGCCTCATAGAATGAGTTTGGTAGCTTTCCTTCTGTTTCTATTTTTTGAAATAGCTTTAGGAGAATAGGTATTATTTCTTCTTTGAATGTTTGGTAGAATTCCCCAGGAAAACCGTCTGGGCCTGGAGTTTTGTTATTTGGAAGGTTGTTTATCACTGACTCAATTTCTTCATAATTAATTGGCCTGTTTAAGGAATCAATTTCTTCTGGTTTCAATCTTGGTAGTTTATAGGTTTCCAGGAAGGATTCCATCTCTTCCAGATTGCTTAGTTTATTGGCATATAGCTGTTGATAAAAATTTCTAATAATCCTTCCAATTTCAATGGTGTTCGTCGTGACCTCTCCTTTTTCATTCATAATTTTAATAATCTGGGTCCTTTCTCTTTTCTTTTGGATAAGTCTTGCCAGTGGTCTGTCAATTTTATTGATTCTCTCAAAGAACCAGCTTCTAGTCCTGTTGATCTGCTCTACTGTACTTCTGGTTTCTGCTTGATTGATTTCAGCTCTAATTTTGGTCAACTGCTTCCTCGTGCGTGGATTAGGCCTGTCCCTCTGTTGCTGTTCCAGCTTCTTGAGGTGAGAATATAAAAACTGCATTTTAGATTTTTCTATTCTTTTGAGTGTGGCTTGGATGGCTATGTATTTCCCCCTTAGGACTGCCTTTGCAGTATCCCATAGGTTTTGGACTGTTGTATTTTCATTCTCATTGGTCTCCATAAATTGTTTAATTTGATTTTTGATTTCCTGGTTTATCGAGTCATTCCTGAGCAGGATGGTTCTTAGTCTCCAAGTGTTTGAGTTTCTTCCAAATTTTTCCTTGTGGTTGAGTTCCAATTTCAGAGCGTTGTGGTCTGAGAATATGCAGGGGATAATTTCAATCTTTTGGTATCGGTTGAGACCTGTTTTGTGTCCCAGAACATGGTCTATTCTTGAGAATGTTCCATGGGCATTAGAATAGAATGAGTATTCTTTGGTTCTGGGGTGTAGTGTTCTATATATATCTATGAGGTCCAACTCGTCGAGTATGGCATTCAAAGCCTTTGATTCTTTGCTTAGTTTTTGCCAGGGTGTTCTGTCTATTTCTGAGAGTGGAGTGTTGAGGTCCCCTACTATTAATGTATTTTCATTTATATGTCTCTTTATTCTGGATAAGAGTTGGCTTGTGTATCTTGCTGCTCCCCTGTTGGGGGCATATATATTTATAATTGTCATATCCACTTGTTGAATACTTCCCTTAAGAATAATATAGTGCCCTTCTGCGTCTCTAACTATAGTCTGTAGTTTAAAATCCAATTTATCTGATATGAGAATTGCTACCCCAGCTTTCTTTTGAGGACCATTTGCGTGAAAGATGGTACTCCATCCCCTTACTCTCAGTCTGAATGCATCTTTGGGTTTGAAATGAGTCTCTTGTAGACAGCAAATGGATGGGTCATTTCTTTTTATCCAATCTGCAACCCTGTGGCGTTTTATGGGATGGTTCAAACCATTTACATTAAGACTGATTACTGAGAGATATGATTTTAATGTTGCCATGTTGCCAGTAAAGTCTTTGTTTGTATTGGCTATGACTTTCTGTTCTGTATCACTCTTGGGGCCTTTTTACTTTTATAGAACCCCCCGTAATATCTCCTGTAGGGCTGGTTTCGTAGTTACAAAATTGGTTAGTGACTGGCGATTCTGAAATGTCTTTATTTCTCCATCAATTCTGAATGACAGTCTTGCTGGATAAAGGATCCTTGGCTGCATGTTTTTCTCTGAAAGAGCTTTAAATATGCTCCCCCAACCCTTTCTCTCATTCCAGGTCTGTGTAGACAGGTCTGACGTAATTCTGATGCTTTTGCCTTGGTATGTGAGAAATTTCTTTGCCCTGGCCGCTTTCAATACTGTATCCTTGCATCTAATATTTGCGAAATGCACTATGACGTGACGTGGCGTAGGTCTGTCGTGGTTGAGCTTGGGAGGGGTCCTCTCTGCCTCTTGGACACGAATGTTTGTTTCCCTTGCTAGATTAGGGAAGTTTTCAGCTACAATTTGTTCAAATATCTCTTCTAGACCTCTGTTTTTCTCCACCCCCTCGGGGATGCCGATGGTTCTAACATTGGATCGTTTCATTGAGTCAGTAATCTCCCGTAACCTACATTCGTGGGCGTGGATTTTTTTAAGACCGTCTTCTATTTTCATTTTTTCCTCTATTAACCCATCCTCCAATTCACTAACCCGTTCCTCTGCTTCTGTGACCCTGGCTGTCAGAGCCTCTAGTTTTGCCTGCATTTGGCTCATAGAATTTTTAATTTCTGTCAGATTTGCTCTCATTTCTGTCCTTAGGGATTCTATATTCTCAGTAACCTTTTCGTTTATACTTTTTTCAATTCTACTCATCATTTTGACCATCGTTACTCTGAATTCCATTTCTGATAATTTGGTTACATCCATATCCATTATTTCTGTGGCAGAGTCCACAGTCTCACTGTCTTTTCTTTGCTGGGGGGGGCTTCTCCTTCTTGTCATTCTGATGAAGAGAGGTTGCGGGGTTTCCAGAGCCCAAATTATTGACTGGGTCCCAGGCCGTGCCCCTTGTTTTATAGGGATCTTAGGGATGTGGGCTTCTTCTTTAAAGATTTTATTTATTTATGTGGCAGCCAACCAGCGAGAGAGGGAACAGAAGCAGGGGAGTGGGAGAGGAAGAAGCAGGCTCCCAGCGGAGGAGCCCGATGAGGGACTCCTTTCCAGAACGCTGGGATCACGCCCTAAGCCGAAGGCAGGCGCTCAATGACTGCGCCACCCAGGCGCCCGGGTTGTGGGCTTCTTGATTTTTCAGCCTGCCTTGTGGGGGAGGGGCCTGCCGCGCCGATACTCAGGCAGCCCTGTTTGGGTAGAGTCTCCGTGTCCCCTGCGAGGGGGGATGGGGATGGGCACTCCCTGAGCCGGTATTTCCAGGCTTTTGTTCTCTGGCGGCTTTCCCTGGCAGTTTGCTGTGCCTCTTCTGAGGGTCAGAGCAGCAGCGGCCAAATTTCAGCCTCTGTCACGGAACAGAAGGATTGTGGCCCGTTCTCTACTGATGTTGTGGCCACTTTAACTCTGTTTCTGTTGGTGCTGCTCAACCCTGCAGTGTCCAGGGATGTGCGCCCCACACCCGGCGTCCCAGCCCTCACTTCCAGGGCCGGCGCGTCTCTGTCCTTTGTGTTTCTAATGCCGCCAGCCGCCAGCCGCCAGCCGCCCCGCGCGCGCTCCCGAATCTCCTGGTCTCAGTCTGGATCCAGTGAGCGCACCAGGATTCCGGGGTTCCGCGAGATGCCTGGTGGCGCGTGCACCCGGCTCACGGTCTCAGTCTGCTGTTTTGCGGGTGCCGACCGTGAGCCCCGCCCGCTCTCCCGTGCAAGTGGCTACCCTTCCCGGCACCCGAACGCGGTGGCTCCCTCCCCCTTCCGTTTATCTTCCGATATCTGTGCACAGTTTCATGGCTCCCCGCTTCGTACCTCAATACTCAGCGCTGGAGATGTTCATTTGTAGAGATCCAGATGCGTCTTCCTGCATCTCAGGCTGGTTCCGTGGTTGTTTAGGCTGGTCTGGTACCTATCCAGCTCGACTCGGGGGACTGGCTGAAAACGGTGTCTCCTACTCCTCCGCCATCTTAACTCCTCC
Organism: Ursus arctos; assembly: GCF_023065955.2. Taxonomy (NCBI): domain Eukaryota; kingdom Metazoa; phylum Chordata; class Mammalia; order Carnivora; family Ursidae; genus Ursus; species Ursus arctos. The sequence continues at coordinate 77,996,514 of NW_026623067.1, forward strand.
CCTGGAACAAAAACTTTTGATGAGGGAACTGAAAAGTGCAAATGGGCACTGATTTTAAAAGCGGCTACCATGGTTTTCTGTGGCATATGAATTAGTCTGCTTGCTAAGATAGATACACAATGTGTTTGTGATACACAGTTATAAGGGTGGAAAATTGGAACAGAATTTCTATGTCTGTGTAGTGTGTATTTATATGCATATCAACGCATGTGTGTGGTTAATGCCAAAAGGTAGGATTTACGCCTAATTCATAACTAAATCTTTTCCTATACATGAAAAAAATCTTATTTTCTTTCAATACTCTACAAGTTGTTATGTGAATGAAGTCCTCTTTCATATCTTTCTCTTCAAGTGTTTTTTCTTTGTAATTTTAAGAACTATAAGAAGCTTTTATGTAAATATATACACATACATATGTTTATAGATGAGACAACTAGGTTATGTTTTAGTAGTTCCATTTTGACTAGCTCATTGTAGATGACTAATAGAGTAGCAAAAAGCAATCAAGTAGTTAAGAAGTGAAAATGTCATATATTAAGAAATAGTTCATCACAGAATTCCCTGTGGGTACCAGCAAGAAAGTAGGTGTGAAAATTAAAGAAATAAATATGCATTATTTCTAGATGTAACACTTTAGTTAAATGGTTTTGCACAACTTACGAAGACTTATTTTATCAATAATATGTATTTTAAGCAGAATATTTTAGGAAATGACTTTATCCTACAGTCTTTGCTAGAAACTGAAATTAATTTACTTAAAATTAATGAGAAAAGAAATAATTCTGTGAATTCACTTTCTTTTTTTTTTTTTTTTTTTTTAAGATTTTATTTATTTGACAGAGAGAGAGAGAGCCAGTGAGAGAGGGAACACAGGCAGGGGGAGTGGGAGAGGAAGAAGCAGGCTCCCAGTGGAGGAGCCTGATGTGGGGCTCGATCCCAGGACTCTGGGATCACGCCCTGAGCCAAAGGCAGACGCTTAATGACTGAGCCACCCAGGCACCCCTGTGAATTCACTTTCTTAAAAATTATTAAAAAAAAAAACCAACACGAATCTTTTGTTAACAAATGTAACATAAAAATGATAGAAAGTAGTTATTTGGATGCCAGTTATTTGCTTTGTTTTCTAACAAAGAAGAGATTATCAAAAGGTTTACATAGTCAAAGGACATAGGATGAGTTTGAGGGTCCCTTGTGCTTATCGTAATAGATTATTATCTCTTAATAGTAAGAGATAATGCAGATCAGAACCAAGATGTTAGCACTAGGAATGGAGAAAATATTAAGGAATGGGGTCTCAGTGACTGATGAGATGTGAGATATTAAGAAGAAGTAAAAGTTCAGAATAATGTATATGGTTCTGTTTCATGAGATTCCCTATAAAATAGATAGGAGTTCGAGTTTATTCAGAAGACAGTGATTTATGAAACAAGTCACCTGTCTATTGGGCATCTAGAGGGATGCCTTCACCCAGGAGCTAAATGTATAAGACAGGTAATTGGAGAAAAGATCTGGGTTTCATTAAGAGATTTGGAATTCATTGGAATATATGTGGATTTGTCACTACAGAATCATAGAGGTACAATTTGGTGTAATGGGGAAAGAAAGAGGCAAAAAATTAGAGTATAGACTTGATCTTGTCATTTAATAACTAGGTCATTTAGGCATGTCACCTCGCCCAGTTCCTTTTAAATGAATCAGTGTTTCTTATCTTACTTAAAAAGTTGTTTTATACGAGAGAGAGAGAGAGAAGAGAAGAGAGAGAAGTTTCCTTCCTTCCTCCCCCCCCCCCCCCTTCTTCCTTCTTTCCACTTATCACATATCCATCTCTCCAGTATTCATCAGGAGCAAGGGATCTTTGGGACTAAGAGCAGGGGACTGAGACTTCCCTGAAGATGGCCTTGGAAATGTACATAGGCTGGATGCCTAGGTTTATCTTGAGGGCCCAGGATTTCCTCGTAAATAACTTAGGGCTATGGAAAATGAATTTTGGAGAGTGTCAAGGGTGCAACTGACAACCTTTGTTTCTTAAATATCTCTCATATACCCAATCAATATAGAACTAATTATGTTACTCCCCTCCTGTGAAATTTTGGAATCTTCCTTTCAAATGACTACAACTCTCCAACGGGTGTTTAATGACCTCTCTTTTCAGGTCTGCGTTCCTATACCTATCTATACTTTTCCTAAACAGAAATCATTACTATTAAGAAGTCATGCCATATTTTATCTTTTTTTCCTTTTCTCCTATAATATCTCCTTTTAAAATACTGCCTAGTTTTTAGAGACCATCTCAAATACTATCTTTTCCATGCGCTTTTAATGATCCACCCAACCACTCTATTCCTATGAATATCACTTCCTTATCTCTCTTATGAAACACTATAGTCTATCTTATTGCATATACATCTTATTCTCCCAGCTTTCCAGTTCCTTAAGGGTGTGGACTCCTTCCTTTAGCTATTCATAGCTCTTGACCTGGTGGACTGTACATGATACATCAGGGGATATTTGCTTACTTGATTAGCCAAAACAAATCCCACAAAAATGGCAAATTATCACATCCAATCAGAAAAAAAGCACATCCTACATCTGCAGTTTATATTCTAATCAAATCTGTTTTATCAAAAAGCAAAGAAACGAACAAAAACTATTTTTTTAAATTTTATAAAAAAAATAAAAACCTTCAAAATAATTTGAAGCATGTGCAGTGTAGCACCCTTGGCTTTACAGAATACTAAAGAAGTGCGGGTAATCCTGTGACAGCTACTAAAAATTTTATTTTCTTCCCAAGGTTCTCTGACAAGTTTGCAATGAAAAATAGTAAGAATCTTCGTAGCCCAGGAAGATTTTACTTGTAACAATTTCTTTTTTTCTAAATTGGGTTCTGAATCACACTTGCCTGCAGTCCTAGATATTTTGTTCAATATATGGTGATGTGTTGAAGTCACTTGAAAAACAAAGACTATATTTGGGCGTAGGGTATCTATGTCCCTTTGGTAGTTTTTTTTTTTTTTTTTTAAGGCTTTTCATGGTTTGCTCTTAGAACTTGATGGGCGTGATCTGGCAAAAGACTTGTGGCTGCTGACAAAGGTAGAATTTTCAGTTTGGATTGATAATATTCTATTCTAGGATGGTCATGTAAGCCAGCAGAATTAGTTATGACCTGCTAAATCAGTGGATTCACTTGAGTAGGCACTTAGAGCCAACATTTTCCTGCCATGTAGCCTGTCATCTTTTTCTTGGCATTTTCTGAGTCTATGAGTCAGTCTGTAATATTTACTGAGTGGCTTCTGGGTATAGAATATGAGGCACTGTATCAGGAGCTATAAAAACTGTTCAGAGCATGAGGGACTGTGCACACATCGTGTATCATGGGTTACGTGTGGAAGAAAAATGATCAACCTCTGTGGTTAGAATAGTCAGTCGAGGTACTTGCCAGTTCAAAAGCTCTCTCCTTGGAAGCCTCATAATGTCTGTTTCATACCTACATAGTTTATGATGAATTCCTAACGAAAGGTTGGCATAATATGCATTTCATATCTTCACCACCTTAGACTCAGGGTGGACCCGACCTAAATCCAATCATTTGTTGACTGGTTAATGATGTATTGTTGCTCAAAATGACCTAAGGATGAGCAGCAGTGTCACCAAGGTATGGCTTGAGTAGGGAGTGGTCAATATCTAGGGTTGAAGTCAATCAATTTTTTGAGTTTCTATTTAGCCATCAGAACTGCTACTAGAGTCAAGGAAATATTTCTTTCCTCTCCTCTCCTCTCCTCTCCTCTCCTCTCCTCTCCTCTCCCCTCCCCTCCCTGTCTCTCTCTCTCTTTCTTTTTCTTCTTTCTTTCTCTTCTTTCTTTCTTTCTTTCTTTCTTTCTTTCTTTCTTTCTTTCTTTCTTTCTCTCTTTCTCTCTTTCTCTTTCTCTTTCTCTTTCTTTCAAGTATGAGAGTGTGAAGGGGCTGAGGAGGGGGAGAGGGAGAAAGAGAATCTTAAGCAGGCTCCATGCCCAGTGTGGAGCCAGACGCAGGTCTTGATCTTACCACCCTGAGATCATGAACTGAGCCAAAATCAAGAGTGACCACTTAACTGACTGAGCCACCAAGTTACCCCAAGGAAATATTTCTTCGTGTAGAATTCTGAGGCAGGTCTCCCTAGTCTCAGGATTCCTGAGATTTAGCTAGGACAGGATCAAACTCATTAATTCATTATGATCATTTATTAATGCATTTTAATGCATTAATATGTGTTTATTATTTCCTCCTTAGTTGTTCACTTCCCCACTCCCTCATAGTGCTTGCTGAGATCATTCCCCAATTATACTTCCTTTCTTAGCGCCTGTTTTGTGAGGAGTATAAACCAATATACTCTTCTCTTAGAATTGTGCTATACCTCTTTGGGGAAGTAGGAGTTCAGAGACTTATATAGAATGTGGTCATTCAAATAGATGTTAGTTCTACCACCTTATAGTACTGCTGTTCTTAACAGAAACTTCCTAGGCAGGAAACTGAATTTTTTTTTTTCTTTTAAGAGAGGGGAGAAAGAGAGGCGGGGTTGGGGGAAAAGAGCAGAGGGAGGGAGGGAGGGGGGGGAGAGAGAGAGAGAGAGAGAGAGAGAATCTTAAGCAGGCTCCGCGCCCAGTCCAGAGCCCATCACCTGGCTTGATCTCACAGCCCTGCAATCATGACCTGAGACAAAATCACGAGTCGGATGCTTAACTGACTGAGCCAACCAGGCGTCCCAGTTTCAAACACTTGAAAAAACTTGTAGAGGTGACTTTCTTGGCTAACACTCAGATTAGGCCTCTTGAATGGACAGAGAATTGTGTGTTAAAATATTGATTAGTTCTTGATCTAATTGGTGATCTAATTAATGATCTAATACTGAGACTAGTTATCAAAGGTATAATTTTTGCTGAAATAGACAATGATTCTATGCATGCTATCTTACCTGGTACTTTGCTCTTGACTAGCTGTTCACTTGTAATCAATTTTCTTTAGAAAAACCTTCATTTCTAGGATATAACAAAGCATTTCAAGTCAGTTACATTATTTTTTCCCAAAAAAATAAAACCAATAGAATATGAAGCCAATTAGTAAGAATTGTGTTTTTACTGATCACATAACCTGTGGCAAAACACTGATAATTGAATTTTAGGTCTGTATGAGGAGTAACTCCTACAACCCGTACTAGAGAGAAGGATTCAAAATGTGTTGGTAAAAAAACCCCATGGAATGGGCATATATGGTAGGCTGGAGAAATTTTGCCAAGAAAGCTAAATGGGAATGCCAAATCTGTTTTCTAAGGAGTAAATTGTATAGCACTTTGGACATTAATTTCCCTATGAGATAGATCTTTCCTTCAGACCTGTACACAGTCAGGTCTGAAGTTGCATAATATGAAAAAAAAAGTACAAAATAAACATTCTCAATAACCAACACATTGATATAGTGACGGATCAAATGTCCAAATAAAAATTGATTTTTCATTTTGCTTTAATTATGGTTAAAGGCTAGGAATCCTACTTTTGCTTCTTTTCACCAATAAAACTAATGAATCTTTGATCAAATTCAACATTTCATACATTAAAAAATAGGTGCAATAAAAATTTTATATACTTTTTCTGTGAGGTTAAAATCAGATTGGCATTTTCATTCAGATTCCAGAGCTGCTTGTATGCCAAAAGTGTGTTCTTCCTTTCTTTCAGAGTCTTTATTATTCTGTCTTCTGTCTGTCCTGCTCATGCTGCTTTTCATTGTCCTCATCACAGTGAGGTGTCAGCATTTTCACTTTCAAAGAGAATATATGGTGCATTCCCCTGAGCCCTTTCTCTAACGTAGCCAGCTCCTAGCAGCAAGCGACTTTAATAGGGGATATGTGTCTTTATTCATTTGTGGAGTCACAGGATCTGTATGATGAAAGCTCTGGCATTATGGTGGAGGTAGGTCTCATTGTTCTCGCACAATTCTGTTACCAGCTTAATTGATCCTGCTCATGTTAGAAGGCAATTTGTGTCAGCCGAACACAAAGGGAGACAACCAATAAAAAGCTATACATACTCTTTAGAGCCAAGTTGTACACTCTTAAAAAGCTGCTGCCAGGCAGATTTCTATGCTTTAGCATTATGCAGGGAGTGGGGAAAAAAGATAAAGGTTAAGAGAATCATTTTCTCAGGGGGCCAATTAAATGAGGGGATTGCATGTAAAGAGTGAACACATTGGACTTCTCAGGTACAGACTACCTAAAATGCAATTTAACATCTATGGCGCATAGAATTATCAATTCATGAGTAATGATCAGTGGAAAATTATTTTAATGCTTAGAATAATATAGTGTTAGAGAGTTTGAATAAAAATATTTCAAATGTGCATAGCAAGCCTAATATATCATTCTCTTTGATAGGAGGGGGAAAAAGTTGTAATTAATTTTTGCCTCATGTACAATTTAAGGATTTAAAGGCTGTTTCTTTTCTTGAAAAAAAGGACTCAGGATACTTAAATCTCTTTTCTATGGTGACTAAACTAATATAAATGAATTATGATGTTTCATTTTTTTAGATGATTAACTTTTGACACTGAAACAAAGCAAAAAAAACAAAAGACAAAAAATGTTGAATGACTTGGTGGCCCAGAATTGGGTAGGGGAAAAGTTGGGGGACATTCCTAGAGCCACAGCAACCTGATGTGCACTTGTATGCAAAACTCATGTTTAAAGAATTAACACTTTGATGGAAAAATCATTGCATCATAGTTTTTGAATATTAATTTCACAAAAAGAAATCAGCCTTGTTTGAGGACAATTTTCTAGAATATAGGTTTTTTCATTTTGGCATTTCTTTTTTTTTTTTCAGTTCATATATTTCTAAAACATTTTATTTTGAAATAATCATAGATTCACAGGAAGTTGGAAAAAATGCACAAGGAGGTCCCTGTATCCTTCACCTAGTTTCTTCTAAGGACAATATCTTAAATAACTGAATTTTGTAATTTTCAGGATGTAGATTCTGTACATGTTTTGTTAAGTTTATACTTAAGTATTTAATTTTCTTGGAAAGATGATAGATGATATTGTGTTTTTAATTTCAGTTTTCACAGTTTATTGTTTAGTATATAGAAAATTGATTAATTTTTTTTTTAAGATTTTATTTATTTATTCGACAGGATAGAGACAGCCAGTGAGAGAGGGAACACAAGCAGGGGGAGTGGGAGAGGAAGAAGCAGGCTCATAGCAGAGGAGCCTGATGTGGGGCTCGATCCCATAACGCCGGGATCACGCCCTGAGCCGAAGGCAGACGCCTAACCGCTGTGCCACCCAGGCGCCCCGAAAATTGATTAATTCTTATGTTGCTCTTGGACCCAGTGATCTTGCTGAACTTAATGGTTATTGGAGGGTTTCCATTTTTAAATTTTTTTTTTTTTTTGGACATTGTTCATTTAGTCTTCATTTTTTCCATAAATTCTTTTATATCTAATATCCAGTCAAATTTGAATATCTCTAAGTGTCCCATAGATTTATTTTATACCTAATTTGTTTGACTCAAAGGGGAACCCTTCAATCAGGCCTGGGCCCTTATGACATGATGGTAGTAGTCTTTGGAAGTTTCTTGCTCTCTAGCAGACAGGTTGTCTCAGGCTTACACTATGCTTTGCCACAAACCAGCCACTTCTACAAAGAGCCCTGGCTTATTCAGCCTCCTGCAGTCTTTTGGATTTACCTACAAACTGGAGCTCATGAAGGAGCCTGTGGAACCTTAGCCCAGTTTCAATGGTGTTCTCAGATTCCTGCTGATGAATCCACTCAGAGTGCGGTTCTCTTCTTTGGGGACTGTTATGTGGTGGCAGTCTCTGTGTTCTAGGTTTCAGGACTCTTACTATCTTGGAAAAGCTGCTGAAGCCCCATGGTGCTTTGACCCCACCTCTTCTGGGAATTGTGGGGGTACTCTGACTTTGGTTTTGTTGAAGACACTGTCCAGTGGGATGTTTCTCCTGCTATCCTAGTGATTCAGTCCATTTTTATGAGTGACTGGGAGAAATTCAAAAACTCTGCTGCTCCTGTTTCTCCCTCTCCCTCTATCTCTCCCCCTACTTGTGCGTATGCACTCTCTCTCTCCTCTCTCTCTCTCTCTCTCGTTTTGGCATTTCTCTGAGTAGCTCTTCATCAGAGGAATTTGTTCAGATCCTTGCCGTGACTTTTCATCACTACACATCTGTCTTTAGTCTGATTTTGATTCCTTTTCACACTCTCAGATAGGACTGAGAGGTGACCCTAATTCATTGCTGGACAGAATTAGAGACAGACAATTTTTACAAGTTTGATGAAGTTTAAGAATTCTCGTCTTCAGACTAAAGTAGGATATTATATCAACTTAAAAAACATTCTTAATACCTTCTTTTACAAGTTGCTGTTTAATTTCAAGCATCACGCTGATCATTTTTCATTGTTTTAATCATTTCTCTATATTCTTTGATTTTTTTCATTTTATATAGGTTGAACACTCCTTGTGGATAACCTTTGTGGGTATGGATACAATATAAACCAAAGCACCTGACCATAAATAACTTAAACTCACTTTTGTGTATTTCTTTCTGGAAAGAACGTGTATGTCAGTCAAGAATAGGAAATGAAATTGGAGATAGGGAAGGACTTTCCTCTTACTTCTTAGTGTAGAAAGGTGGTTTTGTAAGACTAAGATATAAATTAAAAGTATGCATTAATGAAAGTGTGGACATATATATTTCCTGATAAGTGATTTTGAACCATTCTAAGATTTTTTAAACATCCATCCATAAGTTGTTTTCTCATATTTATCAAGATAATATTGACTGATAAATACACATAGGCTAGTGTCTTAATTTCAGTTTGTATGTATTTTTTATTGCTGAGGAGGCAGTTGACTCAATCTTACCCAGCAGGAGCATATCTGTGTTGCATAAGTAAGCTGTCCTGAATGGAAAAATAATCTGTACCAGAAATAGATGCAATTTGTGAAAATTTTCTACTGTGATAATATTTCCTTTCAATTTTATAACCTTTCCAGGAATATAAGTTATGTTTTCAGTAAGAACATAAAGTATTAAAGTATGAAAGATTTATTTCCTACGATATATACACATATACATTTGGCGGAATGATATTTGCAATAACTTCTGCATTCCACCTCGTCCTCTAATGTTTCCAATTTGCTGTGTGACCTACCCTCATTCCAGCAGCTAGACCGTAAGACATCCAGTGTACAAGAGAGTTTTGTTATAGCAGAAAACAGAGAATAAGAGTCAAATTTTTAATTTTTGAATTCAAACATCAAATATAAACATTCTGGAAAGATATAAGATAAATGAGAGCCTCGTTTTGCCTGTGTCCCACTGACTATATAAAGAATATCCAGACTGAGTGGACAGAAGAAAAAGGGGAAAAAGAGCTCTTAGTCTCTGGTGGATTTCTGGAAATGCGCCTGATAGAGCCGCCCCCCCCCCCCATTTTCCACCCTTAATTACCAAATCCAAGAAAAGGGAAAGATACCCCACCCCAGGTGGACTATATGAACTTTGAGAGTGGAATGATCCTATCCTCTTTTTTGAGCCAAATCCTAGGAAATAAAAGGCTCCATGTTTTCTCTTTACCTTAGCATGGTTCAGAAACATCTGTGTGGGTATGTGGGCCTGAAGCAGCCCTCTAGATTATTCATGTGCTCCTGCAGAGTTCAGAGAGCAACAGAAATATTTTTTTGAGCATCAGAAAGCAGTATGGCTATGGCACAGAGAGCCAATAAAACTGCAAATACCTTATTAGCAAGACAAAGAGGCTGTGGCAGTGATGTGCATGAGTGAAAGAAGACTCCATGCAACACAAACATCTAGTGATTGTGGGGTGGTATGTACACAGATAATGATGGAAAATGCCCAGATTTCTACCCATATTCTCTGTAACCTGTCATGGTATAAGTCCTCAAGAACATAACAGGTAACCCAGGGAAAAGATAAAAAGAGAGAGACACTAAGGTGACTGTTAGGGCCACTCAGTGATACAAGTGCTTAGAATACAAATTGAGTTTTGTTATAGCAAAAACAGTTAAATTTCTTGAACGTCTTATTTGGTAGAATGAGATAGATACTGTGTGTATTTTTAATATACTATTATCTTGAACACGTCAGTGGTGTTTCTAGCTCTAGTAATAGTTCCACATACTTAAAATACCTAAGTAGTTCTAAAGCTATAGTTTTCACAGACACACACACAGAACTCATGTTGCCCTTTTACCTTATGAATAGTGGTGATGGAAGTCATCTAGTGAAAGATCTCTCACCATAGTTTCTGGTAGCCCTAGTAGTTTGAACATTTTGCCTATTTCATGCCTATCAGAATTGCAGATATCAAAAGTTTAAATGTTGTAAGATTGCAACTGAAATGCTGAGTGAGATAATTTTCTCAGAATTATTTTATACTTTTATCAAACCATTCTGGTATGAATTCTTTCCCTTGGTCATTCCATCATAATGAAATTTTACTTCCTTTTAAAATTTTATTTGTTTATTAATATAATTTTTCACAAAAAGAAATAATTGCTGTGCTGAAGGCAAATTAACTTGAACAAAATTTTGGTGAAACAGTTCTTTATTCACATTATAAATTTCAAACTGAATGAAAATTAGGTGAAATTAATTCTCCTTAGAAATTCATAGACTAAAATGAAGGGTGACTAATTTAAGTGTGATAGCCTAATTTGTAATAAAAAACTTTCTGTTGCTTGAAGTTACAAATGAATTGCTTATCTAATAGGTTAGTACTGAGAGAAATATATTTTGGAAATCTCTGAGCCATGTTTTTTAAAATTATCATAATTAATTTGATTACAAATCATTAAAATATATAAACCCTAAATTAATCAAGTTCTTCAAAAAGACTTGTTTGACCTGTTATTTGGTCAGATTATTTTTGTTACTTTTACTGAAGTGAGTAAAGGTGCAAAAAGAATTTTTGCAACTAATATAGCATGTTTTATTAACTAGATTTGTTCAAATGATGATTTCTGGGCTCTGCTTTCCACAGTTTTTATTGCAGTAGGACCTGGGGGGTGGATCAGGGAACTTGGTTTATTGGGCTCCTTCACCAGATACTCATGCAGGTCTACCTAGGACATTTTCAGAAATATTGGTAGAGTCTCCTCAATAATTATTTGTCTTCTTTTGTTTGTCTCCTTGAGCTAAACCAAAAAATATAATACATTCACAATTAAGTTATTTTAAAATAAGCTTTATTTTCGGAACAGTTTTTTATTTACAGGAAAATTGAACAAATAGTACAAAGTTCCCATCAACCCTGTACCTAATTTCCCTTGTTATTAACATTGTGCATTAATGTGCTATATGTGTAATAACTCATGAACCAAAATGGATGTATTATTAACTAAATCTATACTTTTTTTTTTTTTTTCAGATATTCTTACTCTTTATCTAATGTCTTTATTCTTAAGTTTCAGAATCCCCTCCAGGATACCACATTATATTTAGTCATCATGTCTCCCTAGACACCCCTTGGTTGTCTCATTTTCTCAGACTTACCCTGTTTTCTTTGTTTACTTGTTTTTGTAGTGTTTGTCAGGTTTTTTCACTATACAGTTACTCTTTGTCTTTCCCCTTGCCATATTCTTTGGAAGGAAGTACACACTTAAGGTGTGGGCTGTTATGTTCTACCTCCTTAAGAGAAGAGTAACTACCTAAATTGCTTTCATTCTTCTATCTTCTGCCCAATTTATTTATTTAGTTTAAATATGTGGATTTACAGGATATTTATTTCGTATTTTTGGTTATAATCCAATATTACTTTATTTTGTTGGTAAAATTGTTCTAGGTTTGGCCTTTTTCAGTTGGTTCCAGTGTCCGTTTTGGGTGCCACATTATTTTGTTTGTTAGTTTTGCTGTTTATTTGATTTAGTATTTCCTTCCTTTCTAGCACCACAAGATGGTCCTGGCTCATCTTGCATTTTCCCTATGCAAGTTCTAGAACTAGCCATTTCTCCAACAAATCCTGGTTCCTTTAATTGGTTAGTGGTATTAAAAGTCAAGATCTCAGTGCTGGTGCACAATTACCTTATTCAGAAAAAATAATCTTAAATGTTGCAGAAGATTAGTAAGATTAATCTATAACATTTAAGAATTGCTTAACTTTTAAAGATTTTATTTATTTGACAGAGAGAGAGAGACAGCTAGCGAGAGAGGGAGCACAAGCACGGGGAGTGGGAGAGGAAGAAGCGGGCTCCCAGCGGAGCACAGAGCCCGATTTGGGGCTTGATCCCAGGACCCTGGGATCATGCCCTGAGCCGAAGGCAGACGCTTAACGACTGAGCCACCCAGGCGCCCCTAAGAATTCTTTAAAACAACAAATCTCAAAACTTTTTCTTAGGATACATTAAAAATTATTGAGGGCCTCAAAAGGCTCTTCTTTACCTTGGTTATATGTATTTATATTTACTGAACTAAAAGGGAAAATTGAGACATTTAAAAATATTTAATAATCCTTTTAAATGAAATAATAAGCCCAACACTTGGATTTATAATGAAGAAATTTTTATGAAAAAAACTTTTTGGAAACACATTATCAAGAACAGTGTCATTGCTCTGTATTTACCATGTCTTTTTAATATCTGTCTTAAGAAGAAAAACCTGGATTATCGAATATGCCTCTACATTCAATACTTTGCAATTTGTTGTTTTGTTTAAAGTTTAGAAAGAAAATTCAGCCTCACACAGATAAAATAATTAGAAACAGAACTATTTTAATGGTATTTGCAAATAATTTTGAATATATCATGTAGCCTTTGGAAAAATCTACCCTATCTTTACTAGAGAATGAGCATGAGATAAATCATATGTTAGTATTACTGTGTATAGAGTTTTGTCCTTCTGTACTCTGAGAAGTCACAGGAGCTCACACTTTGAGTGCTGTTGGTTTTAAATACACTGTTTCAAGAGGGAAAATAAGGGTCTAAAGAGTCTTGTATTGTTACTTACTCACTGTCAATTTATTAGTGATCATTTTCACAGGATGCATTTTAATTTACTTCATTGACAGAGGAGGAATTGGCATAAATCCTGCACAGTTAGTAGTAAAATATTAGACTAAATGCCAATGTAAAGTTAAGCAAAGCAAGTAAAATGAAATAATTTATGTTCTGACAATTCATCTTCACTTGGTATAATTTTCTTTCTTATGCCTTTCCCATTTACTTTCTATTTGCACATTGTAACTTGTCTTACTGTCACATTCTCCGTTGGTTTAGGGCAGCTGTGTGACACGTCTGATGAGGGGTCACTTGGAGGCATTTCTTAGGCTTTGCATTGACCATCAATCAGCCACGATGAATGCTCATGTGAGCAATTTCCACCATGAAACACCTTGTGGGCACTTGAGAGTGAGAGGAAAGGAGGGTTTGGCAAGAATGAGGAGACAAGAGAGCAAGCCCAACACCAATTTTCTAAATTTGTTGCTCTGCTGGAATGATTGTGAGAGATGATGGATGACTGATACCACTCTCAAGTGTCTTTTATCCCTTAGGATAATTTTGCCAATTTTCCGGTGAACTTAAATGTCCACAGATGTTTGAGATGAAACCTGCTGATTTGTAACTCAAAGGCTTTAACTGCCAGATTGTTGGAGAATGTCAGTGGAAACAGGCAGCTTGACTACAGTTCCAGCAAAAGACCATTGAGTATCCTGAAGATACTCTTGTAATTTGTTACTGGCGCAAATGTCAAGTATAATGATTTTATTTAACTTTTTTTTAGTAGATTTAGAGTAAGAATGGAATGTTAATGTCTCTAGTATCAGCTCACAGTTGGTGAATAAATACTACATCCCCTGTGCTCTGCTGTTGATATTCTTTAATTCAAGAAAAAAATGTTGACTAAGAGGTTGCTTATGTTTATATTTATGAAAATGTGAATACTAAAGAAGAATTTTAAAGAACATGAAACAATATTTTTTAGAAAAATAATCAATACTTGAATGAAATGGATGAAATGAATATAAGCTAAAAGAAAAGGATGTCTCTGCAGTTAAATTACTGCTTTGAAATTTGTTGAAAAAGAAAGTGGCCTCTCTGTGTCCATCTGGTGTGCATACCTTATCACACCTTTATTCTTTGCTTTCCTAACTGCTCTATCAGTGCTTTAGGCAGACTGCTAAATGTTTTGTGAAAAGAAAGACTTGCCTTTATTTCTCCTCTATATCTCCCATCAAGCACATTAAATATATTAATTGTAGGTCAACCCTTTTATTAAGAATGAAAAATAGGGAAGCTTTATATTCAAATTTAAAATATTGTCTGAATTTCATAGTGAATTATTTTTTAATTATACTCATTTCTTTTTTTTTTTTTTTTAAGATTTTTATTTATTTGACAGAGACAGCCAGCAAGATAGGGAACACAAGCAGGGGGAGTGGGAGAGGAAGAAGCAGGCTCCCAGTGGAGCAGGGAGCCCAATGTGGGGCTTGATCCCAGGACCCTGAGATCAGGTCCCAAGCCGAAGGCAGATGCCTAATGACTGAGCCACCTGGGAGCCCCTAATTATACTCATTTCTGAAAGATCCATCCTAATTCATTCTTTATTATCCTTTTGACATACTAACAACTATATTTACCCAAAACCTTAGCTAGTATTTCTCAACTTGATTGTATATTAAAATACCTGGGAACTGTTAAAAAATTATAAAGATAGATGGATTCTAGTCAGACCAAATGAATCAGAATCCCACAGAGCAGAGTATTGGTATTTCTTAGAAAATCTCCAAGTAATTCTAATGCACAGTTGAGATTCACTGATCTAGGCTATGGATGATGAATAAGTTTGCACCAACTAATTGTTAATAGCTATCTAGAGAATTATGTTAAGAATGATTCCAAGGTCATGTTTAGGCTCAAAGTACGAATATTGTGATGTACTCATGATGTCACCAAGGGCTCTAGAGAGGACGAGTAGCTCACATGTCATGTTCTTGTCATTCCTTACCATGGCCTTCTGACTTTCAATTTCTTATGCGTGTTGAGTCCATTCATATTTCTCTGGTCTCTATCCAATTAAGGGGCTCACCAGGCATATTTCATAATATTGATAGAAGAAATTTTATTTTATGTAAATATTGCTAGTAGTTTCACTAAAGAGTGGATTCTAAGATTAGGTACCATACACAGTTCACATATTGCCAAAGGGAGCGTTGATTATGGCCATAGTAAAAAAAAAAAAAAATAGTGATCTTTCTTTGTCAAGACAATTGCCAATATATATTAATAGTTAAACATTATGAACTCAGAAGTGAAGGGGGAAAATATTTATGTTGCCAGTTGCCCTACCACTTCTTATTGTGACTTCTGCTTATTACTTCATAGACCTGAGCATTAGTTTTATTATGTGTATTATATATTACATAGAGCTAACATTATGTATTTTACAGTGAGAATGTTGTGAGGATCCTATGACTTAGGATACTGTATATTTGCAAAATGCTTTGTACAGAATAGCTCCTCTGAAAACATCAACCACTTTTAGTTATTATTTGCATAGGGATCATCGATTAGTCATAGAAATTCATCAACTCAGTTCAAGTAGATGCTATTGTACGTTATATTCCCTGGCTACCTCTGAGCAATCATCTTATGCACAAAATATAAAACACTGAGGGGGGATCATAATATGCTATAGAAACACCTCACCACTACCACAACTAGAATTACTGTCTGACTTATTTAAAGTTATACAGCAAGTCAGTACAAAATCAAGAATCAGTAGCAGGTTGATAAAATCCACTTTAGCTAGCTGGTACACAACACTTTATAATTTACAATCTATGAGGTAGGTGTTATTGAGCTCATTTTATAGATGAATAAACAGGCTCAGAAAATTAAAATGATTTAATTTTGGCTCAACTAATTTTAATTGAAATTACTATAAATATTAAAATTATAGCAATAATGTCACAGATTTTCTGTTTCCATAATGAAATATTTTCCTTAGCTAGTATTGTTTCACATTAAATGAATAAAAAAGCATTATATATAAATTCAGGATAATATATACTTTTAGATTATCATAAGCTTAGTGAAAAAAAAACTGAGAATTGATAGAATTTATTTTTGTTGCACAGATTCTATCTTGAAATACTGTAATTTTTTTAGTTTATCTTGTGAAAGTTGAAGAATGATGGACATTTTATTTCTGATGGTGATTCAGGTCAACTACCTTGTCAACTTTGGGAACAACAACAACAATATTGGAATGGACAAATATTTCTACTCAAATTCAGCTAGTTGAGATTACCTCTAGTGTAGAGGGAATGAGATTTCTTTCCCTTTTCACAGGATGACCATTTCCACTTATATTTACAATGAAGATTTGTAGTTTTGTGAGATGTTATCATATCCTGTATACTACAGGTGTTAAACATTTAAAGGTCAACATTTCAAAGAAATGTCTAAATTTCTATGCCCAATAGCGTTTGCATATGTTTTCTCATGCCCTTGAATTAGCCATGCATGTAGAAAATGCATGTGCAAACCATATGGCAAGAGATCTATGTGTCACTTCCAAGAATCTCTTTCTGTAAGGGTCTGGGTTGCTCATAGCACAATCACTGTTAAAGACTATGAGGACTTAGGTTCCCAAATGCTTGATCAAACCCGATCATTAATTTTCTTTTCTTTTCTTTTTCCTTTTTTCTTTTTTTTTTTTAGAATATAAGAGTAGACTGAATGCCTGAATGACTCTTTCAGTTAGAATGTTAGGTACAGAGTGTTAACTCTTTTAGGAACTAATGTATTAAATGGTATCTAAATGCACTCTCTATCCCCCGTCACCCAAGTATCTTAGGCAATAATAAAACTGCAACAGAAACGGGAAGTTAGTTGACTTACTATTTTGCTAATGGAACTAAGTGAGGAATCTATGGCTTGAGGAAGTATAGGTAAGGAGTAATGTATTTGGTTTTCTTATTGGTCATGTACTTTCTTGTTTGCCATAGGCCTTACCACTTCCTATTGTGTTGAACTCTGTTTAGTACACACATTTAGGTTGTTAGTTTAACTCCCCTTGACATTAGTGTTTGTTACTCCTGTGAGTGACTAGGCTCCTAGCCCTCCACAACTTTCACCCAACTTTACACCTCATGTATTCTGAAACTATATTAGTTTGGCTCGAGTTTCTGCACCAGGAATAAGTTAATCATGCCTTTTATAGTCTCCTGGTCTACAAACAATATAATGTGGTATTATGTGTGTCCTAAATAACTCAGAGTTGACTAACATGAATGTTGTGTCATGCCACCATTATTTATCAATCTATTTTATCAAACATTTTCATATAAAATATAGGAATTTCTGGTATTTTATTAAATGTTTAATCTAATTAGCCATTGCTCTTGGCATGAGAGGGTGAACTTTAAATAGCACAGTCACGGAAGTCTCATTGAAAAGATGACATTGCAACAGTTACTTGGATTAGGTGAGGGAATTAACCATGTGGTCGTTTGGGAAGCAATATTCCAGAAAGCAGGACCAGCTTGAGAGAAGGTCCTAAGGTCATAGCATCCCTGATATAACCAGAAAATAGCAAAATTTCCTCATGTCTGGAGCAGAGTGACTGATGGAGAAGGAAAAGGGGGAAGGTACATGAAATCAAAGGGTACAGAAGTAGCTGATTATGTAGCCCCTCAATCATCATTGTTAGAATTTTAGTTTTTACTCTGATAGAAATAAAATAATCAAGTTTTGAGTACAGGAGTAACATATTATTAATTGTGCTCTGAAGAGAGCAACTTTAGCTTCTCTTGAGAATAGACTATAGTGTAGTGTTGGTACTGAAGAAGACCAGATAGGAGACTTTTTTAATAATCCATCATCTCAGGTGAGAGATGATGATAGCACACCAGGGAGGTGTTAGAGGAGATGGTGAAAGATGCTCAGATATTTTGAGACTAGAGCAAACAAGTTGATGATACATTGAATTTAAGATATGAAAATAAGTAGAAGTCAAGGTTACACCAGGGTAATTGGGCCAAGTAACTGAAAAGATACAATTGTATCAACTGAAATGGGAAAAGTGGTGAATAGTACAGTTTTTCGTAGAAGAATCAGGAGTTCAAGTTTAGACATAAAGGTTTGGAATACGCATTGGACATTCAAGTATAAATGTTGAGTAGGCAGTTGAATATGCAAATTATGAATTTGGAGAGAAGTCTCAGATGGCAATGTATATTCTTCAAGGTGTTTGTTCACATTTTTTCCATTTTATCTATGTCTGAGTGATTTCCTCAAATCTGTTTCAATTTATTATCATCCCTTCAGCAATATCTCATCTACAGTTGATTCATGTAAAGCAATTTTTGTTTCAATTACTATATATATAAAGGATTTTGGGGATACTTTGAAATCTGGCTTTCTTGTTCCATAATTGTCTATCATTGTTTTATGGAGTTAATAGCTTCATGTATCTTTAACACATTAAATTTACTTTTTTTTTTTCAATACTCTTTCAGATTGTTCTATTTGCTCTAATACTTGGGATATAAATTTTTCATTTTATATCTTAGATATTATTGGCATAAGGCTTTCCTCCTAAGTTTTACAGCTATTCGAGCACTCATTTCCCCTGGACATTTTCTCCCTTTATAAATCTTTGAATGCTGTGGGTAATAAGACCTTCCCTTTGAGTTAATACTGGATATGCTTCAATGAGCTTTAGCATTTTTACTTTTCCTAGTCCAATTTTTATGTCAGTTTCTTAATCTAGGCTTTAGCATGAGTTTAAGCTTGCTCCCCTAAGGTGGTATACTTGAGATCTTGATTTATTAAAGGGAATTCTATTTTTATACATCACTTAATTGACTTCCTAAGATAACCCTGGGTCAGTAAGCAGAAATTTTCTGGTCACTTTTCAGGTTGAATGCAACATTTTCCTTGCTCATGATTCTATAAGTAAACTCACTTGTCACTTTCATGGGACCTATAGCCTCTATGACAGATCACTCACAGAAGTTCAAGTTCCCTTGTGAATAATGTACCCATGTGTAACACACTTTTTCTTGTAGCTAGACCTATGGATATAGAACAACATATCATTCATACATACTTGTATGAATATACTTGAAAAAGAATTATGTAAACAAAGTAAATGAACCAGAACAGTGTCCTAAAGATAGGAGAAGTTGAAAGGAAATGGTGAATAATGTACATTGTAATACAGATATATCTATATAAATAATAAAATGAAAATAAGTGATAGGTCACCAAGAAATTAGTTTGAAAAAGAGTAAATAAATACTCTTAAAACAGAAGAAATGTGGGAGAGAAGGACTTCCAGAATGACTGAGTGAGAAATGACCCTGGAAAATGACTAAAGGAATACAACAAATTTAGAAGCATTTATTCAAGAAGAACTACTAAAACCTGGCAGTAATACTTAAGTGTCTGTGATATTTTAAACTGGGACTTCTTTTTTCCTCTTCTTCTTGCTCTCCTAGCTTGAGCAAGGCATTATTCAGGACAAATCCAGACTTATAATCTAAATTTCAAGCATCAAACATTAATATACATGGTTCAGTGACTTTAGATTTAAGCTGTAAAATTCTTAATAAATTTCCTTTATTTCTACATCATAACATGTTGGAAAAATGGAAGGTAAAAAATCAATAGTCAAAATTAAATGTCTATTTTGGTGGTACCAGAGAGCTAGGGATAACTAACAAAATTCTGATTCTTTAAATAGCTTGTTGACATGCTATATATATCTGGATATGTAAAGTATTACAAACTAAATCATTTCTGGAATAAAAACAATTGATATGGAAGGGTCAGGTAGTCAATTAGCCAGTATTAACTGAATGTTATTTCTCAGGAGAAGTTAGAAATGATAAGGGCTGCAGAAAAATTAACACTCTAACCTGTGGCTGGGTAGGGTTTTTTTGCTGCCTTTACCTGGGCTCATTCATGCAGTTGCACCCGGTTAGAATACTGACTGGGGACTGGCTTCAGTTAAGATAACTAAATGGCTTGATGTATTTCCACATGGAGTGTTTCATTACTCTAGAAGGCTAAACTGGACTTCCTCACATAGTGGGAGCAATGTTTCAAGAACTGAAGCCCCAGTGTGTAAATGCTTATCAACCTCTGCTTGCATTATATGCGCTGATGTCACATTGGCAAAAGTGAATCCCATGAGGGATGGAGTCCCAAGAGAGTATTGTTACAGAAAGGTATGATTCATTGGGTTCCATTTTAATAACAATCTACCATGTTAAAACCTCCATCCTCAGTGATTCATATCTTTCCCAAACATAAAATATACCCCTCACTTCCTAAAGACCCGTGGGTTCATCCAGTCTCAGCATCAGTTAAGAGGCCCATGATCTATAGGTCAGGATATGGAGGAGGCATTTTGGGTGGGACTTCTCTTGATCCAAACATGTATGACCTAAAAAAACAAGCTATTTGCCCTCACATATTTAACATAGAACACTGTGAACACATACTTAAAATAGAACACTTCTTTCTGAAGAGGTAACAGCAATAGACACTGTCATTCAAAAAGAAGAATAAAGAGAACATAGAAGATATTGGACCACTGCAATTCTAAAAGCCAGGCTGGTACTAGTTATCACAATTTCCCACATTGGGGGAGGGGAATGTTCCTTGCTTAGGGCCCAGTTCTTCCTGGGAGTCCTTCTCTCAAACATTTTTCTCTGTTGCTCTTGACTCTCATTTCTGACAATTTGCTTCTGACTTATGAAACATCAGACCTCCTTTTCATTGGGAACAACCTGTATTTGCAGCTGAGTAGCTTTCTCAGCCTGCCCTTAGTAAATTGGGGAGCCACGGGCTCCTTTTCCTGTTATTTTTTTTTAAGATTTATTTATTCGACAGAGAGGAGGAGGGGAAAAGAGAGAGAGAGAAAGAGAGAGAGAGAGAGAGAGAAGGGACAGAGGGAGAGAATCTCAACAGACTCCCTTCTGAGTGTGGAACCTGATCCAGGGCTTGATTTCAAGACCCATGAGATCATGACCTGAGCCAAAACCAAGAGTAGGATGCTTAACCGACTGAGCAACCCAGATGTCCCTCCTTTTCCTTTTAAACTGTCTCTATCGCTTTTAGTCCAAACTGATAAATTGCCTTAAAAATTTTGAGATCTCTGTAAGTTAGACTGGAGTTTATTCAATGCCCTTGAAGCTACATCTACAATCACTTTAAAGGTAGACTTTTTTTTTTTTTTTTGAACTTAGGTCCCACAGTGGCAGTGCTTATGATTTTAGAAGCCTTTTTGTCTAGATGATAATGTCTACTAGGCCTCCCCTTAACTCCTTTGAAGGTCTTAACAAAGGGACTTCCAGCCACACTGCTGATTTAATAATTACCTTGATATATTTCTTAGAGAATCCTTTGCTGAGAGGCCGAATATGTGAAGTAGTTTTATTTTCCAAACAATTTTATACGTTCTTTAAATTCACTGTGCAAAGTGAAATTCCTGCTTTAGTTCCCCTTTCTCTTCTCTTACTCTATCATGTAAAGCTGAAAGGACAGTTGACACTTCTAACATTCTACCTAGAATTCTTAGCCATTTCTGCAATTTTATTACTGAACTATTCAGCATATTCTCTACCTTCCAAATACTGTAGAAAACAGTTTTACCATTGCTTCAATGCTACAAGACCTCTTTCTAGCCTCTAATGGCAGGTTCTAATGGCAGGTTCTTCACCAGTCCTCCAGCATCTACCCACTACTCAGTCTCAAAGCCAGTAGTATAGTTTATAAGTTTGTGTTATTGCAGCTTTCCAGTTCTGGTACAAATTTCTAAATCGATTCTCTGTTGCTGACTTAAAGCAATAAAAAATATGATTTTCTTACAATTCTATGTGTTGGCTCAATGGTCCTTCTGTAGCTTTACCTTGTTCTCACTCATGCAGATTCATTCAGTTAAGAGTGTCTGTTGGGAGCTCAGCTTGGCTGGAATGTGCAATGGCTACCGTCCTCTTCATGCGGTCGTTGATCCTTTAGAAGTATAGAATGGGCTTCTTCACCTGACAACAGGAATGTGTCATGAAGGCAAGCCTCAGTGTGGATGTGCTTTCTTCATTGGCCTAAGGAAGTCAAAGATCATGTACACGTGGGAGGAACATACAAGGATATAGATACTGGGAAATGTGATTCATTGGACTCCATTAGCATAACAATGTGCTACGTGATCTATCTTTTTATTCCTTAATAATTTAAAAGTTCTGGGCTATGTAATTACATAGAAGTCTTAAAACTGGTGATAAATTTAATTTAAATTTTCTTAAAAGCCTGGTACTATATTTTGATATTACTTATTCCTATAAGGGAATAATTTCTGCTGTCAACTTAAACATATTTCCTGTCAGAAAGCTTGGTGGGGGCATTTGCCTTCGGCTCAGGACATGATCCCATGGTCCCCACCCCCCTTTCAGGCTTCCTGCTCAGTGGTCTGCTTCTCCCTCTCCCTCTGCCCTTCTCCCTACTTTTGCTTGCTCTCTCCACCTCTCATGCTCTTTCTCTCTCTCTCTCAAACTCTCAAATCTTTTAAAAAAATAAAACCCCAAGGTTTGGTAAATTCTGCTTTAAGATATTATTTGTTTAACACAGATTATTTTCCATCGAGTACCTTAAAATGTAAAAAAAAAAAGTTCAGCTTACTTTTTAGATCATTGTTTCTAAATTTTCTCTTTAAATATTGGTATTTAACTCTGTTAAGAATGTCTAATAGCACTCAAGTCTTCAGCACACTTTGATTTTGTGCCTTAGATTATACAAAAAGAACGATAGTTTTATGATTTGTATTAGTCTACTTAAATCTCACTTTTCTTCTTCCATAGAATTGGGATGATAACAGTACCTACCTCATGGAATCATCGTAAAAATTAAAGTAATGCATGTGAGTGCTTTGCAGCACATAGTTCAGAGTAGGTATTCACTAAATGGAAATTATGCTAAGGGTTAGCAAAAAGAGATCATGCTGATATGGATATAGGGCTTTAGTTGGCTTCTTAGCAGAAGTAGAATTTGATCAAGGTTTTAAATGAAATCTGCAATATAAAGTGAAGAAGGTATGGTTAGATGACACTAAAAGAAAACTGTTGAGACAAAATTTCAATTTTTGATTGAATTAAGATATATGGTCCCAAACTATACAGTTATGTGGATTTGGAAATCTTTTATTATATAAAAACATTTTCTATAGTGGCACTAATAGAAAATGTATGGATATAGGAGACATCTGTGAGTTTGCCTGATCAGCATTGACTCACATTTCTGCTGGTATTGGCATCTTTGTATAGGTTTAGATACTCTTTCTGTCTTGATTCTATCTAGTCTCTATTGGGACTGTTATTTAAGGGTGGGGATGTTCCCCAAACTAGATCAACCTGAATAAGGCAGTATCTTCCCTTTTCTCTCTTCATTTCTTCCCCATCCTCCACCCTCTGTGTGTCTTTTCCTCCACCCTTCCTTTATGCCCTTTAGCTCTCTCTCTCCCCTTCTATCCCTCTCCTCACTCATCACTTCCTGAAATTTGAATTTGAATATAATAAGTAACATTAAACAGTGGACATTAGTTGGAGTTTTTTGCTTGTTTTTGAACTTTACATAAGTTTAGCAGTGGCAAGAAAATAATTTTTGCAAAGTCAATTTTGATTACCTCTAGGGAGAAATGATTGGATCTAATGGGAAAGAGACATAATCAGGGCTTTTAAGAGTAGTGTCAATGTTCTATATAGCCAAGTGTCTGTTACATGAGTATTTGCTTTGTAATAATTTGTTGAATGATACATTTATGCTATACCTATTTGGCATGTATTTTGTATATCATACTATTAACATGTGAATGGAATTCATTTTTTTCCTGGACAACAGTATGTTGGAAAGACTGTTCATGAGTTTCTGCTAGTAGCTCTCTAGGTCCTTTCCGGTTCCCATGCTTTCTAAGATCTGTCATTGCTATTTCCTTAGGGTTGATATCATTACATCTTTTCAAATTAAATCATCTTCTTTTGCCTAATTTATTCTGAATTAATTTTTTTCACTGAATAAAAAACTTGAAATATAAGAACTGGAAGTGATTTAATGGACAAAAGAACTGAAATAATTTGTTAAGAATCACAAATATATAGGTTTTAAGTTGCTTGTGGGAACTAACATGAAATATAGGAGCCAGTTAAAAGTGAAAATTTCTAAAACATCTTCCCTGACTTCTCATGCCCCAGTGTAGAAGTAATCATTACCTCACCTATGTCTTTCGAAAGCATGAGACACTGCAGGACTATGGGTTGCATGAAGATGTAAATACTATATTTTAAAGAACACAAGTAAAAATGCATGTACATTATTTTATAATTATTTGGTTTCCTGTATTTTCTTTTTCCTAGATTGTTAGCTAATTGAAGGCAAGGAGCTTCAGCTCATACTTACTTTTGTAGATGTAGTACCTTTTCACTGTCAGGCACTATTAGCAGATGAATAAATATTCATTGAATTAATTTTTTCCCCCCAGAATTCCTTGTGAAGGCTCAATAAGTATGCAGGGATGTTCATGTAATATCTGGTTTGTTTTTGCTATGCTTTCTTTTTAATGTATCCTTAGATATTCATGGATTTTAATTTTTTCATACAAATTTTAAAATGCATCTCTTAAATTATTTTAAAAGCAAATTTTATTACTGGAGTAAATTAATTTATTGATGAGATAAAATTCCATTTTCATTATTAAGTACTCCTATCCAACAGCAGACTCTCTCTACTTATCTTCCTTGGTATTATTTAGAACGGTCTTAGTATTTTTGATAAGATGATTGCTAGATATTTTTTGGTAATATTTTAACTCATAGTTTGTTACTACTAACAAAACACTATTAGTATTTTTTATAATATTTTATATTTGATTATTTTTGATGTAGGGAAATTCAGCTATTTTTTTAAATTTATCTTGATTTCATCAGGTATGCTAAAATTTCTATTGGTGTGAATGTTTTTTTAGTTCATTCATTCTGTTAGTTTTTCTATGTAGATGAACTCTCCCTCAATACTTATAGTTTTTATTATTGTGCTTATTGTATTGTTCAGACATTGATAAACAATATCAGTGATATTTTTGGGTCTTAAAGGGCTTTCATCTCCATTAAATATGATTTTTACTATATTTCTCAGAATTACAGTCTTTTCCAAAATAAATTCCCTTCCATTCCTAGCTTTAAGGGTTTTTGACCATTTGTGCCAATTTTGACAGTTGTTTGTTTTTTTTTTTTTTTTGTCTCTTGGGGAATTATATAATTTTTATATTTGAGTCTATTAATATGGTGAGTATCACTGGTAAATTTTCTGATATTGACTGATACTCTAAGCATGATACATTATTTATGAATATGTTTATATTCTTCTATGTTCATATATGATTAGACATCTGATTTCTTTTGTACTGTCCTAATCTGGTTTTAGATAATTGTACTAGCCTCATTAAATCAAATGGGCATTGTTTATCTTTTTCTTCACTCTGGAACAACTTTTACTAGATAGGAATTAATTGTCCATTGAAAGAACTATAATATGAATAATAACAGTAGCAAATACTCATTTACATCTATTCTTCTAACTGGTTTATATTTATATTTATTAATTCGTTCTTTGAATAATACAGCATAGCAGGTACTGCTCTTACTCCTATTTTACAGATAAGGAAACTGAGGTACAAAGGATTAAATAATTTGCCTTTAAGTTTCTTAACCTGGGGTATCTGAACTAAGGGTTCCATGGGTAAAATTCAGGGTATCCCAGAATTTGAATAAGGAAGAAAGTACATATTTATTTTTACCAGCCTGAAACTGAATTTTAGCACTTCCATCATCTATAAATATAGGCCAAAATACACAACCCCAAAACAAAACCATAATAACACTATCTCTTACTTCTCCAACAATAGAATTTGGTTATAGTTCTATATCACTTTTTAGTTGTAGATATCTCAAAACAATATTGAGGCTTATTACCTTTTTGAAATTACTAAAGATGTCAGAATCACTTCTAGATTTTATTTCCTGATTTACTACATTAGTAAAGAAGCAATATATGCACCTTGTATCTATTACTATTTAGTAACTATTTCAATGTAATTTTTTCTTTGCAATTTTGTATACAGAGGGTCCTTGCTTTGCATAGTTTTATGACAACTAACATAAAATCTGTGTTGCATAGTACTGTGCAAACCAAACCTGCTTATATTTATTTGATGCATATAAGAACTCTCTTCTGAGGTGGAATTCATCCACTTCATCCTCAAAACAGGTTGAAATTATCTGCATTAGGTCAAATTAATTACTACCTATGTTTGCGGTAGTGGGTGTAGAATTCATCAGTAACATGGTCAAGAACTAGGCTTTTTTTGAGAGTGTTGGATTAATATTTCAATATGTTTAAAAGCTCTTAGTATATTTAAAATTCTGTTTCTTATTGAACCAATTTTGCATTGTTGTATTTTGATGAAATGAATCCACTTTATCCACACCTTCTAATTTATTAGTAAATAGCTATTCGTAACTGTATTTTACTATGTTTTACATCTCTGTTATATGCATGTACATGTAAATGGATTTATCCATTTCTCTGATTTTGTTTGATTCTTTTTACATGTTTGGTTTTGTCAGATATCTGACTTACTAATCTTTTAAAAGATCTCACTTTTGTTATTTCTGTATAATTTTTATCTTTTTTTATTTCTGACCCTATTTTACTTGTTTTGTTTTTTCAGATTTCTTGTTTTAAATGATTATCACTTTTTATTTTCAACTCTCCCGTCCAAATGTATTTCACCTTAGTTTTAACTCCCTTATAATATTGGATTAAGTAATTTGCTTATATACTTGCAATCCTAATTAGACCATTCATTTCCCTGTGAATGCTGCCAAGGATAGTTCTCATTGCTTGGATTTGATTTTGATAATTATATAAAATAAATCCGTGCTTGAATCTGCCCGGATATCAATATGTTTTGAATAAACCTTTAAAGATATTTTTTGAAATTCAGGAATTGTAAGTCACGCAAATAAAGACAAATAGAATAATAAAAGATGAATAGATTTTTACCAGAATTGGTTAAGAAGAGGTCTCTGGCTACAGATCTCCTTTTGGCTAAACCATCTGGGCCTAATGTCTGAGTTCAGAGAGTTACATCATTGACAGGAAGAAACAGGAAATAAATTTGAGCAACATCTGTTTTCCTCCTCAGACAGATTTGTCTATTTGGATCTCATCTTTTACAGCTGCTTTCCCTTTTGTTTTATAAACTTAAAAATTTCCTGGTTCTCATCATTCCTCTAACCTCTGCAGTATTGGATTGTGCTACACAGAGCTCCCTGGATTCCTTGGTCAGTTTATCTGACCGTTGAGTACCAAATCCCAGAAATCATTATGACACATGCACAAACAATATTACATTCACCCTAAAGCCAGTGCATAATCAGAATAGTAAAGTACATGTCTTTGTTCAACCAAATTTTATTGTTTTTCACAATGCGAAAACAAAATGAAGCAATTCTCAGTAATGTTCAAGAAACAATATTATTATTTTAATTGACTCTTTGAGGTGTGTTTCTTTGTTAATCAAAAGTGTTTTCATGTAGTTTGTAAGTGTCAGTAATTTTTGGATGTATTATCAGGAGTAGAAGATAAAATTTGGAGTTTGGGAGATGGAGTTGAGGACATCTGTAACTACATTTCCATTGGCTGCTCTGCTCTCTGCTCTTTAGAGAGAGTGTGTGTGTGTGCATGCACACATGTGATGGGGAGGGACAGAAGGAGAGAAAGAGAGAGATCCTCAAGCAGGCTCCATGGCCAGCATAGAGCCAGATGTGGGGCTTGATTCACAACCCTGAGACCATGACCTGAGCCAAAAGCAAGCGTCACGCTTAGCTGACTGAGTCACCCAGGTGCCCCTTCCCCCCCATATTTTAAAGTGCTACTTGAGCATGCTACTTCTCTTATCCCTGCCTCATTCTCTCTCCGTTTTCTTTATTTAAAAAAATGTTTTTTAAATTTATTTGTCAGAGAGAGAGAGAGAGTGCAAGCACAAGCAGAGGAAGAAGCAGGCTCCCAGCCGGGCAAGGAGCCCAATGTGGGACTTGTTCCCAGGACCCTGGGATCATGACCTGAGCTGAAGGCAGATATTTAACCAACTCAGCCCCCCAGGTGTTCTTCTCTCTGTTTCTTTAAACTAAAGATTATATAGCTTTTCTTAGTGCTTTCTGGTGTTTTCTTGTATTTTCTCCATTTTTGTGCATTTGCCACCTAGATCATAATCTTTTTGAAATCCTTAAAATGACTAGGACGGTGCTAGCAAACAGTGGGTGACTATAAATACTCATGGAGGAGAGATGATAAATGCAAGTAAAATAGCCTTATTTGGCAAGATGGATGTACCAGAATTTTAGTTAAATAAGATTTAGTTGCTAATTTGATCTAGTTATATCTGGGGATTTCATCCATTGTAGCTTTAGGAGCTGAGAATATAAGGCTAGAGAACAGGTGAATAGCTGGCTGGCTTCTCCCTCAGAGGGCAACTGTAGTCCTCTGCAGCCCGTACATATAGGCCTAGAGGAACCACTGGATAAACCTGACTGGAATAAACGTCTTTAACTTTTATTTTAATAAAAGTCCTTTGAGTTTCAGTTAGCTCTATGGCATTGTTTTGGGACACTAGTGCCAGGATTTTGTCTTGTGGTAATATTCAACAAGTCACTATCTGATACTCTGTATTTCATGAAATGGAAAAACCCATTTCTCTGGGTAAAAAAACCCAAAAGTGTAGCAGGTAAGACATACCACAGTTCAAGAGCTGTGCACTTTCACCATGACCTGTGTTTCTTTATTCAGTAATTTATGGATGAAGGCATATAGTTAGGGAGTTATGTCAGGTACTAAGTCAGGCAAAAGTATTGGACTTCACTGATTAAAGAAAAATCAGAACGCATAAGGCAGGCATGATAGCCTAGACATGGGAAAAGAGGGGAAAAAATAAATGTATTGGTAACAACTGGCAATGATTTCTTTTTCCTACCGGTTTGCAAATTTCACAAGATAAAGATTGAGGGCAATTGAAGAACTTAATTGAAAGCTTCCTAGAGTGACCAGTCTTGAGCACTTTAAAGAGAAGCCATTAAAAGTAATATGTTTCCTTTTTATATTGCTTGAATTCAAGGACTAGAAAATCAAATGTACAAGTGTGTGGTAGGGGTCTCACTGATGCTCAAAGAAGGAATATGTGCCTTACTATCACCAGTCCTAGCCCCCAAATTAGTGTCTGCCATAGGGAAGGATCTTGTATTAAATCTAACAGGTTCAGCAGGGAACTAGATGAGCTTTCATATCATATGAGTGGAAGACATCAAAAGTAAAATCCAAGCTGAGGAGCTAATTTCAAACTGGGCCATAGACGATAGAGTGCCTGAGTCCTCCTTTCCCCCCTACCCCAACTGCTATTCCACTAAGAGACTTCTGGCCTTGAGAAGCCCAGATTGCATTTCCAGATAGAATGTCATAGACTGGGGCATACGTGCAGACTAGGGGGTGGAATGAAGATAGGGAGCAAGATCCTGGTGGTTAGAAGTGGGGATTTTTAACACAGAAGGACATGTGAGTATAGGGAGTCCTAGAGTAAAGCTCCTGGATAAGGAATCCTCAGACCTCAGGGTATAGAGATCAAGATCCAGGGAATGAGTAAAATGGCATTTCTAATTCCATAAAAGTTTTCACTTTGAAACTCAAATAGGAGTCAAAATTAAGAACTTTACATTTTTTTATTTATACTAGTCATTGATATTATCTTGTATATTCAATATACATATATGCCAGTGCCAACACACTTAATTGTCTTAGGAAAACTGAAGAGACATGGTGGTAAACAAAAATGAGTCCTGCTCAATCCCACATCCCTCATTAGAGAGATTGCATTGTCCTTTTTAGCAGACTTGGGGTTTCTTTTGATGACAGAGAAGTCATCTCTGACAATGAGAAGAAAAGTGCTGAGGAGGCTGAAAAGTAATCTTTTCCCTCAACTGTTTCCTAAGTTCTTTTATTGAAATGTAGCCAGTCTGAAAAAGGGAGAGGGTAGTTATCTAGTCAGTAGTTTTGGGAAATTAACAAATAATTAAATCACATAATGGGTAATTCAGAATCCTTCATTAAAAATTTTTATCATTAACATTATAAACTGGAATAATAGGGAGACCTTCAAATAGTATTACAGTGGACATAATTTTTATATGAAAACATAATCTTTAAAGCATAGATGGTCAAGTATTGGCAAAAGCATTTTTTTCCTCTGAGATAACTTTAAAAATAATATATATCTTACCTGTGTGAAATGGTTTATGATCGAATATTAAATCTGGAAATAAGATCAAGAAGAGGACTTTTAAGTTTTTATCCTGGTGTGTGATCAGATTTTTGTTTCAGAAAGCTCTTTCTGATGATAATGGAGTCTGGGACAATGATAGCTGGTAGCAAAATTATTTATGGCACTATATAAATTATATATAGCACTATATAAATTAAAATTGTATATCTAAGGCACTAGCAGTGGGAATGAAGAAAATGGATATTAGCAGGGAAATGTGACATGATTTAGTAACAAATGGTATTGCAAGAGGCTGGAATGTTTCTCAAGTTTCTGGCTTGGATAGCTTTAAGGGTGATAGTTCCACTCACTGATAAAAGAAAAAAAAAAGAGTAGATTTTAAGGAGAAGAAGAAGTCTACTTGGAACAGATAAAGACAAAGGTGCCCAATGAAGCATTCAAAGGGAAATGTCCAGTAGGTTATTGGTTGAATGAGTCCATTTGCCCCAGTATGTACCACAGAGTTCCTTAGAACTGCTTTTATTTGCTGCTGTGACTGAGGACAACTCATTTGGTCAGGGATTGTCCTGAAGACATAAATTCCATGGCTTTTAATCCACTGACTCTCCACTGGGAAAGGCAGTAGTGGAGTGACTACCTGAAGCCCAGGCAGGGCCGTCTGCACCTGTTTTCATGTCCTCCTCACCCCATGGGCTTTAAGCTACTTGATGCTTCTCTGCCCACTCCACTGAAAATGTTGGTATCCATGAGTGATATGGGCCATGATTGTCTGAAGGGATTTTGAGGATAGAACATGAATAGAATGTAAATATTTCACCCCAGGCACTTCTTCCACATCATTGTAGGGCCCCTTTGCCACAGGCTTTGCCGTGACTGTCACCACTCCTGAGACCCTATACTCCCCAATAGCCCATATGCACAGTTCAAGATGATCTTTGTTTCATTCTTTCAGTGTTAGTTTCCTAGAGGCTTTTCATTCTTCTAATGTTAGTTCCTCAGATCCATGTTTCTTACTTGCATAGTTTCTCCCAGGCTGATTTTAGAGGAGTGAGCCAAAAACCCATGTTAGTTGGCCCTCTTGTCAGGTTTTCAGGGCATTATAAATCAATAATGTCCACCTCATTTGTAGTTCTTCTGAAATAACAGTCACTGTGGTCTTTACTGAAGTTCAGGCTTCTCATTATCTTTAACCTTATGTGGTATTTATCCCTAAATGACAGTTTTCCAGCTCTAATTTGGTACTGTCTTGGCATCCAGAAAAAAAAAGGCATATATAGATATATATATAAAACTAGGATTGTTTAATGCCAGCATCCTTGTTATCGTTTGTTGAAAATCAATGACATTTAAATTAAAAGTACCATATGGACCCAAATATTTCCATTTAAATGAAGAGAAAGGTCAATTTCTTTCCCTAGTGATGCTTAGAATATTGTCATTTAAAGTGACATTATGGGTCACTTTCAATGAGAACATGTTTTTTAAGAAATAGCTTTCAAGAAATATCCTTTTATTAGGTTTATTTTGATTTCAGAAGGTTTTCACATAAGGCATTGGGACATGTAGTGCAAAGAAGGTTTCTAGAAGTACGGTTTCCATCTATTTTTATCTGTAGTATCAACAAAAAAAATACACAAATTATTGCAAATTTATTTCTTCATTTCTTAGTGTTAAATTACACACAAAAATCACCTTTATCTCTGACCCCCCAACCCATTCCTTTGTATTCAAACAGCGATGTTTTTGTCAACCTCAGCACTGTAGAAATGTGAAGGAATGGCTTGTATTTCTGAATCATTTCTGACACTCCTGAAAAACTTGAGACATTAGTATATTCCTTATTCTTGTCTGCTAATAAAAACTCAAGCTTCTGCTGCTTCTCTCTGCTGTAAATTTCTCAAATCAGCAAGGTCAATTGTATTCATCATCTATTGTTGCATAACAAATCACCCCCCCCCATTTTTTTTTTAATGTGGCTTAAAACAACAACTCTTTGTTATATTGCACAAGTCTGTGTGTCAGCTGGATACCTCTGCTCATCTGGCCAGGATTCATCTCCACAGGGCTTCTTTATGTATCTGTACTCAGCTGGCAGTTTGACGAGGGCAGCAGGGGTGACTGGTCTACTACGTGCCATCATCTAGCAGGCCATCCTAGGCTTGCTTGCATGGTGGCAGCAAGTTTCAAAGAGAGAACTTGGAAGTGTGCATGTCTCTCAGGGCCAAGGCTCAGAATTGACACATTTCCACTGTTGGTCAAAGCAAATAGCAAGGCCAACCAAATACAAAGGGAAGTGAAAGAGCCTCCCTCTTAGTGGGAGATGCCTCAAAGTTACACTGAAAAGGGGCCTGGGAACTAGGAGGGGAATAATTGCACCAATTTTGCAAACCAAACCAGCCTCTTGCATGTTATAGAGAAGAGAACTGATTGGTTGTGATCCTCCACTTCCTGATTTTTCCTGTTTCTCTCCCCCTGAGACTTACCCTAATGAGCCAGTGAATTAAATGATAATCAGAGAAGTTGCTTTCTAATATAAACATCAGTTATAATATACAGTTTGAAGGTAAAGTCTGGCCCTAATTTTTTTTCATTCTCCTAAGGCATCTCTCTTTGGCTTGTATATAGTAGTAATATATTGGTGCCGGAATGTATTTTAAAAATGTTGTTTATTGCAAACATCCATTTCGATGGTGTTAGTGTCCATTCTGATTGGTCAGTATTATGTCAGATAGAAGGTTAAAGATTTTGAATGTGATCCCTAATTGAATGCATGTTTATATTTGATTGTCGATTAATTAAACAGCTCACTAGGAAATCTGGAATTCAGCTCCAAACTGAAGGCTCATACCCTGGTAAAGACAACTAGGAATCTCACTCTTTTTTGCTAACCAGTGTACATTGTCACTCCTATTCCAGCAAACATAAGATCCATGCTGAATATGGAATTGTGGAAATTACATCCAGGCAACTTTGCATCTAGAATTATTTTACAGGAGCAAAGCTGTTTGCCTCATAATACTGCATATGCCAGACAATTTATATGAATGCATCAAGGCTTGGCACCAAATAAATAAAAGCTCTTTCACCTATCCTCGGAATTCAGTTTAGCAACGAAATGTTCAGCTACCTATATTCATCATTTTTAATGGTGTTCCTTGCAAAGTGCCTCATGGTAATTCTCTAAATGTCTCCTTCCCACAACTGATTGGAAAGCCATTATTTTATTTTAATTAGGACTTTGGGACTTGCACATCATCAGAGGAAATCATTCTTACCTAGTAGAGATACAGAAAATTTTTCAATTAAAATTATCTCAATTTTAGTACTGAAGAAACATAAACATACTTAATTAACAAATAGAGGTTTAAAGTGAAGCTACAGTTTGCTCTATTCTAGTAAATATTAATTCGAATAACTTTTTATTGTTTTTTGTGGAAGCTCTTCCTTGTGGGATTTAAATAAAGGCAAAATTTGTGTTTTCCTTGATATTACCTTAAAATGGTTGACCTGACTAAGGTTAATGAAACCTATTCGAATTTCAAGGGCATACTCTGACATTTTGTAAGTCACAGGGCTGGTTCTATATGAACTAGTCGAATAGGAGGAGTTTAGACGTGGAGTTAAATGTGGTATCCAGAGACTTTTTTCACTAACATTAATCTCTTTTCCAACTTCCTCTGAAGGTATTGTGGCCACATGGTTTTTCTCTGTCTTCCTCGTGTCTACACCTGCTCTCAGAAAATCACTGACAAGAAGACATGATTAATATGCATTAGAACTGTTCCTTCCAATGGTAGATACGTTTAGGTCTATTCTGGATCATAATCTAATATCAGAGTTCCCTAACTGATGGCCTACTGCCATCATCTGGCCTCCAGATGTGTTTTTAAAACATTTGAACTAGTTGCTAAAATTTAGAAATAAGGAGATTTCACAAGAAACTCCAGATTTCTGGTAGCTCTTTAGAGATTTGAACCAATCCTATGCCTACCCTCCTGGATAGCAACAGCAGGGTGAGGCTAGAATTGTCAGATAAAATGCACGGTTGCCAAATTAAATTAGAATTTTCAGTAAACAATAGATAATGTTTTAATATATTATGTCCCATGCAATACTTAATGCATACTAAACAGAGAGGTTTAGCCCTTGTTTATCTGAAATTCAAATTTAACTGAGCTTCCTGTGTTTTGCTAAATCTGGCAAGCCTATATGAGGGTGAGCAGTGATTCCTACCTTAGATAGGCACATTTTGCTGCAGACTAACTGCAGACCCCGCTAAGCCCCCTTCCTGCCTTCATATGGCCTGCTTCATCTATAAGCCTTTGAGGTTTTCATTACTGTCTTAAACTACAGAACTTAGTCTCTAATAGTATTTCAGTCTTCAGGTCTACAAACTAAGTGTGATTATTTTAGCCAAAATCATCCCACAAAAGTACATGTCAGATGTGAGGATCCCTGTGCCTTGGGCTTTTACTTATCCTTTAAAAGGTCTTAGCACCTGCCACCAGACTGGGGCTGGGCTCAGCCTCTCTCTAGTCTGACCCTCTCCTAACCTTTTCATTGGTTATCCTGTCAGGATAAAACAACAGTGAGAGTTTCTGGTTTTAGACCAGTGGGAAGCCTTTAAACTTGAAGGGTTTCCTTCTGAGAGAGTAATTACGACTCTGCGAATTGATTATAAAGCTTGAATCAAGGGGAAAAAATGCCAGGGCAAAAAGAATTTATGATATTAATATTTATAATTGCTAAAATTGGGAGCCAATCATAGTGTTTAACAATAGGGGAAGAGAAAAATAAGTTGTGGTACATATCCCCAGTGGGCTAGCTTATCTGTATTAGTTCTGTTTGTGAAGTGTTTATAATCCTATGGAAAATGCCAGAGGTAAGTCAAAAGAAATCCCAGTAGGAAGTACTATACAGAATGTTACCATAATATGTCAAGAACAATAGCACAGAATAAGAAATAACTGCATAGAAATAAGTCAAAATGATATTGTTTGTTGTCTGTGGTTTCTGGAATTTTAGGGAATGTTTTCCTCTATTTTTTCTGTACTTTTTTTTTTACTTTCTGTAATTTTTCTATGATGAGATGTATTCTATTTATTGCTGCAACCAAAATTTGAATTTCTAGGCATCGCTTGATTTTTTTTTTTTTGGTAACTATTGTAAGATGCTAAAATTGGATCTTCCTGTCTCAGTTTTGTCTGAGGTCTGATGATGTAGATAACAGTGGATTATGAGGTAGACTACCATGAAGGTTTTGCAAAAAGTAGGTGACCAACAATTCGTTAGGTAATTCTTAAGGAGAGAGTTTGTGGAGAGGGTATTTTGGAAAAATCCCTCTCCCATCCTGTGAATATTTAGTAGTTATCCCAATCCTTCTTCAAGGGGACCCATTTTATGGACTAAGTTGGCTCTGGGGAAAAGGCACTACCCAAATCATTTGATGATTGTTGGAGAGAGAATATAAGCTGACTTTAATTCAGGGTAACCAAAATATCATCCCCCCTGCTTTAAAATGAGGGCATATGGAGGCCCAGTAATAATGAAGTCTTGAAGCCAGCTTATTTCACAGATCTAATGGCGCTGTGGACCAACCTCCAGGTCATTTCCTTGAACTCTGAGTGCGTAATTGGATTGGTTTTAGTTCGCAGCCAGCATAACATTCATATTGGTTCTATGAATTGTGGAAAGGAGCTATCATGGTAGGAAAGCAAAAGTGGAAGCCCTGGAAATTAATTCTACTCTGACTCTGACCATGATAGTAAATCAGAGACTTATAGAATACAGGGGTTGTGGTACTCACCATATCTCCATTGAATTCAACAGCTCAGGTCCTTCAAAAACCAAATGTATCATGGTGGATGATGGTAGAATACTATAAAGTTGACCAAAAGATTACCTGATTTGCAGTTGCTGTGGTAGATATGAATCTCTAGTAAAATAGATCAATATAACCTCTGAGAATTGGAATGTGACTATTGGTTTGGCAAATGTGTTTTTTCCCGTTTTATCAGGAAAAATAATCAAAAGCAGTTCACATATATCTGGGATAGACAACAGCATTCATTCATGATCTTGCCCCAGGACTGTGTTAAGTACCCTGCTTTGCCACAGTATAGTCCAGGAGGATGGTAATAATCTGTGACATTGTGCTAATCAGACTGCGTAGTAGTTCTTAAATTTGTTTTCTCTTATCCAACCCTATTACCACTATCTTAGTTCATTCCTTTGTTGTAGATGTTGTGATATTCTCTTAGCTAATCCCTCAAACCCTAGTCTTTGCCCTATTCCAGTGGTTTTCAACAGTTTCCCCTTGGAGGACTTTTGGAAATGTTTGGAGACATTTTAGGGGTGGAGGGGTGGAGGGGTGCTAACGGCATCTAGTTGGTGGAGTAAAAAAGTGCTGTTAAATATCCTACAGTGCACAGGACAAACCCCCACAATAAAGAATGTCTAGCCCAAAATGTCAGTAGTTCCAAGGTTGGGAAACAATGCTCTGCTCAATTTACTCTTTTTTTTTTTTTTTAAAGATTTTATTTATTTACTTGACAGAGATAGAGATAGCCAGCGAGAGAGGGAACACAAGCAGGGGAGTGGGAGAGGAGGAAGCAGGCTCCCAGCAGAGGATCCTGATGTGGGGCTCGATCCCATAATGCTGGGATCACGCCCGAGCCTAAGGCAGACGCTTAACGACTGAGCCACCCAGGCGCCCCACTGCTCAATTACTCTTAATGTTGTAGTCAAGTATCAAACAGTGTGAAAAGTATGAGATTTTACCCCTACTCTCAAGCTAATAAGTTAAACTACCACAATTCTTGGGATGGTAGCAGAAGACTCCAGAGTCAAAGAAAAAAAATGATTTATTCCCTATGGCCCAGCAAACAGAATGAGCATCAGCATATCTGTATCAATTTTACTACCCGTATGTCCACCAGAGTGATACAATGGGCCTAGATGAATGATGTCCATGCAGTAGCTTGACCTCTCAGCTGAAGAACCCATGAATGCAGCAATTTTGGAGTAAGCAACACACATCGTAGCAGAAACAAACCAGCCAGTCCCATTTTCTCCTCTAGAATGTCACCAGTTACATGGTTATACAGTAGTGGTCTTAAACTACTTACTTGCCTATGTGAGTAAATACATGAAGTACTCAGTATCTGGAGATCGGTAAGCCTTACAATCTGGTAGAATTAATAAGGACATGCAAGGATACTTGAGGACCACCAGCAATGGATTGTTTTTACTGCATTGCTTTTACAATATAAAGTTCAATCTACTTTGTGTGGTAATCTACTTTATGACTTGCCTTCTAACTCAACCTTCATTTATTAATTCGTACTTCAAACGTTAGTAATAATAAAGTTGTATTATTTTACAACCTTATGTTCCCCCTCCCCCCATTCCTTTTTGCTCGTCCTTATCCACTCAGATAAATTATCCTTATTTTCCACAACTCACTTCAGGAATCCTCTACTCCAGGAAGGCTTTCCTAAACTTTTTGATTCAGTTAAATATTTTTCCTCTGACTGCGATAGTACTCAGAATCTGTTTCAGTCATTTGTCATTGGATTTAAAGTCTTGGAAGAGCTAGGTCCCGTTTCCTGCATATTCCTGGATTCAAATAGTACCTACCATGTGGTGGACATGTAAATGTATTTTCTCTTTATATTTAAATTTAGTGTTGTTGTTATTGTTATTATTAGTAGTACTACTACTATCTCACCTGAGTTCATGGTATCCTCTTCATGAACTTACCCCCATTCAATTATCTTTTATGTGTACTAGTTTTCCACCAACACACACAGTATAGGATGCATTTTGATAATTAGTATCTAGCTGAAACTCATTCGCCCCAGATCCTGAGTTATCTTCTTATTGACACTGTATATTTGCAAAGAAGATAGGCAGAGAACAAAGCAAGCCCTGCACATTCTTGGATACCAGGTGGGCCTTTGCTTTCCAAATTCTGATTTGGATTAAACCATGGGGAGTATTGCCTAGCCTTGTTCTCCAAGCATACCCCTGTGTCCTGGAGCATGGAATGCCCATGGTAGATGCCTTGGACAGGGATTAGAAGTTCCAGGTCCCTGCTCTACTCCTTCTCTGTCACAGTGTTTCCGTCAATTTCTCTCTTGATACAGTAGAGAGATGGCCATTATATTTAATGTAAAAAGTGATGATAGAACAAATGATGATTAGAAAGTTACCTTATAGATTGCAAAATGGCACATCAATTCCCTTTCCTAACTGTCCCATTAATTCAAAGTGCCATGCAAGCATTGGGAAAGTTTTAAATTGCTTTTAGTTTTTAATTTTGAGTTTGACTTAGCAAAAACGAAGAAGAAAATGGAAGTTGATAGGCTCTTAAATTAATATGCCCGCTGTGGGTGTGCAATAAATTCAGATGCACAAAAACAATTATAGAATTCATGCAGATTGCATTCTTTATGATTTTGGTAGGGCTATAATTGATACAACAAGAGTTGCACTTTACTCTTTTCTCAGCATTTTACTTTTCCTAAAAATTGACCTAACTTGATGCTAGTGAGTGATACCATATGGGGTGAGTTTATTCACATTTATTTCAGCCATGAAACAGCTTCAGCCAGCTGTGTATTGTATACCTTTTAAATTTACGTCCTCTGCCCTTCACCCAGTGAGAATGACATCGTTCAATGAAATGTGAGCTAACATGCATTCCAGGTCCAGATTTTGTCTCTATTTTAAGGTTCAGTATAGATCCTGACTTTGAGGAATTGGACCAAGTTTGTTTTTTTTTTTTTTTTAAGAAAATTACAGTAAAAATGTGTGCAGGTATCCTTATTTTCTTTTTCCTAAGGAACAGAAGTTTTGCTCTGCTCTCAGTAAGATAAAACAATAGCCACAAATGACAGGACTACATTTAATTGCATTGCCATTTGATAAATATGTTCAATTTTCTATTTAAGAAGTCTCCATCTTATACACTATGGAAGATAAATTGGATTAAGAGAGACAACGCAATTGCCAAAAATTAAAAGACAAGCTTTATTTCCATTATCAAAGCTAAATATTTCTGGAAACTTAGATCAAACATTTGAGCTTTCTTAGTTGAAAGCTGGATTGAAACGATACCGCTGTGCTTTTGGAGGTAGCTGAATTAAACTCTCTACTTAATTCTCATCACATCATCCACTCATGCAAGTACATTCATATAATATCTGTTTGTCAATTCTCCCTAAGGCAATAGCAGAAACAATACACCTATTTAAGTATTCTGAGAAATCCAACAAATTCCGTACTGATAACACATAATACTTGTCAGATTCTAGTTTTTATACTTAATTCTTGGGAGGTCAAGAATGAATCTGAAAACAGGTTAAGATGTTTAAGGATATGTCCAAAGTCTAGAACTTATATGTAGTAGATCCAGCTCAAATCAGTTCAGTTGCATTCTTTTATTATTTTCCTGAAAATTTTTATTAGGGTAAAATATTCTTAACATAAATTTACTCTTTTAACCATTTTCAAGTGCACAGTTCTGTGGCATTAAGCATATTCACATTGTTCTGCATCCATTACCACCATCCATTTCCAGAACTTTTCAAGGTAGGAAGTGCCTCTCCTACCTTGTCTGTCTTACCTTGATCATTCATTCATTCATTCTTGATGCTACAATATTGAGTCAAAATAGATATTGTCCCTGGGCTCCTAGAGCTTTATTTTTTCTCAGAACATTCACTGATTTCACAAATAATGGTTAGCTGCTTATTTGTAAGACAGTGTAAGACATTCTGCAAGATCCTAGATATGCTGGGGGGCTGGGTGGCTCAGTCGTTAAGCGTCTGCCTTCAGCTCAGGGCGTGATCCCAGAGTCCTGGGATCGAGCCCCATGTTGGGCTCCTCCTCTGGGAGCCTGCTTCTTCCTCTCCCACTCCCCCTGACTGTGTTCCCTCTCTCGCTGGCTGTCTCTCTCTCTGTCAAATAAATAAATAAAATCTTATTTAAAAAAAAAGATCCTAGATATGCAGTTTGGTAGATAGATATTAATGACAGTAACCATGTAAATAATTGTGAACTTTAGACTGGGATAAGTGCTGCGAAGGAGGAAGAGGTATGTACACTGTGACCATGGGACTATAAAATAAAGGAATTTCATTTAGCATGGAGGTAGGCATAGCTTCTCTGTTGAAGTAACCTTTGAGCTAAGAGCTAAAGAAGAGCATGTGAGACAGAAGGGTGTGAGTAGAAAGATCCTTACAAAGGAGATGCATGTGCAAAGGTACAAAGGAAGGAGACCAGAACATTCCAAGGATCTGAGAAATAGTCATTGTAGTTAGAATCCAGAGAGGGAGCTTTTTGTGCAATGAGCAGTTGGGGATCAGACCACAGGGTATCATGATATTCATGTTAAAGAGTTAGTTCTTTAAGGCAAAGGGAAACCACTGAAGTGTTTTAAGTAACAGAATAATAAGATTCACATTTCAAAAAATGACATTAGATGTTTGCGTAGAACAATTACATGGAAGGCAGTCAAAGCAGTCCAGGTGGGCATTGGAAAACCACTTAGCAGCCTCTTGAAGAAACTCAAGTGGGAATAATGGTGGCTTGGATTCTGGTAGATGCAGAGGAAATGGAAGGAAGTAGAATGCAAAGAATTAATTACTGAGAAGTAAGGATATGTCCAG
Source organism: Ursus arctos (assembly GCF_023065955.2). Lineage (NCBI taxonomy): Eukaryota > Metazoa > Chordata > Mammalia > Carnivora > Ursidae > Ursus > Ursus arctos. Next base: position 78,037,577 of record NW_026623067.1, read on the forward strand.
TGAATGTGTTAGTGTTTATACTGTCCATTTGAGGTCCTTCATGGACAGGAAATATGGCTTCCAACTTAATATTCCCAATAATTACATTTAGGAGTTTAATAACTGTGTCTGATCATAAAATCATGGGCTTGTAAAGATGCTGAAAAGTTATTCTACTCTGTTGCCTTTCATTAGGATTGGAAAATACAGTTTCTACTAACAGTACTTTTATTCCTCTAGATAAGGGGGTTTTGTATTGGTTTTGGACTCCCTCTCATTAAAATGCCTTACAATCTAATCAGCCATGGGAAAACTCACTGGTATTTTCATTTCTTCCCCTATAATTTGTTTTTGGGGTTTTGGATGCTCTTCATGGCCCACCTGGATTGTTTGAAATAGCTTCTGCATCAGCTTTTTTGCAGCATTAGAGTGGTTTAATAAAATAAAAGTTTTTTAAATTGTATAACAAGTCTAGCGGTCACATGATTGCTGGTTTGTTATTTTTGTGTGTCTTTGTATAAATACCCCAGTCAGATCAGTTTTTGGGGATGTCCAAGTTAAGGTTTCTATTATTCTCTTGACCTTTTTCATATAAGGCAACAGTATAGCTGCCATTACATCTCATTCCTGGCAAAAAGGTTAAAAGAAGTATTGGAAAGAAAAGACAGGGGCAGCTATGTCAGGAGAGCTAAGGATTTTCCAGATATCTTAAGAGAACTCTTCTTTTGTCTCATTGACCAGGATTTACCACATGATTTCTCCTACATAAAAGGGAGTCTTGGAAGATATATTTTTTAGCTCACCATCCTTCGCCATTAAGGAAGGCTAAAGAAAAGGAGATTGGAATGGTTGCTAAGACATTCAATTTATAGTATCTACCACAATTTCCTAAGTAGTAGTTTTTTTTTTTTTTGATTCTTTGTCCTCTTAACTTTCCTATCCATCTACATTTTTCAATACAATGCCAAATTAGTCAAATTAATCTTCATTAAGCATCACTTTGGTCATAGTTTCCCATTTGCCACAGGGGGAAAAAAAAGTGTGCTTCTGAATTTGGCATTCAAGGATCTTCACAGCTTGGTCCAAACTACTTCTTAACTTTTTTCCCCAACTAGTCTCACTTATAAATGCCCTACTCCAAGCAATATCTGATATGTTACTATCTCATGTCCAGTGTTTTCCTAATTTAATTGGGTTTTACATAATCTTTACCTTATGCAGAATTCCCTCTTCTCTCCTTTTATACATATACAAATTTAATATACAAGTTCCATTTTAAATTCTGTAAGACCTTCTCTTCCTCTGTCATCAATAATTGTCACTGCCTTTTAATTCTTGCATGTATTTACTTATTTGCCTTGTGTTTACACCTGGGTTTTATTAACTATTTTATGCAATCTACCAATTAGATTGCAATTCTGTGAGGGCAGGGTCTGTTCCTTTTGCCTTTTCTTAGAGTCTCATATTTATACTATATCATACCGTATATTATATTTTAAATTATATTATACTAGTAGAACACATATATGTGAGTTGATAGACCATGTTGAAACAATTTCAGACAGGAAAAATTTTTTTTATTTTAAAATGTTTTTAGTTTACCTCTACTGTCAAGAAATCTCTTTAGGCTTGACCAATTTTCTTCTTATGTGCCCTCAGAACAAGATTAGGAGCTATACTATACTAGGTTGTTTTAATATTAATTACTACTACAAATATTTTCCCTTCCAAGATCTGACCAACTGCATACGAGATCCACATTTCATAATTATATTGAATTTTCTTCCTCATATAGTCTTGTTTACTTAATCATTTGCACATTTGATAACAATATTGACTTATTACATATAAAAACTTCACAAAACAGAATTCACCTCATGACCTTTTCTTATTGTCATTTCATGGCTCATATGGTATAAACTGATATAATTACATTGGAAAATAGCAGAGACAAATCATATGATCTTATAATGTATACATTGATCTGGGAGTTGCAAATACACTTTAAAATTTATTTATGTTTTTGGGAATATCTCCCAAGGACTCCATTATGATGAATTAAAAATATTTCAGTATAAATGTTTACAGTGTTTCTGATTAATAAGAGCATTTACAACTGGAAATTTTCAGACTAAACAAATTTAATCAGGCTAGGGAGGCAAGCAGATGAAGAAAAGAGTTCCTTGCATGTTCATTTTCCACTTGCCAGCTTCATTTCAAATATAACAACTGCTTTCTGGATCAGTTGTAGGTAACTGGAAATAAATGAAAAGAGGATATTTTTGTAACATTGCAATGTAGTAAATTTCATTATGAACCAGCACAGTGGGAGTGGTATCAAACATACCTAACTTATGAAAGAAGTTATCTTGAAAGAGGCATTTTCTAAAATAATTTGCTTAACACTGATAGGTTAACCTCTACTCACCAAACAAAACATTTTTGATCTTATGTTGAAAATATGGCATTTTCAGTCTAAATACTTGTAATGAAGTCAATACAAATAATCTTTCTGTTTTTTATATTTTAATAGAAATGGCAATTAGCTTGTTTCATTGGTATACCAATTTCTGTGGCTTATATAAAGGCTGCAAGATGTAGCTCATAAAATAACTAGGTGTGAATTTTGTTTCTATCACTTGTTAGTGTGGGCTAATAAATCTCTCTGAATTTTAAAATTACTTATTTATAATGACAGCATGTCTATGGACATTAAACATAAAAATATCTATTTATAAATAGAGTAGTAATATAATAATTTATGCCTAAAAAATGTTAGAACCCTTTTCTCTAGCAACTCATGTTTCAATCCATTAAATAATTTTCTAATTGTCATCTCCATGACTCACATGGCCCAGTTTTAGCATCACTTTAAAAAGTAGATTAAAAAGGTAGTCACAATATGGTAACAATTTAATTTGTATCTCAGATAATCTATATTTTAATCAAACCAATGTCTCACAAGAATACTTCTAAAAATCATCCTTTTTTCTTCTCCTTGTTTGTTTACAGCATGAGGGTTCCGCTAAGTCTCTTATTTTCAGAATCTTTCTGAATTTTTCAATAAAGTTTTGTAAGTTTTGTAATCACTGACATAATCCAGTTCTAGAACACTCCCATAACCAAAAAATTCTCTTGTGCCCATTTGCAGTTACTCCACGTTCCCAGCTCCAGGGAAGGACTGCTCTGGTTTCCTTCTCCATAGTTTTGTCTTCTCTAGATACTTCATGTAAATAAAGTCATACAGTATTAAGTCTTTTGTATTTGGCTTTTTTCACTTAGTCTAATGCTTTTGAGTTCTATTCATGTTGTAGCATGTACTGATACTTTCTTTCAGTTACTGAATTGTATATCCATTGCCTAGATATACTTTTTTTTAATTTATCCATTCACCAGTTGATGGACATGTGGATTATTTCCAGTTGTTGCTATTGTGAATAATGCTGATATGAATATTCATGTGAAAATTTTCATTTGTCTTGGGCACATAACTAGGAGTAAAATTTCTGGGTCATATTAGTCACATTTAACTTTCTAAGAAACTGCCAAACTATTTTCCAAAGTGGCTGTACCATTTATCTTCCAACCAATAACACTTAAGGTTCTGGTTTCTCTATATCTTTACCAATACTTTGTATTATTAGTCATTTTTAATTTGGCCATTCTAGTGGATGTTTTGTGGTGTCTTGTGATTTTATTTGCATTTTATTCATTTATTTGCATTTTTAAAAAGTTTTTATTTAAGTTCCAGTTAGTTAACGTACAGTGCGATATTAGTTGCAGGTGTACAACATAGTGATTCGACACTTCCATATAATACTGAGTGCTCATCACAAGTGCACTCCTTAGTCCCCATAACTTATTTCAGTCATCCCCCCACCCACCTCCTTTCTGGTAAGTGTCAGTTCTCTATAGTTAAGAGTCTGTTTCTTGGCGGGGAGGAGTTAAGATGACAGAGAAATAGGGGACCCTGGGCTTCCCTCATCCTTCAGACACAGCTGTATTGAGGTCACATCACTTGGAACACCCAGGAAATTAATATTAGGATGGGAAGAAGGATCTACTTCTTGGAACAGGTTGGAGGAGGACAGCATGGCAGGGGTAAGATGCATGGAAGTGAATTGGGGGAGATAAAAACTGCTGTGCTGCAGAGATAAGGGAACCCTTTTGTGAAGAGAGAAAAGGGAGAGAAAGGGAGAGAGGCTGAGAAAGTAAGGCATCAGGTTCACATAAGAAGAAAACCTCTTAGACCACAGACTGGGGAGACAGGGGAACTGAGTATTGCAGGTTTTGCAAACAGTGAGTGTAGCTCAACTCTGAGGTTTTGGAAGTGTGCAAAAGCAGAGCAGTAGAATGAGCTCCTGGGGAGGAGGAGGGCTCTGGCTGGGGAGCATGCACAAAGTGGTATAGGGATCTCCTGGGTGCTACTGGGAGAGATTGTTCCCCTTCCTGGAGTACATTTGGAAGAAGGATTATTACCCCTCCAAGGACAAAAGACCCTCTAGGCACCAGCAAACAGCCTTAAGTTGACAGGGGACAAAGGCACATACAGAGGGTGGATAAACTGTTCACTCCTTTTCATGGTGCCACACCACAGATTCCATGTACCACACAGGTTGGGGGACTGTTTCTCTGGAGAAAAGGGCACTAGTCAGAGCCCAGAGAGGCTCTAACCTGGAGGAGGGAGCAGATTCTAGCTGTGCCAGGCCTTTTAAGATTTGGAGTTTTAAATCCCAGTTGTGTCAAAGATAAAACACAGGAAAGCTGTGGCCCTGGGCTGCTGAAGGCCCTCACTTTGCTGTGAAGACTTCCTGAACAGCAGAGGTGTGATATCCCCTGTCTTGGGAAGAGAGAGTGGGATGGCACCATCCTACCCTCACTACCAACAAGGTCAGACTTCAGAGAGCAACACAGAGACCCTCAGTGGAGCTGGGAGCCCCTTACATCAAATCCCACCACCCTGTGCTTGGCAAGTGCTTTTTCACCTGGACAGGATTGACTCTGAGCCAGAAGAGCAATACAGGGAGCACACCACATGCACCAAGTTTACTTGGTGCTTCATACAGTGCTTCAAAGCAGCACCTTCTGTGGAAATAGGACCAGACTATATTTTCTTTTCTTTTCTTTCTTTACTTTCTCTCTTTCTTTTTTTTTTTTTTTTCTCTTTAGCATCAGGCTGACAGTTTTTTGTATGTTAGCTTGTTTTATCATTTCCTATTCTCTCTCTCTCTCTCTCTTTTTTTTTTTTTTGGATCAGGCTTCATTTTTTTGTTTTGCTTTATTTTTATCCTTTCTTTTTCTTCAGAACCAGGATTATGGTTTTTTTTTTTTTTAATCATCTATTTGTGTTTTTTAGCTCCTTCTCTCTCTCTCTCTTTCTTTCTTTTTTCTTTTCTTTCTTTCTTTTCTTTTTTCTTTTTTTTTTTAAAGCAGCCTTCTTTCTTTCTTTTCTTTTTTCTTTTCTTTCTCCAGGATTTTTCAACAAACAAACCAACGCACACCTAGATAAAGATCCAGACACTCCCCACCAAAAGCAAAGAGGAACTCTGCACAAGACTGACCAGTGGGAAAGAGTGGCCAGAACACAACAGCAAAGTGCACATAGCATACACCAGAAACACTTCCTGAAGTGCCAGGCCCTGGACAGTGGATGAACTCTTTTTTAATATAGCATTACTCTGAGGTGCAGGAAATATAACAAGCTCATATAACACACAAAAGATACACACTTAGCCAAAATGACAAGATGGAGGAATTCTCCCCAAAAGAAAGATCAGGAAGTTATCACAGCCAGGGACTTGATCAAAACAGATATAAGAAACATATCTGAAAAAGAACTTAGATCAAAAGTCATAAGACTACGAGCTGTATTTGAAAAAAAAGCATAGATGACACCAAAGAAACCCTTGCTGCAGAGAGAAAAGACCTAAAAACTAGTCAGACTGAAATAAAAAATGATGTAACTGAGATTAAAAAACTGTGTATAACCACAATGAGTATTGAAGAAGCAGAGGAGAGAATAAGTGATATAGAAGTCAAAATTATGGAAAATAGTGAACCTGAGAAGATAAAACAAAAACAAAAACTATTAGATCATGAAGGTAGACTTAGGGAGCCCAACAATTCCATAAAGTGAAATAATGTCTATATCTTAGGAGTCCCAGAAGAAGAAGAGGAGGAAAAAGGGGAAGGAGATTTATTAGAACAAATTATAGCTGAGAACTTCCCTTATCTGGGGAAGGAAACAGGCAGGCAAGTCCAAGAGGTACAGAGAACTCCCCTCAAAAATCAACAAAAACAGGTCAACACCAGGACATAGCATAGTGAAGCTAAAAAAAAAAAAAAAAAAAAAAAAAGGGTAAAGAGAGAATTCTGAAAGCCGCTCAGGAAAAAAGGTCCTTAACCTACAAGGGTAGACACATAAGGCTGTCAGCAGACATGTCCACAGAGACCTGGCAGGCCAGAAAGGAACGGCATGATAAATTCAACGTTCTAAATGGGAAAAATATGCAGGCAAGAATACTTTATCCAGCAAGGCTGTCATGACTCTTTGAGCAGGAAAGAGAAACCAAAAGTAACAAAGACTTGAAAGGAACAGAGACAATCTACAGGAACAGTGACATTACAGATAATACAATGGCAGTAAATCCATATCTTTCAATAATTACTCTGAATGTAAGTGGAGTAAATGCTCCAATCAAAACATATAGGATATCAGAATAGATTTTAAAAAAGACCCATTGATATGTTGCTTATAAGAGACTAATTTTAGATCCAAAGTCACCTTCAGATTGAAAGTGAGGGGGTAGAGAACTATTTGTCATATTAATGGACATCAAAAGAAAGCTGGAGTAGCCATCCTTCTATCAAACTGCGATTTAAACCAAACACTGTAATAAGAGATGAAGAAGGACACTATGTTGTAATAAAGGGGTCTATCCAACAGGAAGATATAACAGTTGTAAATATTTATGCCCCTAATTTGGGAGCAGCCAAATATATAAATCAATTAATAATAAACTTAAACTCATTGATAATAATATATTAATAGTAGGGAACATTAACACCCCAATCACAACAATGGACCTATCATCTAAGCAGAAGATCAACAAGGAAACAAGGGCTTTAAATGACTCACTGGACCAGATGGACTTCACAGATATATTCAAAGCATTTTATCCAAGGCAGCAGAGCACACTCTCTTTCTGAGTGCACATGGAACATTCTCCAGAATAGATCACATACTGGGTCACAAATCAGGCCTCAACCAGTGCAAAAAGATTGAGATCATACCATGCATATTTTCAGACCACAAGGCTATGAAACGTGAAGTCAACCACAAGAAAAAATTTGGAAGGATCACAAATAAATGGAGGTTAAAGAATATCCTATTAAAGAATGAATGGGTCAACCAGGAAATTAAAGAAGAATTTAAAAATATACATGGGAGCAAATGAAAATGAAAACATGACAATCCAAAACCTTTGGGATGCAACAACAGTGGCCCTAAGAGGGAAATATATAGCAATACAGGCCTTCCTCAAGAAGCAAGAAAAGTCTCAAATACACAACCTAACCTTAAACTTAAAGAAGCTGAAAAAAAAAAAAATGAAAACAAACACCAAATAAAGCCTGAATCCAGCAGAGGAAGGGAAATAAAGATTAGAGCAGAAATCGGTGATATAGAAATCAAAGAAACAGTAAAACAGATCAATTAAAGTAGGAGCTAGTTCTTTGAGAGAAATAACAAAACTGATAACCCCCTAGCCAGACTTATCAAAAAAGAAGAGAAAGGACTCAAATAAATAAAATCTTGAATGAAAGAGGAGAGATCACAACCATCACTGCAGAAATATAAACAATTATAAGAGAATATTACAAGCAATTATATGCAAACAAATTAGACAATCTAGAAGAAATGGATAAATCTCTAGAAATATATAAACTGCCAAAACTGAAGCAGGAAAAAATAGAAAACCTGAACACATCCATAACCAGCAAAGAAAAGGAATCAGTAATCAAAAACCTGCCAACAAACAAGAGTACAGGTTCAGATGGTTTCCCAGGGGAATTCTACTGAGCATTTAAAGAAGAATTAATACCTATTCTCACACTGTTCCAAAATAAAGAAATGGAAGGAAAACTTCCAAACTCATTCTATGAAGCCAATATTACCTTGATTCCAAAACCAGACAAAGACCCCACTGAAAAGGAGAATTACAAAGCAATATCGCTGATGAACATGGATGTAAAAATTCTCAACAAGATACTAGCTAATTAGATCCAATAGTACATTAAAAGGATTATTCACCATGACCAAGTGGGATTTATTCCTGGGCTGCAAGGGTGGTTCAGCATCCGCAAATCAATCAACCTGATACACCACATTAATAAAAGAAAGGATAAGAACCATGTGATTCTGTCAATAGATGCAGAAAAAGCATTTGATAAAATACAGCATCCTTTCTTGAAAAAAAAAAAAACCCTCAAGAAAATAGAGATAAAAGGAACATATCTCAACATCATAAAGACTATATATGAAAGACCCACAGCTAATATTCTCAGTGGAGATAAAGTGAGAACTTTTCTCCTAAGGTCAAGAACACGACAGGGATGTCCACTCTCACAGGTGTTGTTCAACATAGTATTGGAAATCCTAGTCACAGCAATCATACAACAAAAAGAAATCAAAGGCACCCAGATATGTAAGGAAGATGCCAAGCTTTCACTCTTTGAAGACAACATGATACCCTATGTAGAAAACCTGAAAGACTCCATCAAAAAGTTGCCAGTACTGATGAAGGAATTCAGCAAAGTTGCAGGATATAAAATCAATGCACAGAAGTCTGTTGAGTTTCTATACACCATCTGACCATCTGGATGTCTTCTTTGGAGAAATGTCTATTCTGTCTTCTGCTTATTTTTAAATTGGGTTATTTATTTTTTGGGTGTTGAGTTTTAAGTTCTTTATATATTTTATCATATATAAACCTTTATCATATATGCCATCTGCAAATATCTTCTCCCATTCCACAGGTTGCCTTTTAGTTTTATTGATTGTTTCCTTCTCTCTGCAGAAGCTGTTTATCTTGATGAAGTTCCAATAGTTTATTTTTGCTTTTGTTTCCTTTCCCTCAGGAGACATACATAAAAAATATTGTTATATGTCAGAAAAATTACTGCCTCTGCTCTCTTCAAGTATTTTTATGGTTTTAGGTCTCTTAGCCATTTTGAATTTATTTTTGTGTGTGGTATAAGTGGTCCAATTTCATTCTTTTGTATGAGGCTGTCCAGTTTTCCCAAAACCATTTGTTGAAGAGACCAACTTTTTCCCATTGGATATTCTTTCCTGCTTTGTCAAAGATTAACTGACCATATAGTTGTAGGTTTGCATTTTTTTAAAGATCAATGATACTGAGCATCTTTTCATGTAAATCATTCCCTATGTCTATCAATCTGTGTATTCATTGGGTAGTACATTCAAAGTTTGGCTAATTCTCACCTCTCTGTCACTAAAGCTTTTTTTGGGACTTCTGTTGATAAAACCACTATTCTCATCAATGGATCTGGGAGCGAAGGTATGAGTATTCAGGCAAAAGGATCAGAGATTTCTGCTGTTTTTATCCAGAGTTCTAGCAGTTTCTCTAGAATGAACAGTTTACAATTTCTTCCTTTTCTTTTATCAATTTCCAGAGTCAGATTGGCTATTTTGTCAGTTTTTCCAATTTCATAATTGTTGCTTTTTGCGGAGAGTGGAGGAAATGGGAATTTGCCACCTTTTTAACACCACCATAGCCAGAAGCTTTGTCTCTGGTAAGCACTGCTTCCAGGGCACCTTGGTGGCTCAGTCAGTTAAGCGTCAGACTCTTGATCTCAGCTCAGGTGATGATCTCAGGGTCGTGAGCCCTGCATTGGGCTCCATGCTACAGTTTACACAGGTCTGCAGCAGTAGGCACTCTGTCCCCTTCTATCTTTACATTTATCAGCCTTTCTTCTTATTGATGGTTCAGTGTTTCACATGCCTCTTGGAATTAGAAGAGTTGGAGATGACATCTATGACTTTAACTCCTTATTACATTTTAGGATTTCAATGAAAGAAATTGAAAATGGAATGATTTTATTCTCCCACTTTTATTTAGAAGTCCCATCTCTCTACCTCATTCCTTTTTTTACAGCATCATTTTATTATAGTGTAAGGTATAGTGTAATTTATTATTACCTTATTGGTGAGTAATAATGTTGCTCCTAGCCTTTCTAACAAAAAAATGGAAGCAAACATACTATTTAGCTTTATAGCACATATAGCTTTGCACACATTTGTTAATATATTAGAATAAATTATGAGAAATAGAATTGGTCAGTAAAAAGTATGTATTTTACATTTTACAAATTATTGTCAAATTGTTTTCCAGAAAAATTGTTCCAATTCATACTCAGATCACAAAGTTCTAGAGTCTCAGGAAAGGTTTATTTGTTTCAACTAAGTCCTTGGGGCTCTTGAAATTGAGGGTTGGAAGAAGCTTCACAGGGAGATTTAGGGCCTCTTCCTTATGTTAACATGAATTTGCTGGAGTCATTATAGAAAAATAAGAGACATGGCAATTTTTGTATCCAAACTTGATTTTACTGGCTACAAAAGTAGGGGAATGACATACAATGATTTATATATTTATTTTGTTTTTTTTTATTTTACATTTTTTACTCAAGTATGATAGTGATTTATATTTTTAAAAGAACACTAATGTTTGCTCTGTGGAAATGTGAGTAGTGTAAGAAATAGATAAAGGTGGCTAGACTAACATGGTAGTGATGGAGATGCTGGGAAGACAATATGAGGTATTTTACTGGTTATTTATTTTTGCTGATACTGACTGAGTGCTTTATTTTTATCTTACTCAATCCATGTAACCCTGTGGAATATCCTCAATTTTCAAATGAGCAAACTGAGTATCAAAGAAACTGCAGAACTTTCCCAAAACCATTGTATAAAAGCTTGAGCTGAATTTTGACCTCCAATCAGTCCACCTATAAATTTAGTTCTATTTTGTGTTTATTTTAGAACATCAAAGCTCATTATTTAAAACAAAACAGAACAAACAAAAAACCTGTTTCGTGGAGGAGGGAGATGTAAACAACAATCATCCATGACAATCCAGTATAAACATCAAATCATTTCAGTGTATATTTCGATATAATCTTCTGTTTGTTTTTTTCCCCGTGTAAAAAAATATCTTTTCTCCCATATCAGTTTTATAACCTTAGTTTTTACCTACAATTTAAATATAAGCAGTTTCCTATGTTATTAAAAATTTAAAGCATTCAACAAATGAATATATAGTATATATTATAACATATATTGTGTTTATATATACATATGTGTGTGTGTGTGTGTATATATATATATATTTAAGGAAATAACATGAAAAAAATCCTTGTAATGAAGGAAAAACTAAATCCATGTGTCAAAAAGCAAAATTAAAGTCCAAGATATGTTGATTCAGAAAAATTATTAATATTATTGATATATTGTATGTACATTATTGAAATTCAAGTGAAAGCAAAGGACTTTCCAAGAAAAAAATCTAGGCCCCGATAAAGAAGAAAAATGTCCAGTTGCCCTTCAATTTTTAAACAAAAATATTCAGTGACATAGACAATTGGACTATGTTTGGATGAAAATATACTTCACAACACAAAATTATTTTAAGCCAAATTATCATTCAAGTTCAGAAACAACTGATACACATTCTCAATCATTAATGACCTCATGTAGTACTGTACTCATGACTACTTTTCGAAGGAAATTCTGATGAGAAATGAATTTAAATAAAAGACTAAGTTATGAAGCCTTAGAAAAAGGAGTGGTGGTGAACAGTAAATTTACTTAGGTCTAAAAAAACTGTGGGAAAAATGTTTATAAAATAGAATATAAATGCAATAAACTTTGGCAATCATGAAGCTAATAAAAATCAAAGAATAGAGAAAATTTTTTATGGCAGTGTGAGCATCTCCGTTATCTAATAATTCATAAAAGAAAGTCCATATATCCACATTTGTAATATATAATATGAAAGCATGAGTTTGTTCTCAATTTTTTTTTTTTTTAGATTTTATTTATTCATTTATTTGAGAGAGAGACAGAGACAGAGCACACACTGAAGCAGGGAGAAGGGCAGAGGAAGAGAGAGAGAGAATCTCAAGCAGACTCCATGTTGAGTGTGGAGCCTGACACAGGGCTCAGTCTCATGACCCTGAGATCATGACCTTAGCCAAAATCAAGAGTCAGATGCTTAAACAACTGAGCCCCTCTAGGCACCCTTGTTTTCTTAATTTTTATAATATCTCTTCTAAATAGGGTTTTATTTTTAGAAGATATGATGTCTTATGGAATTTAGCCTTTACTTCAATTTCACTTCAAAATCTTTCTTTCTTCTCCACTCAAGTAAAATCATATTGTCTTAATTTTAAAATAACTTACTTGATATAATCGATTATTTATAAAATTATTTCTTTCTATCTATATATCTATATCTATCTATCTATCTATCTATCTACACATACCTCTTTGGAATATTAACAGTTTTGTGTGGTGTGTGAGTGGTTTAGTTTGCATGATTTAAAAAACACGTTTCTTTGGAATTCTCTCTATATTGACTTTTTATAGCGAGCTGTATTATTTTCCAAAAATACTAGTTTTTTAAAACACATATTAAAGAAAAAAAGGAAACAGAATTTTTAATTAGTATAGTCATCTTTGAAAGAATGAGCCATGTTTTATTTAACCACTAGGCTATACTGTATACCATTTATGTTATTTCCATGTTTCATGTTTGTTTATTCACTCAAGAATTACTTTAAGAGAACCTGGTTGGCTTAGTTGGTTAAGTGTCAAACTCTGGTTTCAGGTCAGGTCATGATGTCAGGGTAGAGGAATCGAGCTGGGCATTGGGCTCCATGCTCAGCAGAGAGTCTGCCTGAGATCGTCTCCCTCTACCCTTCCCCTGACTCATGCGGGCACACACTCTCTTTGAAGTTGACCACAAGATAGAGATTGGAGACAGTTTTAATCCAAGCATTTCTCATTCTTTGGCTAGCCAGTGAACATTCTTCTGGTAAGTGACAAAAAGATAAAAGCAAGACAGCAAGCAGAAACACATGATGCTCCTTGAAGCAGGCATGGCCCACTTTCCATTAGTTAAACAATTAACATGACCAATCCCAACATCAGTAGAGCAGAGAAATGTACTGTGCATCTGCAAAGGACAGGGTAATAAGTATTTGCTGAAAAATAATCCAGTCTATGACCATCGTTAGTCAAATATTCAAACCAATTGAATATGTAACTATAGATCAGCTCTATGTTTGTATTACCTCTTCCGAGGTTAAGGGTAAGTTTTCTGGAACTGACATACGGCTGACAATAAATCAGATTTCATTAGACAAATAGGGGGAATGAAAGGGTGTTCAGCCCAATGATACAATATCCAAAAAGACTCATTTATAAAGGGAGCATAATATGAAGGGACAAGCTTTGTGGCTACAGCGTGGTGAGAGAAAGTGACAAAATTATTTCAAGTCAACTGTCTGAGAAAGTTATTAAACCTCAGAAAGCCATTTGCCAAGTAACAATTTGTCAAAAGGTACTTTACTTAAAATCAGTATTTACCTAGTAATCAAGTCACCATTTTTAAAATTTCAAGCAGGGTTTATAGCAATTTATGTTACATGATGTTTACCATAAACCTTGAGGAAGTTTTTAATATTTTATTTTTACTTTTATTATTAATGTATTATTACTGTTTTCTTGAGGCTGGCCAAAGTTTAATACATTCATTTTGTTTTCTAAGTTTTGAGCCTTTGACATTAGAAAATAAAAATACCTTATGTATTTCTAATTTTGGCATCTACATATCTTGAGTATCAAAGATTTTATCCTTAAGTCATAGAGTTTTTTTCTTCTAATAAACATGCAGTGCAGTCTTTTCTTAAACATATTTTAGTTCATATATATCTCTACTTACTTGATTAAATGAATATTCTATGTTTATTTTGAAAATGTAATGTATGCTAAGTGTCTGAAATATGAAATACTCTCAATATATTTAATCTAGGCTGCACTGAGAATCCATGGTGAATCAATGTTGGGGAAAGTGAAAGTGAATTAAAACACAGCTAAACCTTTGGGGAAAAAAAAGTCTTAAAAGACCATTAACTTCATTCCGTGAAGACAAATTCATAAAACTTTACTTATAAATAATAGAAGCACATTTTTAAATTTGGGGCAGTGTGTATGCACATGTATCTGTATGTATGTGCACGTTAAGTGAATCTTTGGTAACTCTTTCCAGTTTCACTACTTAAAATATCCATTTTCCGTTTCATACAACATTCAAACCTATCATCTCTTGTTTGCATATTATGAACTGGGTGATTGCCAATATGTAACAGATACTAATTTACCTTTGCTTTCTAAATGGGTCCCAAAACTGACTTTGCTTTCAAATTTGATTTAGGTTCATTAGGGCTCCTTATTCATTTATTGTTCCGCTGTTAGCATTCAGATATGCAGAATAACCAGTATACTTCAAAATATCCTTTCAAAATAAAACCACTAACCAATGATCCAATAGACCTAAATAACAACAACAAAAAAAGCAATCCTAATTTATATATATATTTTTCATTTTTCTCCTTTCTCAACCAGTCTTAGTCATTCCTTTTGGAAGTATTTACTTGTGGTAGAATCCACTGCCTCTACTTTTGCTGATGGCAAGAACCAGGGAACCCCAGGTAAAGATACACAATTCTTCTACAATAAGACATGACTCCCATGATCCATGAGGTAGTATGTAGTCTTTAGGTCAGATCTAGTTATATATTTTTTCTCCTTGGCATTTTTTTTTTTTTTTTTGAACCTATCGCTTTTCAATACTGATTCCTCTATGTGGCCTCTTGCTATATACCAGGGATAAGTAGGCCTTTTTTTTTTTTTTTTTTTTTTGGCTGTTTCTTGGAATCTTGCTTACATGGTTTACACAGGAAGTATATTTCCTGCTCAGCAGTTGTATCCTTCTGTCCTTTTTTAAACCTCTTGTCTGTTTCAGACAGGATTACTAGCCAGCCCATGATGTTCTATTTCTTTAAACATAAGGCAAACGTTATTGGCTACTTTTCTACATCATGACACTCTTCCTCCTACTCACGATCTCCACTTCCGAAAAAGTAAATTTATGTGTTTTTGTCACCATATGTTATTATAAAATTGCTGACTGTATTTCCTACACTGTATTTATAATTGCTGTGATTTATTTATATTTTTTACAACTGGAAGTTTGTACCTCTTAATCCCCTTTTTATTTGTTAGCTATACTTTAATACATTTTTTTTAATTTACATGTTTTTATTATTACAAGTAGGAAGATATAGAATATTTGACAGGTTATTGTGTACTCACATCTTTTTACATACATATTTTTAAAATTAGTTGTATTATTATTATTATTAGCCTGAGATCATGACATCTCTTAAACATTTAAAACTGTAGGTATTTTGCAAATATATTCTGTCTTTCTGAGTGCTCCCTGGCAGCAGAATTTTAGCATCATTACTTATTAACAATCTTTACTCAGGCAGAACAACTTAATGTTGAGATTTTTCTACTAGAGCTTCCTGTCTCCTTAAGCCCAGATATGTATCCATGCACATACATATATTACATATATAATTTTTAAGTCTCTGGTATTTATATCAATCAACATACTTGATAAAGTAATGCATTTGTTAAGAAATCCTTACTCCCCTTTTAAAGTGCAGACTCTACTTTTCGTGTACCGGTCCCCCTCGCCCCCATAGAAATGATTTGATAAAGTAGAGAGTTTCTAGTGTTTGGCCTGCCGTTCGTTTCACTCCCACACAGAAATTTTCTTTCAAAATCTGTTTGAAATGTGCTTTGTTTCCTTTCTGTTTACATTTATTGATTGTGCTGCAATGTTTTCTGAAGACCAAGAGTGGTTAACACAGCTCAGTCATTTTTTTTCTTTTCCAGTAGTTATAATTATTGTTTCTTCAATTAAATCTCCACAAGCTATAAATTATTCAGTTCCTTACAGCTATTGGATTTGTGTTTCTTGCCTAACGAGAACTCATATTTCTGAATCACAGAGCATGCTGTATTTTCTCTGCATGACCCTTCATTCACTATATTTTAATTTACAAAGCCAATATAAAAATATGAAGAAATCTATAATCCTAACATAATATTTTATATAGAATTTTTTATACAGAAAATAAGTAGTTGTAATTTTTTATCTTTGTTTTCATTTTTTTACTGTAATTTTACTCAGGGGATCTGCTGGTATCAAAGCCCCAAATGAAATCCTTTTACTCACATTTCAAATTTCCTATAGATTTTTAATAACTTATAACTTTCATAAAACACTTTGCTTATTTCTCACATCTCACTCCCTGTGCTAAGTTCATGATCCCTTTGGTCATGTGTATGTATTCAGTTTTTCATTAGAATTTATAAGACAGGATAAATTGCAGAGCCAATATTTTTTTTAGTTATAGATACCTTTAACATAAGGCTTTATCAGTTTTATGAGTCCTTTTTCAAGTTTAGTTTCATTTGATTGTTAAATTTCTCCATATGAATTCTTCTTAAATTATATTGTTCTTTAAGTTGATTGTAATAATCCATTTCATTTTCTATGTTATTTGAAAGTAAATCATATTTGAATCTGTATTTTCAAATAAAGATTATATTATCTTTTAACTGTTTTTTAGACTGAATGTTGACATGTGTAATTTTTTCCATAAGGTTATTTAGGCTCATTAAATAATCATCCTCTCTTATTAAGATATTTTTCTTTTCAATTGTCATAGGCCTAGCTAAAATCACACAATCTTTTTCCTCATTATTAAAAATGGATATCATTTTAGCCATTATAAATCTTCTTTGGTATTCTGCTAGCTAGCTGCAAGTTTAGTTAGACTACTTTTTATTTATGTCAGTGATTTTTAAAAATATATACCACAGGAAATTCCTCTTGCATATTAAAATCTTAATCAGTTAAGTAAACACTCATTGGTATTTTTTCTTTTTTTTTTTTTTAATTATTTTTTTAAGTAATCTCTACACTCAATGTGCAGCTCGAACTTACAACCCCGAGATCAAGAGTCACTGGCTCTACCAACTGAGCCAACCAGGCACCCCTCACTGATATTTTTTTCTAATACTGAAAGTTACTTTTCAATTTTGGAAGATATTTCATTGTCTCCTGGTTTGCATTGTTCGTAATTATGAATCTGCTGTCAGTCTGTCATTTCTTTTCTTTCTGAAAGGATGTTTAAAGTTCCATTCCTTAATTTTGTGTTTTGCAATTTTGCTACCAGGTATTTAGGGGTGTGTGTGTGTGTGTGTGTGTGTGTGTGTGTGTGAAATTAAATTAAATTAAATACAAGGTTTTGTACTACCTGCATTATAGGATTTATGTATTTAATCAATTTTAGGAATTTCTTAGCTAATGTATTTTCAAATATTGCAACAAATCCAATAACCCTATACTCTTTGCTTACACTTAATTTGAGTGCACATGGTAGATCTTTTTATTCTATCCTTTTTTTTAAATCTCCTAAATCCCCTCTTTTACTCTTTTTATAGTTTTGCAACTTTGTGCTGCATTCTGGGCAATTTTATATCTATTTTGTAACTCACTAATTTTCTTTTCAGTAATATCTAATGATATTTAATTATCCACTGAGATTATTTTTAATTAATTTTTAATTATTATACTTTATTTTTAGTGAAATTTTAGGTTTACAGAAAAACTGGGTAGAAAGTAAAGAGAATTCCCATATACTTCCTCTCATCCTGCCCACAGTTTCTCCTATTATTAGCATCTTACATGTCTGTAGTCCTCTTATTAGAGATGATGGACCAATATTGGATACGATATTATTAATGGTATATGGATTTGTGCTGTTATATGGACTTTTACAAATGATTAATTTCATTACTGACTGTTACAGTACATATACATTTATTTCCATACTTTAAAAATCCCATTTTCTCCACTTTATTATTCCTCTCTACTCCTCTGTTCTTTGCCCCTACAAAAGCCCTGCCAAATCCTTGACAATCACTGATCTTTTGAAGGTCTCTAGTTTTGCTTTATCTAGATTGTCATATGGTTAGAATCACAGAAGGTATAGTCTTTTCAGGTAGGCTGAGTACACATCTAAGCTTTCTCCTTGTCTCTTCATGGCTTCTTAGCTCATTTCTTTTTATCATTAAATAATTAATATTCCATTGTATGGATATTCTATAGTTTATCTATTTACCAATTAAAGAATATGTTGGTTGCTTCCAAGTTTTCACAATTACAACTAAAGCTTCTATAAACATTTGTGCACAGGTTTTTGTGTAAACATAAGTTTTCAACTCATTTTGATAAATACCAAGGAGCATGATTGTTGGATTGAATGGTGAGACCATGTTTAGCTTTGTAAGAGACAGCTGAACTCTTCCACAGTTAATGTACTGTTTTATGTTTTCACCAGAAATGAATGAGAGTTTTTTTGTTGTTCCATGTCTGCATTAGCATTTAATGTTGTGTTTTAGATTTTAGCCATTCTTTTTTGGGCTTTGTACACTGTTCCATTTATCTATTTGTTTATTCTTTCACCAATAGTACGCTGCTTTGATTACTGTAGCTTTAGAGTAACTCTTAAAGTTAGGTGGTGTTAGTCTTCTAATTTGTTCTTTAATATTGTGTTGGCCCTTTTGAGTCTTTTCTTTTCCATGTGAACTTCGGAATTAGTTTCTTGATATCTACGTACATTGAGATAGAAAATCTTAAGAGTTTATACATAGACAGAGATGGAGATATTTAGAAGTTCTATTTGGAATTTTTTGAGGGAGTATTTTTTCAAATCTTCCTTATTTGCAATCTTATGTTCTTGAAAATTGTATTATCTCTTTAATTTATTTAAATATTTTAAATATTATTACTCTAAATTGTGTGTCAGATAATTCAAATATATAACAATGTAGGTTGTCTAATTTTGCTGCTTTTTGTTTCTTTTGGCTCTTATGCATAATAGCTTGTTTTTTCGTGTGTTTTGTTATTGTGGATCATGAACTCATATTCATCAGGTTTTAAATATGGAAAAAATATCAGATCTTGATTGAGCTCGTTGTGTATCAGGGAGAATTTTTTTTCACCTGAAAGGACATAGGAGTATTACCAACTTAGATCATATAAAGTTAATTTTTTGAAGTTTATTTTGTTTTTCCATAGAATTTTTATAGGCCACAAACGTAACATGTGTTTACATTTGAAACCCATATGATGGAAGATTTCTGAGAGTTTTTTCATTGCTTAAGTTTCAGTCCCAGAGGACTAGTTTTTGGTTTTTTTTTTTGTTTTTTTTTTTTTCCATCATTGGATGGCAGTATAATTTTATCTCCCACTGTCATAGGTAAGGTGCCTAGATGCAGAATGTGAGTGGGAGATCCTTGTTAACATGACTTATTGGGGAAGTTCTTTCAGAAAAATCGGTGAGAAAGAGCTGGATAGGGCAGGTGAATTCATCCTGCAACTTGCTTGTTTAGTGACAGTTCTTCATGGGATAGTCTCTCATGGAAAAATGATTACATTTTATAGCATTCTCATGGTTCCATCCACGTGTTTCTTCCCCAATCTTTCAAGAGCGCTCCTTTCAGCTGCTGATCAACCATCTAAGACATTTGCCACTGCTCAAGGATCTGAGTATACTTTTACCAGTTGTTTTTCCAGATAAAATGTATGACTTGATTCACTGTCCAAAACTTAGACCTCAAGAGGGTCTCCTGTTACTGTTGTCAACCAGAGGACTTCTGAATGAGGTAGTCCATTAATCGTTCACTTTGGCTTGCACCCATATATTAAACTGTCTCCTCTTTTAACTAAGGTTGTGTTCTTTTCCTCCTCTCAGTTCCTCACAGGGAAACTCCCGTAGGGCTGTGCACATAAGTTGGGTATGGTTTTACAACTCTTAGTTTTAAGTAGTCAGTTATTGTTGTTTTTTTTAACAAACTAAGAAGTTTGATCTT
The DNA here is from genome assembly GCF_023065955.2 of Ursus arctos. Classification (NCBI taxonomy): domain Eukaryota; kingdom Metazoa; phylum Chordata; class Mammalia; order Carnivora; family Ursidae; genus Ursus; species Ursus arctos. Next base: position 78,057,651 of record NW_026623067.1, read on the forward strand.
AACCTGATGTAAGAGCCAGCTTAAAAATCTCTTCTACTTAAATCTGAAATACATGGACCAAAAATACACAGGATTGGCCTACTACCATACCTGCTCTATTCCTTCTTCTAGCCAATTTGAGTTTTGATCTGATAAAACCATCCCTGATTGGGACCATTCAATTATCCATATAGACACAAAGAATCTCCAGTTTCCCAGCCCTTAGGGTAACTTAGGCTGATGATTTGCTGAATGTTTTTAAAGTTTGGTTCACCCTTCCTTTCTATAAATAGCACAAAAGAAAATCTTGGTAAAATCGGATCTGGGATTCTAAGGAACAGAATAAAAGTAAAACAAGAAAGCAGATTGCAAAGTATGTTGTGGAAACATCAAGAAATTCATTGAAGCTGTACTTGACAGGAATCTTAAACATAATTTTTTTTCCTGCTCTTTGAAAAATCTAGCTAACTGGCTTATCTTTGGATAAATTAAGCAATTAATTCCACCAAATGGAGATCCACTGCCCAAGCTCTTACTCTTTCTGTCCTGTTTCAAAGTAGGAACTGTGAAAGTTTGAAAGTTCCTTTGCCTTCTTTTTCTTTTATATTTTTTTACATATGTGCACAAAATGTGTTTTACTTATAGACTTGGATTATGGATTTATTTTTTATTGTGATAACTCATAAAATAGCTGGGGAATATTCGAAGATACAGATATAACATTAAAATTTTTGTGTAGGCCCTCCTCTAATTACTCAGATTTTAGAGCAATTCAAAAGTATACACTTAAGAACCATGGACACAGTCTGTCCTTATTAAAACTCATCTTGTTTTAAATTCTGTAGTGATTGGGAAAATCTCTTTACCTTATTAGAGTGCCTCTGTATTGCTAGCTCAGAAAGCATCCAGTTATTTAAACCAAAAATAATTCCATTTTATGGCTTGTTGGATGTATGTTTTTAGAAATATTTCATGTTGCTTAAATATATTTCATTTTTCACAAAGTATTTTTCATTATTTAACTACCCTTCCTGGATTTGTGAGACATGTAGGAGAAATGTTTATTTGTGCTTTGTATGACTTGAAAATGAGTATGCAATAAAGGCAAATGATAATAGTTATGCCTAGACATATAAGCCCTTAAAATATGTCCAGCACTGAGCTAAACACTTTATGAATACCCCTCAAAACAGCTCTGAGATCTGGGTCTTAACACTATTCTCTTTAAGGGGGGTTTATTCTATTTTTTTAACACTCTAATTTTTTCAAACAGTTTTAAATTCACAGCAAAACTTAGAGGGTACAGAGAATTCCTGTATGCCCCTCTACCCCCACACATGCATAGGCTCCTCCATTATCAACATCACCTCCAGAGTGGTACATTTGTTGCATTTGATGAACTTATACTGAGGCATAAAAGTTCATAGTTTACATTAGGGTTCACTCTTAGTGTACATTTTATGAGATTGAACAAATCTATTATGATATGTACCCATCATTATAGTAGCATACAGAGTATTTTTACTGTCCTAAAAATCCTGTGCTCTGCCTACTGAATGCTTTACCACTATGTCTAACCCCTAACAACCACTGATCTTTTTTACTGTCTCCTTAGTTTAGCCTTTTTTAAAATGTCCTATAGTTGGGATTATATAGTACATGTATTTCAGATTATCTTTTTTTTTTTTCTTCTTTTACCTAACTTTGCTTCATGTCTTTTCATGGTTTGATAGTTCCTTTTTTGTTAGTGCTGATAATATTCCCATTGTCTGGATATACTACAGTTAGTTTATCCGTTCACCAGTTAAAAATGTGTTGGTTGCTTCTGAGTTTGGGCAATTATGACTAAAGCTGCTCTAAATATCCATATTCAAATTTCTGTATGTACATAGGTTTTCAATTTTTCTGGTAAATATTAACGAGCAAAATTGGTAGATTACATGGTAAGAATAGGTTTAGTTTTGTAAAACACCACTGTCTTCCAAAGTAAATAGACCATTTTGCATTCCCACAAACAGTGTATAAGGTTTCCTATTGCTCCACATCTTCACCAGCATATGGTGTTGTCAGTGTTCTGGATTTTGGCCATTTTGGTAGGTATTTAGTGGCATCTCATTATTGTTTTAATTTGCATTTCTCTGATGACATCTAATGAAGAATGATGTGCTTATTCATATGCTTATTTGCCATTTATTCATCCTCTGAAGGATAAGTGAGGTGTCAAAGTCCTTGGCATCCCCCTCTTGTTTTTTAAATTGGGTGTTTTTCTTACTGTTGAGTTTCAAGAGTTCTTTGTATATTTTTTGATAACAGTTCTTTCTCATAATTTGTTGTTTGCAAATATTTTCTCCTGGTCTGAGAGTTGTCTTCCCATTTTCTTGGCACTGTTTTTAATTTTAATGAAGTCCAGCTTATTGATTATATCTTTCATGGATTGTGCTTTTGGTATTGTATCTGAAAAGTCGTGGCCATACTGAAGGCTCTCTAAGTTCTTTGACACGGTATCTTCTAGGAGTTTTGTTGTTTTGTAATTACATTTAAGTATGTGACCTATTTTGAATCACTTTTTGAGGAGTATAAGGTCTGTGTCTAGATTCATTTATTTGCATGTGGATGTCCAGTTGTTCCCTCACCATTTGTTGAAAAGCCTATCTCTGCTCCATTGTATTGCCTATTCTCTTTCTTTAAAGATCAGTTGACTATGTTTATGTGGGTCTATTTCTGGGTTCTCTATTCTGTTCCATTGATCTGTTTTTATGTTCATTCACAAATACTACACTGTTTTGATTACTGCAGCTTTACATTAAGTCTTGACATTGGGCTGTGTCACTCCTACAACTTCTTCTTCTCCTTCAGTATAGTGTTGGCTATTCCTATATTTTATCTTTCATTCTGTAAGAAAAACACCTACAAAAAGGAAGTATGAGAAAACTTGCATGTTTATGCCTGGTTGGTATTGCCAGGACAAAAGAGGTCCTGTGGGTGCACTAATCTGTTAAGGTAAGTATATACAGTGATACATGTATTTTAGAATTAATTTTTAAAATATCATCTCTGTTCATACCCCTGTGTCATATGTCAGTAGCTGGGAAAGGATATGAAAATGAATGGCATAAATTTATCTTCAGCAAACCATTATTCCAGTAAGACAAATGTATCTATAGCCTTTTTCTCCATGGATTCCTTGGCACTGCCCTCCCCTGATTTTCCTTCTACTTCTGTGAACATATTTTCCATTTTCCTTAGGAGATTTGACTTTAGTAGTTTCTACTTCACATACAGAATGATGTTTTAGAACATAAATTAGATCATATTGAGTATATCAGACTGCTATCTATCTGTCCCACCCTCCAAGCATGTACATGTTATCAGGATCCCCTTTGCTCTAAGAAAATCGTAAAACACATTAACTCCTGACGTCTGACCTCTCTTCACTTTCCAGCCTCTTCTCTGCTTCACTCTGTGTACGAACCACTGCAGTCTTTTTTTTTAAGGTCCTCATACTCATCATGTTCCTCCCTGTTATACTGTTATAGGGTTCTGGTTCATGCTTTCTTCTTGCCAGACTCATCTTTTTCTTCTCCTCTTTATCTTTAAATTCTTACATGTTACTTACTCAGAGACATCTTCCCTGGCCTCCTTGGTTAAGAAAAACTCTTTCTTTCCTAGAGTTATTATTATAGCACTATTATACATAATGAAATTATTATATAGCATTAGGTTATTATAGCATTCCTCTTTCATTGCCCTCATTATTGTTATGTTATTACATTTTTCTTGTAATTCACTCATTAATGTCTACCTTCTCCCATAAAATTGAAAGCTGTGTTAAGGCAATTCTTTGTATAGGCTGGACAATGCATGCCTAGTAACTAGCACATGTACCGACACGTAGCTGACAATCAATGCGAGCATGTTGAAGGAATGCATTTAAATAGATGACTGGGGTACCATATGAATAAAATGGCAATAAACACATAAAGTACACAGAATAATATTTGGTAGGACCAAATTTGGATAGTCCCTGTTCAAGACCCAATTGCATATTGCAAAATTTTAGGCTCTCAGCAGGAAATATGTCATACTCTCCAATTGGGTGTTTAGACAATTTACTTTCTTACCTAGGTTTGGGCAGCATTTAAAGAAACCAACAAGGGATTTGCAGGATGGCCCTGAGGCCTGAAGGAAAAGGGATAGAGTGATTACTAGATCACAGAACAACTAGCTGCATGGAGAGGTCCATTTGACCGGAGCTGTGGCTTTCCATAGAGGAACTCCTTCAGCTGATGGAAAGCTTGTGAGGAGGTAGCTGAGGAAGGGAATACACTTTGCTGGCTCTATGTATTTATTTCCTATTGCTGCTATAACAAAGATCCATACCTTCAAGACTAATGACAACACGAATTTATTATATTATAGTCCTATAAGTCAGAAATCCTACATGGGTCTCACTGGGTTAAAATTAAGGTGTTAGCACAGCTGTGTTCCTTCTGGAGACTTTAGGGATCAATCTGTTTTCTTGCTTCTCACAATGTCCAGGGGACACCTGCATTTCTTGACTCATGGTCCCCTACATCTTCAAAGCCAGTAGGATAACATCTTCAAATCTCTTTCCAACTTTCAGACTTCTGCTTTCGTCCTAACATTGCACTGGTGCTGCTTTCCACCTCCCACCATTCCCTGACTCATCTTGCTCTCTCTGACTCTGATCCTCATGCCTCCCTCTTTAAAGAACCTTGTGATACAAGGAGGAGTTAAGATGGCGGAGGAGTAGGGGACCCCTTTTTCAGCCGGTCCCCTGAGTCGAGCTGGATAGGTACCAGACCAGCCTAAATAACCACGGAACCAGCCTGAGACGCAGGATGATGCATCTGGATCTCTACAAATGAACATCTCCAGCGCTGAGTATTGAGGTACGAAGAGGGGAGCTGTAAACCGTGCACGGATATCGGAAGATAAACGGAAGGGGGAGGGAGCCGCCGTGTTTGGGCTCCGGGAAGCGGCAGCCACCTGCACGGGGGAGCGGGCGGACTCACAGACGGCACCCGCGAGAGAGCGGACTGAGACCGGTGAGCCGTGAACGCGCGCGCCACCAGGCATCTCCCGGAACACCGGAATCCCGGTGTGCTCACGGGATCCAGACTGAGACCGGGAACTCCCGGAGCGCGCGCGGGGCGGCTGGCGGCTGGCGGGCCACCTGCACGGGGGAGCGGGCGGACTCGTGGTCGGCACCCGCGAAACAGCAGACTGAGACCCTGAACCGGGTGCGCGCGCCACCAGGCTTCTCACGGAACTCCGGAATCGAGGTGTGCTCACCGGGCATAGACTGAGACCGGGAGATCCGGGAGCGCGCGGGGCGGCCGGTGGCTGGCGGCATTAGAAACACAAAGGACAGAGACGCGCCGGCCCTGGAAGTGAGGGCAGGGACGCCGGGTTGGTGCGCACATCCCGGGACGCTGCAGGGTTGAGCAGCACCAACAGTAACAGAGTTAAAGTGGCCAGAACATCAGTGGAGAACGGGCCGCAATCCCTCTGTTCTGCGACAATGCAGCCTCTGCTGCTCTGACCCTCAGAAGAGGCATAGCCGGCCGCCAGGGAAAGCCGCCAGAGAACAAAAGCCTGGAAATACCGGCTCACAGAGTGCCCATCCCCATCCTCCCTCGCAGGGGACATGGAGACTCTAACCAAACAGGGTTGCCTGAGTATCGGCGCGGCAGGCCCTTCCCCCAGAAGGCAGGCTGAAAAATCAAGAAGCCCACAACCGGAGGCGCCTGGGTGGCGCCGTCATTGAGCGCCTGTCTTCGGCTTAGGGCGTGATCCCAGCGTTCCGGAAAGGAGTCCCTCATCGGGCTCCTCCGCTGGGAGCCTGCTTCTTCCTCTCTCACTCCCCTGCTTCTGTTTCGTTCTTGCTGACTGTCTGTCTCCCTCTCTCAGATAAGTAAATAAATAAAATCTTTAAAGAAGAAGCCCACATCTCTAAGATCCCTATAAAACAAGGGGCACGGCCTGGGACCCAGTCAATAATTTTGGGCTCTGGAAACCCCGCAACCTCTCTTCATCAGAATGACAAGAAGGAGAAGCCCCCCCCCCAGCAAAGAAAAGACAGTGAGTCAGTGGCCTCTGCCACAGAAGTAACGGATATGGATGTAACCAAATTATCAGAAATGGAATTCAGAGTAACAATGGTCAAGATAATGAGTAGACTTGAAAAAAGTATTCAGGAAAATATTACTGAGAATATACAATCCCTAAGGGCGGAAATGAGAGCGAATTTGACAGAAATTAAAAATTCTATGAGCCAAATGCAGGCAAAACTAGAGGCTCTGACGGCCAGGGTCACGGAAGCGGAGGAAAGGGTTAGTGAATTGGAGGATGGGTTAATAGAGGAAAAAATAAAAATAGAAGATGGTCTTAAAAAAATCCACGCCCACGAATGTAGGCTACGGGAGATTACTGACTCAACGAAACGATCTAATGTTAGAATCATCGGCATCCCCGAGGGGGTGGAGAAAAACAGAGGTCTAGAAGAGATATTTGAACAAATTGTAGCTGAAAACTTCCCTAATCTAGCAAGGGAAACAAAAATTCGTGTCCAAGAGGCAGAGAGGACCCCTCCCAAGCTCAACCATGACAGACCTACACCACGTCACGTCATAGTGCAATTCGCAAATATGAGATCCAAGGATACAGTATTGAAAGCGGCCAGGGCAAAGAAATTTCTCACGTACCAAGGCAAAGGCATCAGAATTACATCAGACCTGTCTACACAGACCTGGAATGAGAGAAAGGGTTGGGAGAGCATTTTTAAAGCTCTTTCAGAGAAAAACATGCAGCCAAGGATCCTTTATCCAGCAAGGCTGTCATTCAGAATTGATGGAGAAATAAAGACATTTCAGAATCGACAGTCACTAGCCAATTTCGTAACCACGAAACCAGCCCTACAGGAGGTATTACGGGGGGTTCTATAAAAGTAAAAAGGCCCCAAGAGTGATACAAAACAGAAAGTCACAGCCAATACAAACAAAGACTTTACTGACAACATGGCAGAATTAAAAGCATATCTCTCAGTACTCAGCCTGAACATTAATGGTTTAAATTCTGGCTTCAAACGCCACAGGGTTGCAGATTGGATAAAAAGAAATGACCCATCCATTTGCTGTCTACAAGAGACTCATTTCGAACCCAAAGATGCATTCAGACTGAGAGTAAGGGGATGGAGTACCATCTTTCACGCAAATGGACCTCAAAAGAAAGCTGGGGTAGCAATTCTCATATCAGATAAATTGGATTTTAAACTACAGACTATAGTTAGAGATGCAGAAGGGCACTATATTATTCATAAAGGAAGTATTCAACAAGTGGATATGACAATTATAAATATATATGCCCCCAACAGGGGAGCAGCAAGATACACAAGCCAACTCTTAACCAGAATAAAGAGACATATAGATAAAAATACATTAATAGTAGGGGACCTCAACACTCCACTCTCAGAAATAGAACACCCTGGCAAAAACTAAGCAAAGAATCAAAGGCTTTGAATGCCATACTCGACGAGTTGGACCTCTTAGATATATATAGAACACTACACCCCAGAACCAAAGAATACTCATTCTATTCTAATGCCCATGGAACATTTTCAAGAATAGACCATGTTCTGGGACACAAAACAGGTCTCAGCCGATACCAAAAGATTGAAATTATCCCATGCATATCCTCAGACCACAACGCTCTGAAATTGGAACTCAACCACAAGGAAAAATTTGGAAGAAACTCAAACACTTGGAGACTAAGAACCATCCTGCTCAGGAATGACTCGATAAACCAGGAAATCAAAAATCAAATTAAACAATTTATGGAGACCAATGAGAATGAAAATACAACAGTCCAAAACCTATGGGATACTGCAAAGGCAGTCCTAAGGGGGAAATACATAGCCATCCAAGCCTCACTCAAAAGAATAGAAAAATCTAAAATGCAGTTTTTATATTCTCACCTCAAGAAGCTGGAACAGCAACAGAGGGACAGGCCTAATCCACGCACAAGGAAGCAGTTGACCAAAATTAGAGCTGAAATCAATCAAGCAGAAACCAGAAGTACAGTAGAGCAGATCAACAGGACTAGAAGCTGGTTCTTGGAGAGAATCAATAAAATTGACAGACCACTGGCAAGACTTATCCAAAAGAAAAGAGAAAGGACCCAGATTATTAAAATTATGAATGAAAAAGGAGAGGTCACGACGAACACCATTGAAATTGGAAGGATTATTAGAAATTTTTATCAACAGCTATATGCCAATAAACTAAGCAATCTGGAAGAGATGGAATCCTTCCTGGAAACCTATAAACTACCAAGATTGAAAAAGGAAGAAATTGATTTCTTAAACAGGCCAATTAATTATGAAGAAATTGAGTCAGTGATAAACAACCTTCCAAATAACAAAACTCCAGGCCCGGACGGTTTTCCTGGGGAATTCTACCAAACATTCAAAGAAGAAATAATACCTATTCTCCTAAAGCTATTTCAAAAAATAGAAACAGAAGGAAAGCTACCAAACTCATTCTATGAGGCCAATATTACCTTGATCCCCAAACCAGGCAAAGACCCCCTCAAAAAGGAGAATTACAGACCGATTTCCCTAATGAATATGGACGCCAAAATCCTCAACAAGATACTTGCTAATAGAATCCAACAGTTCATTAAAAGGATTATCCACCACGATCAAGTGGGATTCATACCTGGGATGCAAGCGTGGTTCAATATTCGCAAATCAATCAGCGTGATACATCATATCAACAAGAAAAGACTCAAGAACCATATGATCCTCTCAATCGATGCCGAAAAAGCATTTGACAAAATACAGCATCCTTTCCTGATTAAAACCCTTCAGAGTGTAGGAATAGAAGGTACATTTCTCAATCTCATAAAAGCCATCTATGAAAAGCCTACTGCAAATATTATTCTCAATGGGGAAAAGCTGGAAGCCTTTCCCTTAAGATCAGGAACACGACAAGGATGCCCACTCTCGCCACTATTATTCAACATAGTACTAGAAGTCCTTGCAACAGCAATCAGACAACAAAAAGGGATCAAAGGTATTCAAATCGGCAAAGAAGAAGTCAAAATGTCTCTCTTCGCAGACGACATGATACTCTATATGGAAAACCCAAAAGAAGCCACTCCCAAACTATTAGAAGTTATAGAGCAATTCAGTAACGTGGCGGGATACAAAATCAATGCTCAGAAATCAGTTGCATTTCTGTACACAAATAACGAGAACGAAGAAAGAGAAATCAGGGAATCCATCCCATTTACAATAGCACCAAAAACCATACGTTACCTTGGAATTAACTTAACCAGAGACGTAAAGGACCTTTATTCTAGAAACTATAAATCACTCTTAAAAGACATTGAGGAAGACAAAAAAAGATGGAAAGATATTCCATGCTCATGGATCGGAAGAATTAACATAGTTAAAATGTCCATGCTACCCAGAGCAATCTACACTTTCAATGCTATCCTGATCAAAATACCGAGAACGTTTTTCAAAGAACTGGAACAAATAGTCCTTAAATTTGTATGGAACCAGAAAAGACCCCGAATCTCCAAGGAACTGTTGAAAAGGAAAAACAAAGCTGGGGGCATCACAATGCCGGATTTCGAGCTGTACTACAAAGCTGTGATCACAAAGACAGCATGGTACTGGCACAAAAACAGACACATAGACCAATGGAACAGAATAGAGAGCCCAGAAATGGACCCTCAGCTCTTTGGGCAACTAATATTTGATAAAGCAGGAAAAAACATCCGGTGGGAAAAAGACAGTCTCTTCAATAAATGGTGCTGGGAAAATTGGACAGCTACATGCAAAAGAATGAAACTTGACCACTATCTCACACCATACACAAAAATAAACTCCAAATGGATGAAAGACCTCGATGTGAGACAGGAATCCATCAAAATTCTAGAGGAGAACATAGGCAGCAACCTCTACGACATCAGCCAAAGCAACCTTTTTCATGACACATCCCCAAAGGCAAGAGAAACAAAAGATAAAATGAATTAATGGGACTTCATCAAGATTAAAAGTTTCTGCACATCCAAGGAAACAGTCAGAAAAACTAAGAGGCAGCCCACGGAATGGGAGAATATATTTGCAAATGACACTACAGATAAAGGACTGGTATCCAAGATCTACAAAGAACTTCTCAAACTCAATACACGAGAAACAAATAAACAAATCAAAAAATGGGCAGAAGATATGAACAGACACTTTTCCAATGAAGACATACAAATGGCTAACAGACACATGAAAAAATGTTCAAAATCATTAGCCATCAAGGAAATTCAAATCAAAACCACACTGAGATACCACCTTACGCCAGTTAGAATGGCAAAAATAGACAAGGCAAGAAACAACAATTGTTGGAGAGGATGTGGAGAAAGGGGATCCCTCCTACATTGTTGGTGGGAATGCAAGTTGGTACAGCCACTCTGGAAAACCGTGTGGAGGTCCCTTAAAAAGTTAAAAATTGAGCTACCCTATGATCCAGCCATTGCACTACTGGGTGTTTACCCCAAAGATACAGACGTAGTGAAGAGAAGGGCCATATGCACCCCAATGTTCATAGCAGCAATGTCCACAATAGCTAAATCGTGGAAGGAGCCGAGATGTCCTGCAACAGATGACTGGATTAAGAAGTTGTGGTCCATATATACAATGGAATATTACTCAGCAATCAGAAAGAATGAGTTCTCAACATTTGCTACAACATGGACGGCACTGGAGGAGATAATGCTTAGTGAAATAAGTCAAGCAGAGAAAGACAACTATCATATGATTTCTCTCATCTATGGAACATAAGAACTAGAATGATCAGTAGGGGAAGAAAGGGATAAAGAAAGGGGGGGTAATCAGAAGGGGGAATGAAACATGAGAGACTATGGACTATGAGAAACAAACTGAGGGCTACAGAGGGGAGGGGGGTGGGGGAATAGGATAGACCGGTGATGGGTAGTAAGGAGGGCACATATTGCATGGTGCACTGGGTGTTATACACAACTAATGAATCATCGAGCCTTACATCGAAAACCGGGGATGTACTGTATGGTGACTAACATAATATAATAAAAAATCATTATTAATAAAAAAAAAAAAAAAAGAACCTTGTGATAACACTGGGTCCCCTGGGATGATTTAGAATAATATCCCTATCTCAGAAATTCTTTTTTTTTTTTAAACATTTTATTATTTATTTATTTACTTACTTACTTATTTAGAGAGAGAGAAAAGGAGAGAGCATGAGCAGGGGAGGGGCAGACGGAGAAGCAGACTCCCCATTGAGAAGGGATTCCAATGCAGGGGACTCCAAAATCATGACCTGAGACGAAGGCAGCTGCCCAACTAACTGAGCCACCCAGGTGCCCCCATCTCAGAAACTCCTAACATACCTGCAAATTTCTTTTTTCCATATAAAGTAATGTATTCACAGATTCTGAAGATTTGGGGGTGGATGTCTTTGAGGGGCCATTATTCAGACTACCACATAATCTCCTTAGCCTCTGTTCTCCTGCTGTTGCCTCCCATTGGTCTAATTGAACTGAAAGCCGGGGGGTAAAGGAACCTATTGATGTAGCCTACATAGATTAACCTCAAGGGTACAGTACTTGATGGATCTGGAAGGAGAAATAGAATATATGCAGAGAATTCATATATAGGAATTAATACATTACTTGATTGTCTTTGGTTTTACCCCCATCCATTTCACAACCTGAATCAGTCCTTTCATTCATAAGTTTGATTCATTTAGTAATATGTGTTATGCCTTTACTATGTATTTTTATAAGTTGAAAAAAACTATGAAAATGAAAAAAATTATATAGAAATGCCCATTTGATTTGATTGGTTTTAGTTTTATTTTTCTCAAATAAAAATTCCCTAGATTCCTATATTCAGAAAAACAGGAAAAACTAAGCTCATTACAGTTTTCTCTGACTTCAAATGTTTTAAAATACACAATCATTTAAATAGTTTGAACCGAATATAATTATATATTTGATGTATTCAGCAGAGGTTTTGTCCCTCTCACCTAAGATGATTACAATCATGTCATTGGGTTCTACAGAACAATTTAAAATAGAAATATCTTCATGTTTATGTGGGAAATTCTTAGATGAGGTGCAGACGTATTTTCAGACATTTAAGGCCTATACACTCAGTAAATATATAAAAAGTCATTTAAAGCCAGTTGGAAGGACATTTTAAAGGTATAGTTTAGAAAAGAATAAAAGACCATGGAAAGATTTCTTGATTTGAGATTAAAAAGTGGAAGACTCATCTTGGAACAAGAGCTGTGATTAATTAAACAGCCATAGTGGTACTTGTAAACAATTATATATTGACCGAGGAGGGTATTGCATAATTTTGCTTCCTTTTGCATTCTGTCTTCTCTGTTATGAGGACTCTTGATTTGCATGGTGATAGCGGTTATCTTATATAATGCGACTCAAGCTCTCGAGGATGTTTGTGAAATGTGTTATTGTAGTTATGAATCATCCTAGTTACTGCCAATATCTCTTCATTTTCAGAAGCTAGAGGAAAATGTCTCAGTTAAGCCAAACTAATTGATGTAGCATATTGGTGAGGATGTATTATTATGGATAACTATCAAATATTGTCTTTCCCTCGCACCCCCCTTTTGTGGGGACATATTTCCCTAGTATATGGAGGCCTTTGTTACAAGTTATTTTTACTCCCAAGAAGTTGACACATATTGACCTTAGATACTGAAATATTTAAACATGCCTGATTCTATAAGTAGGCTTGTTGGTACAATCAAGAACCAATTTCCTCTACAACATCTCTGTAAGTCACATATAATCTCATAATAAATGATACCTAGGAATCACTAAGATAAACTTTGCTTTCTGAGAGATTAGTTTTTAAATTTTTCTTCCTTACTCTAATATTTCTTCTGATATCTAGGTGCTTAAAAGATATCAATTACAGCTTTTTTTTTTCCCCACTTAGGGTTTAGCAAAGTTATTTATCTCTCACTCAAGAAAATTAGAGTGTTCTTTCCTTCTACATCTCTTTTCTAAATACTTTCTTTATTTTTCTAAATTTTGGACCATTCATCTCATTCTGTTATATTTCAGGGCAATGAGCAGGAAGCAACATAATTATTACTTGTTTTAATTGAAAACTTCTGTATATAAATTCATTCATGCGATATGAATAAATCCATCTGATTTTATTTCCCATTAAAGAATTGTTCAATATTACTATAAGTAAAAAATATTATAATTATTCCAAGATAAAGGCAGAAATAATTTATTTTTCTCCATTTTCATTTAGTCATTTCAGAAATATTAATCAAACAGGTACTATATACTTGTGCCATAATAAGATCCCTCTTTTGGGGGATAGATATGTTTAATACACATTTTGTTTCTTAAAGTGCTTACATTACGATTGACATGCACATGTTATGTAATGTTTCTTTTTTACCCTTAAAGCTGGAGTTAGGTTTAAGGTGAATTTACTAATCAGTAGTATAGCACAGTTGAGGAATTATGGGAGCTGGCATAGAGAAGATGGCACGTTTTTACCTGCAAAGAGATAAGTAACTACATAATTTATAGTTAGATTCAGTGACAGAAATAACCATAGGGTATTTATGGGAGGACATAGAAAGAGCAGCCAAGACAAAGCAGGGTCAAGAAAAGGAACTTATGGCAGGAAGTTTCTGGCAGAAAAGTATCCATTTTCGAAGATAAGACCAAGTAGGAAAAAAAAATTGTGATGAACTTGAGAGGGTATCACTTGTTCAAGGAGTCAAAATAGGTTAGCATGGGTGACATGTAAGATTTGAGAAGAAAGAGAGGCTTGCTCCCAAGGGAACCAAGCACTACATCAGGGCAGGTCTTAGGTGTTAGGCCAGACATCCCTATTGGTCTTTGGGAGAATATATGACTAGTAACAAGGCATTTACCTCTCTGTGCCTCAGTGTCCTAATATAAAAAAATGTGAATAACCCTGGCTACCTTGTAAGGTACTTGTGAGAATAAAATGATTTTATATATATCTCCCATAAAACCAGCGCCTGGCATAGTAAGTACTGGATAAATGCCAAGTTAACTATTGAAGAATTTAAAGCAGGAAAATGACACCATACATAAAATTTCATCCAGAGCACATGTCTTTATGATATATTTGGTATTTCCTTTGTCATTATGAGGTTTTCCTGGTTTTCTTAGAATAATAGGGTAAACTAAGGGAAAAGTTGCTTAATCACCAGGAAATTTATTAAAAATTGTTGAATTGAAATTAAAATTTTAAACCACTTGATATCACTCAACATTTCCCGTTTAAGGATAATTTATCATGTTTTTCCACAGTCTATATTTGGACAGCTACCATAAACACGGCCTGATCAGCTCAATATTCTGCATAAATCTAACAGAAACCAGAGCCTCTCTAGCTGTATCTGTTTCCTGAAGAGAAGAGTTCATGCCAAGTTTCTGTGGCAAAGGTCAGTACTTAATAGATACTATGGTACACTTAATAATCCTATGAAATCCTGGATGTTAAACCACAACTTGGAATCACAGCCCTATTTTTCACATGTGTTCTTTTGCACATAGCCTTAGGTGCAGAAACAAATTTTCTAAACATTTCCACTTCTTTTCCTTCTAATATAAAAATATCCATGGTGTTAAGTTAGTTTCATCAATGCCACCTTTGTTTCTTTCATTTACACACTCTTTCAAGGTAAAATCAAAGATCAGTAGTTGCAAAGAAATTGTTCTATTGAATAACAAGACACAACTCTTAGTGCTTGTTGAAATCATGTGGGATTAAAAATCGTGGCAGCCCTGCCTGAGGCATTGCAGTCTTCCCTTCTCTTCCCTTCATCTGTCTGTCTCTCTCTGTGAATGAAATCATCCTTGCAGTCAAAATTCTGGTATTTATATCCATTAAGATGTTGAATGTTTTCCAAATCATTTTTCATCCAAAATTATAAATGAGTAATTGAAAAACAATAAGGTGTATCAATATTGAAACGTTCCATTTAAAAAAGTTTGGTACTTACTTAGAGCACAGTTACCCAAAAATTGTTGTATATTGAGGTGAGTGTATATATGCTAATTAGGGCAATAAAATAATTTTTATGATTATTGAGATGCTCTCTCCTAGTCCATCTGTTTTCCTCTTACATTTAAGTGAAAAAAGAAAGAATACTCTCTATCTGTAAACACTGGAATTTGAATTGAGGCTGTAGAGAATATAGCTAGTGCAGTGTAATTGCTAGAGGTGTTCTTCTGATTTCATATCTATTGATTGAATGGATTGCACTTGAATAGCAACTACATGAAATAAAAAAAGGAAATGATCCAGTCCAAGTGGAGTTGTAGTCAAGTTTTTAAACTGTAGAACTGAATAGAACCTGGGAGATCATCTGGCCCTACCCCCATATGGATTGGTGAGAACACTAAGAGCCAAGAAGGTGAGGTTGATCACCATGGTTTCTGGAGTATGGGAAAGAAAGAATATTCCCAAACTTGTGCCAAGTCCAGCTTATCTGTCTGCATTTATCCTTGGTCATTAATTTCAATGTAAGTGGCAAAAGTAATTTGTGCATTTCTGTAAAGATAACAGGTTATTTCTTTCTCATTCTGCCTTTTCCAATAGCCTGTCATGAGGTACTTTTTGAGCTTTGAGGGAGAAGTTGACAAAATTCAAGTACCTTCCAGCTCTACCGCTAGTTATCCTCTAATCTCCTCATGTTCTGTCCATCATTTTATAATGCAGACGGAGAGAAAGCTTTTATGTAATAGGACATGAAACCATAGTAATAAAAGCACTGCTCTGTTTTGGACTTAGAATCCCTTTTTTCCCCCCATTTTTCAAGTTAAATTCTTTTATATCCAAATAAATAAATAGCTTATATTGTTGCCCTTCCAATATTAGGAGTGTATACTAACTAACCAATGTGCTACTGAGAACCAGAAAAATATTAACTACTATGGAACTGGAGGAGGGAACTTGACTTAGGAGGGCAACTGTTATGTGAGGCTCTATGGGAGCTCTCAGGCCAAAGTCTGCTGTCAAAGGATTCCCACATCTTGAAGGGTGGGCTTGCCTCGGTGTCCCTGCCATCTTAGTCATTGGCTGGGAACAGCCCACAGGAATTGTGGCCTTTGCATGTAGACACCGGTGCATTCAGAGTGCAACAGCTGAAGATCTCAATGACTTTCCCTGTAGTAGAAGTCCCAAGTGTCGTATTTTCATGGTTGCTACACATGTTCCTATCAAATGTGGAATTTAATTCTCTTCTGCAGTAGGCTGTATGGGCTCATGAGCTGTTTTGGCCAATAGAATGTACCAGAAGTGACTGTGTATAACTTCTGCAACTGAGTCTTAGGTCTGCAGTGTCTCCCTTCACTTCCTGTAATGTTATCTTTTGGAAATGAGATGGCACATAAGTCTGAATGCCCTGAAGTGACCATGAAGAAGCCCACTTTTGACACATAAATTTTAAAAAAAAGTCCACAGGGAAAAGTACAGTGGTACAAAACACATGAACAAAGCCTTTTTGGATTTTCTTGCCCAACCCAGATACCAGAGAATACATCTGAGAGATTGACCCCAGCCAATACTGCATAGAGCAGAAGTACTTCCTGACCAAGCTCTGCTCAAAATCCTGATCCAAAACATCATGAAAAAATTGTTATTTACTTTAAACCACTAAATTTTGGGTACATTTGTTATCATATAGATAGACCCAACTCAGCATCCCTGCTACACTCAGTTATCAGCTATGAACAGCCTACATGAGGCATAGCCTTTATACAAATATCATGGTGGTCTCAGAGTATAGCAGCTGGGAATTTCAATCAGTCACACATTGGCAATCAAGTGAAACAGAAGTCAGTATCTTGTGCACTAACAAAAACTGTAAATATGTGTCATTGGCTTAGTGACCAAATACTGATGAAGTCCTACAAGGAGAAAAGGAACCTATTGTGGAGAACAGAAAAGCAATGAGAAAATTGTTACTGGAGGCTGGAGAAAATTCTGCCTGTTTGATGTGTTGGTGTAATGTTTAGCAGCACTGTACCTATGATATTCTGAAAGATGGGAGCATATGTAATTAACTAGTTGATCTGGCTATGAGGTTTTCTAGACAGAATATTGAAAATTCTGACTTTAAGTGTCTATTTTAAAGTCAGGTGAGAGATCAACAAAAAAGCTATTCAATTTTTCAATCAGAATTTAAAGGAGCTTTTTCTATCCTAACTTGACAGGTGATGAAAATAAGAGTAGTTGTCATTCCTACCTTCTCCAGCTGGCATGATAGCCCCAAAGTAGGAAATAGAGACAGAGCTAAAGAAATCCAGGTGCTGCTCATAAACTGTGGTATTGGGTTCAGTCCCCAAGTCAAGGGTGTTTCTGCAAGACCCTGTTTTAAGATTTCAGAAAATTTGAAATGGTAGTACTTGAGTCTCTCAGCTTGACAAAAGGCCTTCTTAGAGTCTTAAGCGATTGGTCCCATGGTATCTTGATTGACAACTGAAAGTAGAGGGGAACATGTCTTGAAGATTTTTGTGGATGTGATTATTATCTGCTGGATGACATTATAATTTGATATAAGGAAAAAGTACATTGCTTTTATAGGAATTATATCAGTTTAGGCTGAAAGGGACAAGAGAATTTAAAATAAAAAGAGGTCCCTGGGCCCCAACTTCTACAGTCAGGAAGCAAGCAAAGATAACCCTCAACTAAAAACATGGGCAATGCCTTAAGGAACATAAAGCAAGGGGTAGAGCCAAGGTCTGAGGAGAACCATTACCTGAGAGCAGAGATGAATTGTAATCAATACAAGTTCTTGTCCCCATAGCAGCAGTAATTGGAGATATCTACTCAGTGATTTCAAAATTGCTGTGGAGTAGTTATGGCTGTGTGCTTCCTATTCCCCCCCCCCCTTTTAAATAAGAAGTTATTCTGTCTCTGTTTCCACATTATATGTCGGGTAAAGGTGGTGGCACATACTCTTTATTTTTTATTCATGTATCTCTGGAGCTAAGATGTTGCACCCAAAGAACTGTACTTAGAGAAGCTGAATGTGGCTGGACCCAATTTAGATAAAGAAATCTTCATCCTCAAGCCTGGGCCTGATGCTGTAATAGAATGAAATTTTGGGAAGAGGAGGTGAATGGGAAGAAAATGTCCATAGAGGGTAGAATGTGTTTCCAAATGGATAACAATGCTTCTCATCTCACATGCTAGTTTGCAATGTGACTTTTCTATGATCTCATTAATTGTGGACTCTATTTCTTCCCTCCTGGAATCTGAGCTGTCCCTGCTCACTGCCTGACCAGTAGAATATAATAGAAGTGACTTTATAAAACTTTCCGGTCTTGGCATTAAAAAGTCTGTAGTTCCTTCTTCACTCCTTGGAAGCCAGTGGCCCCATAAGAACACTCATTGTCCTGGGACTGCCATTCCGTGCAGAAGACCAGACTAGGACTAGCTGTGAGAAGCCCTGAGACATCAGCAATGTGGGTGAGGCTTTTCTGGCCCTTCTAGCCCAGCCCAGTGACCAGCAGATGGCAGTTGATGGGATTAACCCTTGCGTAGCAGCGGAACTTTGCTCCCCTGGGACCTGACCCATATATTCATGAGCAGAGAAAATGGTTGGTATCTGTAAACATTTTTTAATATGTTGCTCATGTAGCAATAGGTAACTGAAATAGACTCAAGCCTCCAATCTTAGGACTCACAAAATTCCCCTGGAATAGTTGCCCTCCTTAGACTACGGTCCACAAGCAAACAGCCACTACAGTTATTGGGGATACTGATTGGTATCACCCGTGCAATTGAAGCTTTTGATCAGTCATCTCCTTTTGTGCTCCTCCTCCTATTCTAACTTGTTATTTTATCAACTCCAGAATATTTCTTCATGGAAAACAAACAAACAAAAAAATAGAACAAAACACAACAGGAAAAAAACCTCCTTCCTTGGCTGCATTTTTCTCCTATGGGTACTTTTCCTTCATTCTTCCTAAAATATCTCTAATCTTTAATCTTAGTTCAATATTGTCTCTACTTTCAGAACTTCAATGAATTTATTTTTAAATTAATAAATTTACAATAATTCAGTGCTTTTGTGGGGAGTGGGAGGAGTAAACTCGTGTATCTAATCCATATTCTGGAAGAAGAAGTTTATCCCTCTACATTGTCATTAACACTTGCTTATTCATTTCCTCATTCAACAGCCTCATTACTTGATTTTCTTACATAAAGCATCACAGTAGGTCTTAAGTATATACCATAGGACCTTATAATACAGTGAAGGAGACGAGGATTTAAACAGGTAGCTAACACAAGTCAAAGTGAAATGAGAAGTGGAAGGGAGTTGCACACAGTGTGTGGTTTGATTACAGAGAACGTAGCTCTTAATCTGTTGTGGGAGTGTGGGGAGGATTTCCGAGAAAGGAGCGTGTAAACATCTAGCATATGCCCTCAGCTTCATGCACTGAAATAGGCATATGAAGTATGTTTTTTAATTGAAATGTTTAAAGAAAAATTTTGCGTCTTGTATAAGTATGCCTTCAATAGGCAGACAAGATGGAATGGATTTTTGTTCCCATGGTAAAACAGGAGTAACAGGAAGTCTCCCAGAGTGTCTGGAGTGCTGGATTTGTGGAGTGATGAAGTGACTCATTTGGTTCCAAAAGTACATAGAAATGGATGGTAAGAGATAGATATATATCATTTGTAAGAATATGTACCTAAAATGTTTCTTTTTAGTTGATACTGGGAAGAGTATAATCATTCTTAAATATACTAGCGATAAAATAGGAGAAGAAAGTAATGATGGGATAATACTGACTTGGCAATTTTTAGGATGTAAAAGATGAATAATAGAGGTAAATCAAACAGAATTTCCAGATTTTTGGTCAGGGCACTGACATTTAACTAATTTAGTAATGAGAGCAGGTAGAAACAAACTGTTAAGTATTATAAAAACTGTGCCTCGGATCTTTCTTATTGAAACTATTTATATACAATGTAATTAGCGTGGCAGTTGTGGCAAAGGATCTGTGTATCAGATACTCAGTCATCTCCTGCCTAACTGTGATCACATGGCCTAGATTGTGAAATTGAGCTGCCACTTAGTCTGATTCATTAAACAACATCCTAAAAATAGACACTGAAGTAGTAACATGAAATCTTAGCAAATGGCTGTTAATGGAGAACTAAAAACCCATTATCTGGTAACTTACCCACATATTATTTTTTTCTGATAAAAATAGATTGTTCAGATCATAGGTAATTCTTAATTGCCTTTAAAGGAGCTCACTGAAAGAAGTCATTTCTAGTGAAAACGCAATGAAATTCTTTTAACTTAATCCCAAGAAAATAAGAAAAAAATGTGTAAGCGATATTTCAAATCAAAATTAATTCTTAAAATCTTATGGACAATTTTAGAAATGTTAGACTCTATCTGAATTATCTGAAAAGGAATCTCATTGATTCACAATCTTAATAATTTTAACTTGCTTGATGTTTCTGGGTCTTTATGCCACATATTACTCCATCACATAAAACATCTGAATCCTTAACTTTCCCAATTTTGTCATTCCAGGCTTCTTACCAGCAGGGCTTCCACCCTTTAGTATACAGGTTTCATCTGTTGTCTGCTTATAAAAACTTCGTTTCAATAGAGGGATAGAAATCTTAATGTTACAAATGAGTAAGTGATAAATGAACTTTTGGTGTCCTGAGCCTTAAAATCCTGGATAAATATCAACTCGTTCTGTACTGTAAAATGTTTTATTTCTCTTTTTCTCATTCTACTCTGCCTTCTGCTGAAATCAAATTCACTGAGGTGTCAATGGCTGTTACTTCACCCTGAGGGTATTTGCCTTTTAGAAGCTTTCTGAATAAATATCTGAAATGTTAATGTAAGAGTTTTTGGGAGATCTTAAAGCATGAAATGCAGGGAGTCCGGAAGAGATAAGAAACTGTCAACTTGAAGTTTCTTGAAGTCAGGTAGCTAGGGAAAGGAGTCTAATAAATAGGAAACAAATTTGGGGAAGATGTATCTTCCCAGGATTTGGAAATCATGTTATACTGGGAACTATCTACTTTTCCAATTTGTAAAGCCACCATTTGGCTTTAGTGACATTTCCTTGTGTTTATGTTAGCCCAGAGCATCTGAAATTTAACTATGAAATATAGACTAGTGAAATTTATCAATTATGAAGAAAAATCAAGCAGGAAATATGCCTTTACTGAGAGTCAGTGGGAGTATTAGCACTTCTCTCTTAGGAATGCCATGCTATTGGGAAATGGAGGCAGTTGACAGTGCAACCTGGATAAAAAGGGCGTGTTGTTAGATGTGGGCATAAGGAAAATAAACACACACTATGGATTTAAAATATTGACTTACACTGAGGGAAATAAAATGGCAAATGGCAGTGTTTTATCATTGTACACTAAAACAAATCTCCCAATATC
The DNA here is from genome assembly GCF_023065955.2 of Ursus arctos. NCBI lineage: Eukaryota > Metazoa > Chordata > Mammalia > Carnivora > Ursidae > Ursus > Ursus arctos. The sequence continues at coordinate 78,079,159 of NW_026623067.1, forward strand.
TAATACAAACAATTCCAATATTAGGATATCTCATTAGCGATTTATCATAAAAGTATATAAACACAAATACGATTAAAAACAATAATTCTAGAAGGTACATTAGCTCTATATTTGCTTGGGCATAGAAGCCTTGATCAAATTAACATGACCTATTGTAATTAAAACTCAGCCAAGATAGAACACTAAAGACCATTTATGGGATTGGACTTCTGTAAGAGCTGCATAACCTGATGAATCATTTCTGCCACAGTTCCAGGGCTCTCATAATTCTAGTGATAAAAGCATTTAACGAAACAGTTCTGAGGAGGAAACATATTTATAAAACTTTATGAAATTGTATTATCCTTTGACCATCTGATAGCTCTACTGATGAGATCCTATGGGAAGACTGCTTATCAAGGACTCCAATTCTTCCTTACTTATAAGAAGTAATTTTTCTCATCTTAAAGTTAGTAGTGAGAAAAAGATTTTTCTTACCTTTCCATCCAAGATAAACTTGAACCTCAAACTATAAAATAGTAGAAAGATGTCTTTACCACGTTTTCCCTAATTAGTATTCACACTCCACTGGTTGTGCACATAAGCTAAATTTCAGTGTAAAATAAAAGCTATACGCCTGGATTTATTTTTAACTATTCGACTCGATAAAGGTATATTAAAGGACAGATATGCTAGTTCGATAAACCTTGCTAAATTTATACCCACAATTTTCTGCTTCTCTCCTCACTTTTATTTATAGATAACAGTATTTTTAAAACTAAAATTTATTTTTGAAGCCAAATGTATTTACATATAATTTATATATGGTAAAATTTGCCTTTTTCACATGTGCATTTTGATGAGTTTGGACAGACATAAAAAGTTGTAGCCACCACCACAATGAAGCTATAGAATATGAAAATGGGATATTTGTATTTTAAAAACTGCTAGAGAAGTGGTAAGCCGAGGAGTGATTGGAATGGTAAGGTAGAGGAAGTTAGAGTGAGCAAGGTCTTGAGAAAATAAGTCTGAGCTAGAGTGAGGATGGAAGAAATAGGTAAAAGAGAACAGAAAGATAAATGGTGAAGAAGGAGTCAAAGGAAGTGGGTTGCAAGAATGGCATGCGAGTGGTAAGGGGTTGGGGATTTGGATTTCGTGAAGGAGACCATATATATCACAAACCACTCTTCTTGTTTTTTAAAGTCTTGTCTATTTATTTTTCTCTTTTAATGAATCCTACATGGTGGGGTAGTGCTTTAAGCCACCTAAGCTTAATGTTGATTGTTTAATCCAAGTAGTGAATGGAGCAGTAATTTTCAAATGTTAGTATGATTCATAATTATCTGTGGAGTATTTAAAAATTCGTCTGCTTACAGCCAACTTCCAAAGATCATGATTCAGTAATTCTTACTCCTTTTAAAAGGTTGAAAAAAAAATCCACACTGCAATTAGATGTTAGAAAATAGAGTAAAATATTTTAGCACCAAGAATAAAGACACAAGATATGCCATGAAATGATACACAATGAGACCTAGTCCTGCTAAGATGCTAAGATGTACCCCTATACAGAGAAGACCGCTCTAAGGCCCAACTGTTACTCCGTGCCCCACACAGAGGAGGGTGTATGGAATAACTGGTTGCAGAATTGGGAAAGCAGCCAATTAGTTATTGTGGTATTTGACTTCTCTCTGCTCTCCTTTTTTTTTTTTTTTTTGGTATTAGAATATCCTCTTCCTTCCCTCTCACTCTTTAAATATATATCTCCATATATATTTGTCCACCAGAAAAAGGCTGGTAGTCATTTATTTTCATCCTAAAACTCATTCATTCTACTTCATTAGATATCTTATTTGCATTTCCTAGCTCTTTAACTCTAATAAAAAAATATTTAAACTCTTATTAAAGCAAGGACCACAGAACAGCAGCTTGCCAAATGAATGTATGTTTTATTTGGTAAATAATATTTTAAAAAATAATTTTGTTCTTATTTTATTTTAAAATGAAGATATTTTATACCAAAAATATGAGTCTTCTTGGTAACATGTCTGTAATGGTAAATAGTTTCAGGGTAATTACTATAGAACTACATATCTGCATGTAGTTTAATTTTAATTCTCAGTGTGGTCAGCCAAAGCTAGTAATTCACAGGTAAGGCCACACATCTGAGATAGTTGTTCTAAGCCTCCTTTGGCTTTTTTCCAAAAATGGATTCTTATTGGTAAAATTTGGGTCTTTTTACTAAGCCTGAATGAATGCTAGAATTAGGTTTCAGTAGTGAAATTAAAGGTATTAAGTAGGATCTGTGCTTTGGCTGCACATATATGTTTTTAAATTTTGCAAAGATGATTATGACTCCTACCTGAACCTATATCCCGCATCTCTGTGGGATGGTGCCCCAGGTTTGTCTTTAATCTGTCCTCTATATAACCATTGGTTTAGGAGCTTTTAAGATTGTATCATGCCAGCAAAGGGACACATACTACCTCAGGAATCTTGCAGTTTCTGCCTTGAGTAAACCTTTCACAAGGCTATGACTGGAGCACTTAAAAGGCCAGAGTGAGACTTCTATAAAGAACATGTCATATTGACATTTTTTAAAAGAATTTTGCAACTCATTGTCTGTCTGAAATTCTCTCTGTGGCAGATTTTGGTCATAAAGTTACTTTCCTTCTGTGTGAGAAGCTAACCTTCATCAGCCTGACTTCTTCAGCAGCCACTGCTGTCTAGAAAAAACCTGAGTTGTGCATGTCCAAACTGGATTGTCTGTTTGCAGCACTGCTCTTATAAAATAAGAAGGTTTGGACCACTGGACCCCCATTATTTGAAAAGAAACAATCAGAAAGAACTGAGAAGCAGCTGTGTCCTTTACTGACTCATTTAATCTCTACTTCCCACAATAAACACCACTTGTTCTTTCCTTAATCCCAGCCTGGTGCTTTTACTTATATTTCCTGTCTGGCCCCATGGGCATTGAGACCTATGATCCCAGCGCTGAAGGAATTTCAGAGCTTGTCAAACAGGTGTGGAAGCAACCTTAAGCTTAGGCCACTTCGCTTAGTGTTCAAAATTATTTATATGAATAGCTCTGAAGATGTATTTATTCATTTTGGTTCTTAGAGAGAATGGGTTAGATAGGCATTTAGGACCATTGAACTGTCCCCATTCTCTTCCTTTTTCTTTTCCATCCTGTTATCTTAATCTTTCCCATCCTCTGCCCCTAATATCACAAAGTTGAGAACCCAGGGAGTTTGCCATTTCTCTCCCCAGAGTGCTAATGGTAGCTCATGAAAGCCATCCACAGCCCAGTGACCCATGACTTTAAACAGGCTGGCAACTAGGGTGCCAGAACTCAGAATGAGTAGTTGCTTCCAAAACCCTCTGATGGGTCTGGAGGAGGGTGTATCAATAGGAAAGATAGGGGCCTAGAACAAAAACTACAGTTGGTGAGAAATAGGATCAGGAGTCTGTGGCCCAGTGTGTATGTTTGTGTGTGTATGTGTGGAGGGGGGAGGGAGGGAAAGAGTTATGGTGAAGATAAGCAAATATGCAAATATATGGGTTTAGGGAAAATTTGAAGTTTAAATATTAAATGATCAAAGCGAGAAGAGAAAACTAGGCATTACTTCATTACACAAAGTAAATATTCGACTCTGCCTTTGGAGTAAGCTGCCTCCTATGCATTCTTAAATCCCATTAAGTCCCTATTTATGTATACTGTTAAATATAAGCACAAGTATATTCTATTTTTGATTGACATAGAAATTTCTCCCTTTATTGCCGTTCTCAAAATTTGATGCTTGTCTAATATAATCATGTACAAACCTTCATGAGCAATTTTTTTACTTAAAAAAATTGAGATCTGTGGCAGTAGGGATTTTGTATGGTTTGTTCACAGCATCCATAGTGCCTCAACTAGTGCTTGGCGTGTCATATGATAGATTTTTTTTTAAACGAATGACCATGTATATGTTTGCATGTGTGTGTGTGTGTGTCAGAGAGAGAAATGTCAGAGCATTTGGATAGAGAAATAGTCTCATTTCTATAATTACATTTTTGTTTCATTTTTGAGAAAAAATTATGGAGTAAAAAGCATTTCAGTTTCCATGTACATATTCTCTCTATAAAGACTCAAATCATTAATGATTTGCAAAATGATAATATTAAATGTATATTCTTCTATTTAACAATATAAATTTTATATATTGAAATAAAAGTATCAAGTCCTTACAGAGTACTTTTCACTCAGGTGTTGCATGGTGGTAAATAGTTCTTCTGAGTTAGAAGGTAAAGCTCTTCATGTCCCCAAACGAAATAAAACAGTACATGGCCTAATCTTGAAATCATTTTCATCTTTTTATCAGGGAGAGTTTGAATGGGAGATAGTAATTATTTAGTAAATACTTGAACTCTTTCAGTGAAAGATGTCAATTTGTACAAAATGCCATCAATAACATTCTTGAAAATAAGTGTACTGAATTCAAATTCTTATCACTTGATTAACATACGTGATAAAAATGTAGTCCTAAAGAATCTAAAGGTATAAAATGTGGTATTTTTCATGTTTCTCATCCTTGTGTTGAGACCTCAAAATTTTGGAAGGAAAAAAAAAACATTAATTTTGACCACTCTTCCAGTGTGCAGCTGGCTAAGCATCTGGAAAAGTATAGAACAGAAAGAGATAAGAGAAAGGAAGAATGCAGGGGACTGGATGTAACATTCCTAAAAGTAGAAAAGAGCATTTTGTTCCTTGTTTGTTTTTCTTATGCCACCTACATCTCTGTACTAACATAACAGTGCCCTTGTTCCATCTCTACCCTGGCTTTGGGGAAACCCAGTTCATCCTGTCCCAGTAAGGCACATGGAGGCTTCCCCTTCCCATAGCCCTGCTGCTCTCCTCAATGTCTAGGACCTCACCCTCCACTTAAGAGGATTATGAGTGTCCTGGGCCATCGAAAGGGCATGCAGTCCAGAATAATTCAAATGAGACTGAGAAATCTTAAAGCAGATATCGTAAACACTGATCGGCAAACTGGAAGGTTCTTGCTATAAACACCATAAATAAACCAGTATGGCTCTTTGCCCCTAGCAGTAGAAAGTATATACAGAGGCACCTAGAGCTGTAGGTGCTGTTTTAGCTCTTGCTGGACTCTGACAAAGACAACTGATGGTGCATGACTGGGTAGAAACGAGGTGCTCTCTCTTGGCTGTGTGCCCCTTGCTAGTGAGCTCATTTTTTTCTTACCAACCTCTGTTATTCATCACCTCCTCTATTTTTACTCCTTTCCTTTAACCTGTAAGATGTTGTCTTTTCTGGAGGAGAGATGACCTGGGCTTTTTTTGTTTTCCCCAACCTATGCTTATGGCATTATTTGTGCCCTGAGATTTTCAAGGGTTGGGATTTTGAACTCATGGAGACCCAGTCTTGGTGGTGATGTTCTGAATTAGCCGAAGCTCAGTGCCATCTGTATGCAGGGTGTAGTAGTGACCACACTGAACTTACCAAGAAATTCTGCCTACTTGATTTTGAAAAATATAGTGATAAAGGGTCATTTATTATCAATAAATTAATATTCAATTATGGTAATTATCATTGAAACCTAAAATTTCAGTTTATTATAAGCAACATAAAATATAATAATTAGCTATATAAGTAATTTTAGAAGAGTTTTACATTTCACGTTATGCTTGTTTACTTGGAAAACAAATATGTATCAATTTTAGATTTATTACTTTTATAAAAATTACTATTTATCTATTTTCTTCCTAATACTAAATATTGGCATATGTATAAAAAAGTGGAGGAGTATCTCTACAGAAAGGAATCTATAAAACTATTCAGTAAATATGAAGACGAGACGAATCTTCGAATTGAATAGATAACAGAGAATAGTTGATAAATGAAGAGAAGAAGGAAAGTAGACAAATGGGTGGATAGAAAAGTGTTATTAAAAGTCAGAGACTAAGTGATTCTAAGTTAGAAATAAAGAAACATAGCTGCTTAACCACACAGTGCAAGGGAGACAGAAGACATTGAATGATCCACTGAGACACAGAAAGGATGGTTTTTGTTCTATGCTTGACACATGTTAGAAACTCAGCACGTTTATTAAATGAGAAGATAAAAGAAATATAGGCAGAGAAAAATAACTTCATGAAATAAAAGGACCCATGCTTTTATATCACATCTGAAGACTTAAATCCTGATGTAGTTTTGCACATACTATTCAGGCGTAAATGCCTTTCAGTGTTTGAAACATAGTCTGGTTCACATAAAGTAAAAGACTGCTTGTTTAACCATAGTTAAATTTTGGCAGTCTTTGCTGTTGGAAGGAGAAAAAGGTGTAATTCATATAGAAGATAATTTAAAACTTTGTTGAAAGTACATCATGAAGTAGTGTCTGTAGTTATACATACTCAGGTAAATCATCATGTTAATGAATTTTTTTCTGTTAATTGTGATTTTCATGAGAAAATATTAAACTTATTGCTCATTTTCTTGGGACATATATTATTGGATAGGACTTTTTAGAATACTAAAAATTCAACCTTTTTCAAAAAGTTATCCTAAATGTCCAAACATTGAGAAATGATTATATAAAGTTACATTAACTTAATTGAATTTTAAAGGCTATATAATAATTATAAACATTTTTACAAAGAACGATGTTACAATTATATATGAGAATGAATGCAAATATGCAGGGGTTGGAAGAAACGTTATAAAAATTAAAGTATTTAACTTACTAGAATGGTAGGATTTAAGTTCTCCTGTTTTATTTCTGACATATTTCTTCCATTAAAAGTGAAGAGTTTTCAAAGACCGTTTACAAAATTTATTTTCTGTGCATGAGTTTCCCAAAGTCAACATCTGCTATACGTTCCTTTGAAAAATTCTGAAGTTATTACATGAAATTAAACCTTCCAACTATGGAACTTAAACATTTTCATTAGATAAATGAATTACTATCCTATTGTTTAGTACAGGTGAGATCTACCATTCACCTTTAGGTGCATTTTCTGATGTCTATTTTCTCTAGTGAAATTTGTGGAGGACACAAAGTCAGGTATTTTCAAACCTTACTCTTTCTTTGGCCACATTTTGGTTAAGATCATCACTGTGAAAGAAGAGATGGATGATAGGTTCTTCAGAGGTGAAAAGAAACATTAGCTTAAGACATTTCATCAATATTTCTTATGCAAATTATAAGGTTCTATAATTTTTACTGCAATTCTTGGTAGCTAGTTAATCTAACCTTTGGCATCAGTTAAGGGCAGTGAGCTGGAGGTATCTGCTGAAAAAAAAAAATCAATGTCCTTTTTCTTCTTCTCCTGAAAAAACTCAATAAAATAATGCTTACAATTACCTAGTCATAGAATCTTCATTACTTCGATGTAAAACAAAACATCTCTACACTATCAGCAAAAAGCCCATATTGTGATAGTGATATTAACAGGTCAAATTCACCTACTTCCATTAGGAACCTAGCAAAGATATTTAAAAATCATTAACTTCTCCAAAATTATTTTTGACTTGCACAATTATCACAAACTCCACCTCTATGTATCAGTGCCACTACCTTTCCCTCTTAGCTTTCTGTATCCTTTGATAATCCTGAGATCTGTAGATCACTAGATTCACTGAAAACCTGACAGCATGCAACAGAGTACCCTCTTGAACATATCTCAAGGTGGAGAGGCAGAGAAGATGCGCTTGATATTGTCCTGCTTAATTTTATTTATCTCAATGATTAAGTTTCATTAAATATGAAATATATATTTAGAGTTTTAAGAATAAGGATATCTGATCATGAATGCTAAACAAGTTAATGTGAGCCTGGTGAAAATGGAAAGCAGAAGATTTGAAAAACTGAGAGGATGGTAAAGTTAACACAAATTGAGGTAGGGCACAATTAATAAAAACTAAAGGGGTTTAGCAGTGTCTGATGTCTTAGATATAGCAGGCATGATGCAAGTATTACTTTGGGCTATTTAAGTAGTATCCAACTCAGACCACTCAACTTTATCTGCACATTATTAATCTGGTCTACTTTGTAGACTGAGGATCTGAGCCACTGTTCAGTTTGATGGCTGCCTTGGGTGTCACATGAGCAAATATGGGTATAATAAGAGGGAAGAAGGTTAAGTCAGGTCTTATTAAGTTCCTGAGGAATGTTGGCAATTCTACTTCAGTGCCCATTTTTTACAGTCTGGGTTTTAACTCTAGTATTAAAATTTTAAAACATCATAAATGTTTGTAGAATTATTTCAGAGTTCATATTCATACTTTCTATATCTGATATGCAATTATTTGACTATGGACACAAGATCCACAGACTTTAATTTTTGTTCAGTGATTATTCTTTATTACATTCTGGGTTTGTTGTTGTTTTTTTTTTTTTTCCTTCTCCTCCATGTTCTGATAGTAGTGGTCATCTTCAACAAAAATGAATGATTTTTCCATTTCTGTATTCTCAGGAAGTTTTTTTAAAGATATGGAAGAATTACTTTTAACTATGCAGCATTTAGAATTTCATGTATCTCTTTTCCTTCTTTAATTACTCAGAATTTGTTTCTCATTGTCTGTAGTCTACTGAGATAAAGATATATAAAAGGATGGGGATTGAGAGCATTTACTTGGAGGATGGACCTTCTTACTGAAATATGAATAGAATTAGGGACTAGGTATTGTTTAATCTAGAAGAGGTAAAACAAAAGATGATTTTCTTTGGAAAGTACAATCTAACCTACAATCGCAAGTCAGCTATTTAATAAGAGTTAGAGGTTTACTGTGATCTTACTTCAGAAATGTATAAACTAAGCACTTATATTTTTAATGTAAATTAACAGTCTTTTTTCTTTTTCTTTTTTTTTTTTTTTTTTTTTGGTGCAAAATGGTGGTTTATTAAAGCACAGGGATGGACCCGTGGGCAGGAAGAGCTGCTGCAACGGGGTTGTGAGGAATGGCCCATTATATACCCTCAAGTTGGGAGGGGGTTAGGGATAGTGTTAAGTCTCCAAGGAATTTTGGAAACAAGGTTTCCAGGACCTTGAGGGGGCTAGCTGTAACAAAGTCTTTAAAATACATCCTAATCTCTGAATATTCTCTCCTGAAAACTTAATGTTATGTGGCATATTTTTTAAAGCTCATCTTTTGGTCCTGAAAAATAATGTGCATTTTATAAGAGATACTGAGATCTCTTTTTTCTCTATATATAGAGGGAGAGATAGTGAGAGAGTGCTTATATACATATACATATATATATATACACATATATACATACATATATACATATATATGTGCTTATATATATACACACACACACAATTTAGAGCATATATATGTATGTATATATATATATGTATATATGTACATGTGTTTATGTGTATAATATATTTGTAAACATGCCGATCAACCTTTTTAGAACTTTGTCATAATACTTCAGGCATGGGTTTTACTACTTACCTATAGAAATTAAAAATATCTGTGTCTAAACTAAACCTCTAGAAATCTTATTTAATGACTCTGGCCTGGGGGCCAGAAGTATCTATTTTTAAGAAGCTCTGTGGGTATGGAATATGACTCAACCATCAGAAAGAATGAATACCCACCATTTGCATCGACATGGATGGAACTGGAGGGGATTATGCTAAGTGACTAAAGTCAAGCAGAGAAAGACAATTATCATATGGTTTCACTCATATGTGGAACTTAAGGAATAGCATGGAGGACATTAGGAGAAGGAATGGAAAACTGAAGGGGGCCGAAATCAGAGGGAGAGACGAACCGTGAGAGACTCAACTCCAGGGAAACAAACTGAGGCTTTCAGAGGGAAGGGAGGTGGGGATGGGGTAGCCTGGTGATGGGTATTAAGGAGGGCACATGTTGCAATGAGCACTGGGTGTTATATGCAAATAACGAATCCTGGAACACTACATCAAAAACTAATGAAGTACTGTATGGTGACTAACATAAAAAAAAAAGAAAAAAGCTCTGTGGGGGTAACTACACAGATGGATTTGAATAATGCTGATATACATAATGACATTAGTCCAAACATTTGGGAATCATTTTTTTAAGACTTTATTCTATTTATTAAGTCAATTATTGTATGTATATGTATGTGCATATAGTTTTTTATAATATTATATATATAATTAATGTTAAATACTTTACATAACTTTAGGTATATATATTTCACATATTATTTTCTGAGCATAATGGGGGGTAATTATAATTGTAGATTGGAGGACTATTGGCTGATGCACCAAATTACCACACCCTTGGTGGCTAAAACAACAGAAGTTGGTTCTTTCTTATTTCTGAAGACCAGAAGTCCAAAATCAAGGTTTCATCAGAGCCTGTGCTGCCTCTGAAGACTATAGTAAGGAATCTGTCTTTGCTTCTACCAACTTCTGGTAGATCCTGACATTCCTTTCTTGTCTTGAAGTTATATAACTCCAGTTTCTATTTCTCTCTTCTCCCTCTTGTGTCTCAGTCCTTCAAATCCCCTTTACCTTTCTCTTGTAGGGATACTAGTCATTGGATTTAGGGTGCCCTAGATTTAGCACCATTTTATCTTGGGATCCTTAGTTATATCTGAAAAGATCTTATTTCCAAATAAGGTCACATTTACAGATATTGGAGTTAGGACTTAGACATATCTTTAGGGAGGGGGCGCGGGACACAATTCAACCCACTACCAACATATGGTGTATATGGTGATTTTTGTTTTAAGACAATTGACTTGCATCAATCATTTGAGCAATCCATTGCTTTTTCAGTAACTAAAGAATACTAGTGACAATTTCTTTAAAAAGTATCTGATTTATAAGTCATTTGTTTATATCTCATCTAGTTCCTACCAAAAAACCTGGAAGAGTAATGCATTTTTTAAACCTGCTTCTGCACAGAACAGGCTGAATGTGGCATGTGAAATTTGGTATAAAAGACCAGTACATGTTTGCAGGATATTGGTACATGCAAATAATGGATTTCCTCTTGATGCTAAACTATTGCATGATCATTTTGCAATTGAAGAAAACTGGAAAGGCCAGACTTTTATGAAAGAAGTAAACAATGATCCTGCAAGAAAGATTTAAGAGAACTGATGTGTGAAATCATTGTTTTACAAACCATTAGTAGAATCCCTGTCATCTCCTCCTTTCCTACATCACACATTTTAGAGATGATACCATATCCTGGCCATAGATAATTGTATCAGGGGAGAATAACTGAGAATTTCTGGTTTTAATCAAATTATCTCTCCAAGTAATATGAGAGTAACCTCCAAGCATGATTCAGTCACATGGTGTTAGATAGTGGGATTGACAGATTTTAGTGTGATCAGGCCCGATTAGAGGACCTGGCAATACAAAGTCACTTGAAAAGTAGTGGGTTGGGGAAGCAAATTTGGAACACTTTATTGAGGAAGTTGGATTCACAAAAGTGATTGAAACTCATACACCCGGGGCGCCTGGGTGGCTCCGTCAGTGAAGCGTCTGCCTTCAGCTCAGGTCATGATTCCAGGGTCCTGGGATTGAGCCCCATGTCAGGCTCTCTGCTCAACGGGGAGTCTGCTTCCCCCTCTGTGCTCTGCCTCTCTCTCTCTCTCTCTGTCAAATAAATAAAATCTGAAAGGAAGGAAGGAAGGAAGGAAGGAAGGAAGGAAGAAAGGAAAGGAAGAAAAACAGACTAACTCACACACAGAAGCTGGTGCACAGGAGCAGGCTTGAGATTCCACGTGTGGTGAGAGTGACTGCTTGACAGCCCTTCTCTCACTGTGAAATTTCAGATGACCTCTGAAAATTAGGGTCACTGAGATTTCCCCAGATCCTTACCCCAAATCTGGGTTGAGTTGGTTTTTGTTCAGCAAACTATTTCCAAGATTACGTTTGACAAACCCTTAGAAGTTCAAAATAAATGAGAAAGAAAATGCACTTAAAATTGGGAAAAAATAATATAAGTAAAAATGAGTTCAGTTGCTTGACATGACTGTTGTTACTTGAAGTAAGTGGGGGAATATCATTGCCAACAGTATAGTCCTGCCTGGCTGCATTAAGAGACACAAGTTTTATACAAAGTATACGATTGAAACAATTGGATGCTCACATTCAGTAAAGTGATTGAAAACAGCTTGCCCACCAGGGAGCTGAACACTTCCTCTGCACATATTTCTATTATATGGTTGTTTTTCAAAACGTTTTCACGGTTACCAAAAAGGTGAATTTCTATTGTGTCTTTGACAAATAATCACAACTCCTTATTTCATATAATAATGGTAATATAGTAAACATATAATAGTATCATTTATCGAAATGCACTGTGATATTAATACTTAAAAGAATTCTCACATGAAAGGTACTGTTTCAGCTTACATTTATGAAATGAGATATTGAGATTAAGAGATTTAAAAAATTAAGGTATAGAAGAAAAGCTGAAACACAGTAGAGCCAGGAAATAGATCTGAGACTATGTGTGATTGCACATCCCATCCTCTACTGCCTCACCAATATCACTGAGGTTTCATAACAATTCACATCAATATCTTAAATAGTTTTATTGAAATTATATAGGAATAAAAATGAAGAAAACACTCAAATAGCTTCATGAGACAACTACTCATAGTAAATCTGGGAAGCACAGAGCTGGGAGAGATTTTAGAAAATATCGGCTCCTACTCCATACCTCTTTTATGGACTAATTAAATGAATAGATGGTATGAATTAGGCTAACATTTCGGTTTTTATTAATATATAGTATTTCTTTAGAAATGAAATAGTCACGGTGGACTGGGGTGGTTCAGTTGATTAAGTGCCTGCCTTCTGCTCAGGTTGTGATCTCAGGGTCCTGGGATCAAGCCCCGCGTCCATTGTGCTCAGCAGGAAGTCTTTTTCTCCCTCTCCCTCTGTGGCTCCCCTGCTCGTGCTCTCTCTCTCTCTCTCTCTCTCTCTCACTCTCTCTCAAGTAAATAAAATCTTAAATAAAATAGTTACTATTAGTTAAAATTAGATGCTATCATAGAGACTAAAAGCTTCCCTTACAAAGATGTAGGAACTTCTAGAAGAGAAGAGAAGTGGAGCTCAGTGATTTCTTGTCCCAAATTTACCATATATGACCTTGAGCACACCTAATAATCTTTGTTGGTTTCAGTTCTTCAGTGTAGAACAAAGATAATTAAGGGTACTAATCTTGCCTATGTTTGTAAAGATTAATGAGTTAATCATGTCCCAAACACATTCTGTAATTCTGTAATGACAAGTACATGAAAAATGTTGAATATATTATTGAGACCAAGTAAGAAGTCTATGTTTCTCATATTCATGATTTAATGGATTGCCATAGAGGTTAGGATTAATTCCTTCCTTTTTAATATTACTGATTGGAGTAAACTTCTCATAACGACAAGAATGTGAAGTAGCTGGAAGGGAGTATGCCACTCGAAGTAACAACTGTCTCCACAAAGTGCCTGCGTTCTAATCCTGGCTCTGCCGCTAACTAGCAATGTAACACCAGGCAATTTCCTTTATTTTTCTGAGGTCTGGATCCCATAGCTATAAAATGAGACCAGTAATATCAGTGTGGGGGGGCACTTATGCCAATACATTTAGCATAAGTTTGTTATCTAACGTATCATAGGTGTCATTTTGGGTGCCAGAGACAGAAAAAAAAAGAAGTTTTACCCTGAAAAAGCTTACATTCTAAAAGAAAGACAAAAAATAAGAGCATCGACAACATGGTTTCAGATAATAACAAAGACTACCGGTGAGATAAAACAAGCTAAGGAGATGGGAGAATGATGTAGGATAGGAAGTATAATTTACAAATGGTGGGGGTAGCCTGAATGGTGCAAAGAAACAGGCCATATGAGGACCTATAGAGAAGTGTTCCAGACAGAAGGGACAGAAAGGGAAAGCCTCTGAGGCAGGCAGGGGCTTGGAATGTTTGCGGATAAAGAAATAGGCATTAGTGTGACTGGGACAGAGTGTACTAGAGGGAGAATGGTGGGAGATGAGGGGGAGAGTGGTAGCTAGGAGTCATGTTATATTGGGCCTTCTGGTCCTGGTAAATAATTAATATTCTAAGTGTTGTGAGAATCCACTGGAAGGTTTTAGCACTGGAATGAAGTTTTGTAAAGGTCTCTCTGGCTGCTGGGTTGAGTACAGATACATAAGAACAAGAATGGAAACAAGGAGATTACTTGTATGATCCAAATGAGATAGGATAGTGAATTGGAGTTAGTGGAGGTAACCACTGTAAGACTTGGAGTCCATTTTGAAGTCACAATAGACAGACAATAGACAGTTAATTCTGATGTGTTCTAGGAGGGAAGTGAGAAAAAGCAGAGTCAAAATGATGCTTAGATTTTGGTCTTAAGCATAGAAGGTAGTATTAACTTCAAATAAACGCATGCAAAAGTTTACCAATTTGATAAAAAATGGGAATCAATGCCAAATTCTCAATGAAAAGTAAGAAAAATGAAGATCCATGTTGCTAAAATGCAAATATTGGATGTTAGGGGGAATCATATTAAGCAACTTGGAATTCTTCCAAACACATATGCACACCACAGCAAGCAATCATTTGTAATAATGGATTAAGGAACAAAGATGCTAATTATTCAACATGGGAAACTCTTTAGCCGTACAAAACTTTCTCATGATTTGGATCTTGAATTGCTAGACTACAGTTGAAACTTTAAAATAAATAAAAGAACATTTAGTAAAGACCAAGTAGAGAGAAATTTGGTTAAAAAAGAAAGCAACTCCCAACATGATCTGGTTTACGAAATACTATTTGTTCTATTTCTGATAGATGTCATTTAGAAATTTACTAACCAGAAAACCTTCAACTATATGTCACTTTGGAGGTCTCATCCAAAGGGCCATGGGTGATAATTTATATAGTAAGAAAATGGAAGGTCAGCATATCACTTATAAACAACAGAATTTGATCTGATCACAGATATACAAAAGAATTGACATAGTGAACTAACATACATTTGCACTGTAGTTGGAAAATAATTTCCCACACTAAAAAGAGGCAGGAGAGAGAGAGAATGGGGAGGGAGGGAGAAGTAAATTAAGAAAAAGACAAAGAAAAGGAAACACTGCTGGCTTTGGTTTATAAACCAAAAAAAGAAAGAAAAAAGATTTTTAATATCAGAATGCTGGTCTTGTACTTCACGTAAATGCATCCAAAACATTCCCCTCTGTTGCTGGGAGAACATGAACTTACGGAAAAGAGAGCTCAACTGGGAAAAGCTTAAGAGAAACAACAACAACAACAAAAACAGTGCACAAAGTGGAAAGGGGAAATAGTCACTGAAAATCTTTTTCTGACTCAAAAGTTTCCCAGGTTTTGTACAGATGAGCCAGAACTATGAATCTAACAATTCAGCACATTCCAGGAAATTTAGAAAAATGTGGAAATTAGACACAGAGGCCTAGAAGTAGGTGATGAATAGCAATCCTGCAACACACGTAGGCAGACAGAACAGGTAAAAGAGATTGCTACAGTATGGGGTACATTTGCTTATAGTACGAACATCCAAGGGTCTTTACTCAGTACAGTCATTATATTTTCCTTAACAAATGATTTGCTAGGAGCTTCATATGCCACAATGGTACAGAGATACACAGGTAATTTACATTTTTGTGGAAATAATATCCCTCCACTAGTTGTGAATGAGAACTATAGTCTCAAATAACAATAAGAATTAAATACAAGCAGTTGAAAGCTATTTTCTTTTCCTGAAAACCTACAACTTAGTTTATAAAAGGTTATTTTATGATACAAAAATCAGAGTTCTACATATTATAACTGAAATGCAGAGGTTACATGGTGGTAATGATAACGATTTTTGGTTCTCACTTTGGCTTTTAACTTCTTATTTAAGAATATAGAATTACTGAAAATTCTGGGGCGGGTGGCATGAGGGTATCAGAAAAAAAAGCTTTTTAAATTAACTAGATATACTTCCTGGAAGCATTGCCTTTTATTTTTGTAAAATAGTTTTTTCTCAGACTATTTATAAGAGGCAAGATATCTGTGATGTCTTTGTGTTTCAGTCGAGGATCCATACACTCAGTTTAGGATCCATTCTACCAATGTAAGTGATTCTGATAAATGGAAATGGAAGTTTAATATATGTAAAAGATTTAAAAATATTTTGCTTCTATTGGCTGCACATACACTTTAATCTTTATTCAAGTGAGGGCATATTTCTGATTGTTCCCATTAAGGACATTATGTAACAATCAGAAAATATAAGCAAGAATAAAATTTAATATATTCTCTCTTGGAGGGGGTCGTGGTTCAGCCTAAGCTGGGTGCTGGTGACCATTTGCATAAACAATTTATATGAAGTGTATGGGATTGACCAAAGAGGTGAGTGTTTTCTGAAGATATTATTTGAGGCCAATAAAAGGTGGGGGTGGAGGGACAGACTAGAAGTGAAACGAAGAGCATGGAGTTTCAATCTGGACTCAAGGACTTGTTCTGACTGTGCCAGAGAGCAATGGATTTTCTCTTTTTCTCTAAAAGTCATTACAGCTCAGTTCAATGAGCAATGGAGAGAATGTAGCACCATCTTGTCGCCCCAAATCCTCATGCTCTGCACTGGGTAAACATGGACAAAGTGTGCCCTAGAAAGGGTAGTGCTTTCTGGGAAATCCCTTCTGAGCAGGAAGACCATGATAAAGTAAAAGGAAGATGAACCCTGTCAGGAAAAATAGCAACAATGAGAGAGAGTGCTATCTAAGCATTCTAATATTATATAAAATCGTTATTTAGCACTTACCATGTGCCAGACTACAGGGACAAAAGACAAAACAGTGAATATAATATATTAAATTTCTGTTCTTAAAGAGTTTATCTTTCTGGAAAGGAATGGGAGAAGCAATAAACAGGAATAAACTTGTTAATACAATATATAAAATAGTATTATAGAGAAGTAATGTGCATTCTGTGAGAACATGAAAGGGGCAGATAATCTAGATTTAGGTCAAGGATGGCATATTGAAGTTCTATTACCAAATAGCTCAAGGTTGAGTAGGATTTTGCCTGGAAGAAAGAATATTCCAGATAAAGAGAATATCTTAAAAAAAATACTGATAAGAGGAATTGTGAAGTTTAAGCAATTAAAATCTGACCAGAAAGGTATAGTGAAATGTGTTGCTGGTGGAGGAGTAAACGTAGTTAAAGATTAGAACAGAGAAGTAGTCAGGATCTGGATCATGATCTCAACCATAATAAAGAGATTGTCTTTATCCAAAGGGGAATTAGAAGCCACTGAATGGTTTTAATGCAAAATGATGATTTGGTTAGGTTTGTATTTTCCAAAGACAACTCTGAACGCAGTTTTGAGAATGTTTTGGGAAAAGGTTAGGAGCAAGAAACCAAAATGCAGGCTGCTTTAATAACACCATAGGAGCAAAATAATCATCAGTGAAAACTTACATCACAGGAAGAGTCTCACTGGGACTGGACAACCCAGCAGCACAGCCATGAGATGCTGGGAGCCACTGCTGACCACCATCAGTGCTGGAATGAATTCTAAGCAATCTCCTGATTCTTTGGGCAACTCACTCCAGTTCAGAGGCCCTTGGTTTCCATTCATTTCTGAAGCCTGTTTCTTCAGTCTTCCCTTTGACAATAATGTTGGGACTAGGGATGGAGAAAAATGAATGGATTTGAGCTGTAGCAAGTAGAATGAGCCTGACTTGGTGATGGGATGTTAAGGATGAAGGAGAGAAGGAATTAAAGGAAAAGACTCAGGTTTGGTCTGGGCAGCTTCATGTTTTGGGAACATTTCAGGGTGCTAGATTCAGAAGGATTGAGGAAATATATATCTGGCTTAGGACAGTATAGTTGGACTTATCAGTTTTGTTTACTCACCATCTGAACACCAATTAGAGGAAAACCCTAAGATGGAGAGGAAATAGGAAGGCGAATGGAAACATATTTTTTCTCCCAGCTGTTTGTCATCTAGAGCTCAGGTGTAAGAGTTGAACTCAGTCAATAGGATGCTGCCACCGAGGCCTCTTAATGTGGAATATGAGAGTATTTGACAGTATCCAATCCTAGAAGAAATATAATATATAGGAAATGGAACATGATTCTTGATTTTAGAACAGGTTTTCCCAACCTCTACCCATTTTCGAGCTGGGTAATTCTTTGTTTTGAGGGTTGTCATCCTCACATCGCAGGGTGTTTGGCAGCATCCCTAGCCTCTACCTACTGGATGCCAGTAGCATCCCTTAGTTGTGACAACCAGGATGTCTCCTGATGTTGCCAAATATCCCATGGGGAAATGAAATCATCTCTAGATGGTTGTAAGCTTAGCAAGAGTTTTGGTGGAATGTCTGAGAAGGAAGCTGGACGACAGAGAGCCTATGGGAGAGGTGAAAGAGAGGGCAGCCCGATAGTTACTGTAGAGTAACCTGCCAGACTGTTTTTGCTGAAAATTGGAGCTGAGCTATACAATGATACCTTGAAGGGAGAAACATGAGCATGCATTAATGCTCATGAGAAGCCAAGAGGAGGAAAAGGATGCAGGAGAGAGAATAATTAATATTATTGGTCTCTGAAAAAATGGGAGATACAGTACACTCAAAAATGTTACTCAACTCAGATCTAAGAACTGGTAGTGGTTCAACTGTTTTTCACTGATCTGTGATGCAGATGTACAGAACTTGAGGGTAAACATTTAGAAACTCTATAGCAATTTGACAGTCATTTTGTACTAGATGAATCTAACGATACACATTTTTCTTGGATTTTATACCTATCGTGTTTTATTTTATTTTTTAGTTATTAATTTTTTTGTTTGTTACATATTTTTTTAATATAGGCCTATGATAGATTGGTAATGAGAAAAATTTGATTTTCTAGATATCATTTGAGAAACACTGATGTTGACAAAGGTAAAATGATCAAATACTTCATTCTAAATCAAGAGAAGTAGGAAAGGACAGCACAAGAAAAATAATTCTTGGCTTCTGTTTTCAAAGTAGCCCCAAATGTCATCTGCTGAAAGTGAGGTGGAAAGTGGCCGAGTCAATGGTCTGGGGGGAAATGGAGTTTGGAAAAAAATGCTGGGAGATACAGGACCATGCCCTCCCTGACCAGAGGGACATGAAGAATACGCCTGGATATTGAGGGCTCCGATCCGTGCATTTATAGTGCTGCCAGTCAAGACACGCAGAAAGACTTCCAGAAATGGTTAGGAGAAATGTGTAGGCAGTTATGCCATGTGTGAGCAAGGGGAGAATAATAAACCAGTAAGATTGGTGAATAAATGCTAATGTAACATTGGTTAATAACAGGCTGGTAAAGGAAGGAGAATTTTTTTAAGATTATTTTAAATAAATTACATACCAGGATGTAGGTAGGTACTCGGATATTTTATCAAGCCCTGTGAAAGAAGCATTTTAGACACGTTTACAATGTAAAACCTGAGGTTCAAGAGATTAAGTATCCTTGCAATTATGCAATAAACTAGAAGTAAAACCTTGGCCGGATTCCAGACTTCTGATTCCCTATCTTGGACTTGTTTTTAACTGTATAAAAGCATTTTTTAAAAGACACATAAAATTCTCACGTACTGTGACAAAGGCACAATGAGCGAGAATTCTAGAATGTCTGTGAGTTTTCTCCAAATTATTTTTTCAGATTGCTCATTTTACTTACTGTTTCAAATACAAAAGACACCTGGGAATCAGTTTAAGGGTATTATGTTCATTCATTGTCTTCTAAGAATATCATTTTACAATAGATTTGATTGCCATTCTCCTGGTGGACTGTCAGGAGTATATAGTAATGATAATAATATGTTACATTTATATATTGCTTCACAGTTTCTTAAGTAGTTTTACATACATTGTCTTATATGAGCCTCATCACAGCCTGGTGAATATATTTACTGATGCTTTATTTTATTCATTACTGTCATATTCATTAGTTCTAAATTATTTCCCTTACTCATATGGTTGGTTAGCTATGGAAAGTTTTAATCAGACAAACAAATGATACACAGTAAAGATAAAGAAAGTGTTATTTATAATTCTGAATTGCTTGGTGCCCTTCTTTTAACATGGTTAAATCATAAAATCATGCTGTATGCCTCTGTAGGAATTAGCATTATTTAAATATATATCCTTTATACCCAGTCAGAGCTCTACAGATCATTTACAGGGTAGTGACTGTATATTTAAAAATTGGTAGGGGCTCCTGGGTGGCACGGTCAGTCAGGCGTCTTCCTTTGTCTCAGGTCATGATCCTGGGGTCCTGGGATCCAGCCTTTCATGGGACTCTCCGCTCAGCAGGGAGTCTGCTTCTCCCTTTTCCTCTGCCCTCCCCTCCAGAGTGCAATCTGCTTCTCCATCTTTTTCATCTCCCTCTGCCCCTCCTCCACTCCACTCTTGCTCTCTCTTACCTCTGTCTCTGTCAAATAAATAAATCAAATCTTTAAAAAAAAATTGAAAGATATTTTTAAGATATTATTTGTAAATTTGGAACACTGAGCATTTTAGTAAGAACTAAAAAATCTAAGAAAATATTTTGGAATTTTCTCATTATGGGAGAAACCCATACTTATCCAAATTTTTAAAAGATTATGCGTTTCTATTATTTAAAAGATTAATGACAGTATAGGAAGATCTCTAATTTACATTAAAAAGGAATACAGTAAAACATTATATGTCTAAAGTTTTAAATATAATTTATTATTTCTTTAACATGCAGAAAAATCTACGGTATCTTGAATATTAACAAAATACAGTAATTGAAAATAAATCTGGTTGAATTTTCAGGCTATTTAAAAATTCATTTTTACAGAGATTAAATTTTTAGGTTCCCTCCCTTTCTTAGTGCAGGTTCATACTAACAATAAATAGAAAATTTTTGGATTTATTTTTCTTGTTTTTGTCTCACATTTCAAGGGAAAATATGTTCAAGTAGAATGGGCTCAAAAATCAATCTCCGTGTTCTCTTTGCTTATTTATCATAAGATAGTCTCATAGTCTTTGTATTAAATTTGAAATATGAAAATATGGCTAACAAATGAAATGAGATGTTGATTTATTATCAAAATAATTAATCTCTTCCAAATTTGTGACCCTGAATATCGTTGACTATTCTCTTAAGCTGTATTACGAAGTTACTATTCTCCCTGTAGCATAGTAGTAATGAACACTATTTCAAAGGAAATATTACCTATCCATTGTAAATTACTTAATCGTTAATTATTAAGTTATTTAGACTTCTATTAAAGCTTTATTTCTAAAATATTATATCATAGAATTCCAGTGAACTGGAGATACGCCATTAAAGAAGTAAACAAAATGCAACACCCTTGGAAAACAGTTGTTACGTATAAACGTTTCATTTGGTTAATAGGCAGAACATATATGTTATTTTGCCATTTTGAATTTATTAGCAAGTGTGGAAAAAGTTAGCTAAATTTTCGTTATTAATAAAATTGAGAAGTTTTGATAATCTCATAGAATCCTACTAAGTGGTCTGAACTGTAGTAAGAGAAATTTTAATTGAAAACTGTAGTTACACAGTTTAATATCTGACCTTCAACATTTGATGGAATAGAGATCATAGGTATTGTGAGGCATGAATAATGCCCCAAATGTAAATCCAAATAACAGATTATGTCAACTTATCTCAATATACTCTAAATTCTTTTTTCCCTACCCGGATTTATATTTATGACAGAAAACAATAACATATTTGGATAAAAATTCCATATTTGATTTCAGTTGTACTCAATATTTATAATGAGATGTTCCCTCTGCATACTTTTAAATTCACATTAGTTATGGGGATTTTGAAGAGGTCGTGGAAAGAGATAAGAGTGTAGAAATATATAATTAGTTTAAATTTTTTACCTTTCCTTCGAAAATAAATCTCTCTTGAACTCGTTAAGAAATTTTAAACAACTTATCCTCTGTCTTTGACCAAGTGGGCCAAACTTGATATCTATAAATAGACACTGGTGTCTGCACATCAACTGCATAAAGAGTGGGGCAAAGTGGGCTCTCTGAGAGAGGTAACATTTTTAAATGGATGAGAAGATAAAACTGTTTTTGCTTTGTGGATAATGTGTATAAAATATAGCATTGTGAATATTTGGAAAATAGACAAATGAGAAAATTAGCTACCACCTTATTATCTTAGTCTTTTAATTTATTTAAAATTTTTCACGAAGGAAAAACCCTCTTTTTTAAAAATTATGAGTTCTTCATTAAGCATCTGGTTAATGTCAAAATTTTAACAATGCAGTGATTATTTGGGGGACAAAATTGACTCCATTGCTGTTCTGTTACTTATTGCGCTAGCAATAAAAGAGCAGATGTTTGACTCATATATGAATTATTTTAATAGTTTTCATTAGATCTTTGTCTGCAGTTTGTCAGTGTGGTTCTACAGATATATCCAACCATCTGTTCTTTGGGCCTGTACTTTATGTGACTTACAGGGTTGTATTAATTTTATTGGTTTAGTCATTAATTCAATCAGAAGTTTGTTTGCCCTGGAAGTGTTCCAAAAAAGAGAAACTTCATCAATAAAAAACATCTACAGTCTTGTTAAATAACATTTCTATTGTGTATACAATTTCTCCTATTGATTTAACAATTATAGATTTTGAAAAAGCATATTGCAGAACTTTTTTTGGTTTCTAGACTTTAAAATTTATTTTCCTCAGAGCTTCTATGAGCAATACTCAGAAACATCTATAGCCAGTATTTTTAAGAATATCCTTTTTCTGGCAAAAGGAGTAATATAACTTCGTATCTTTGTTATCATGTTTACATCCATTTCTGAAATGACATATACCTTTATGAACTACTATGGATTTCTGACAGGAAAAATTTAAATATAAGAGATGTGATATTTATAATAAAGGCAGTTCTCTCTTGATCCAAGTTCTATAGACTAGCAAATGAAGCACCATTGGAAACAGCATCGGCTCTCTCAGTAACTGGGCTGTTACCTGGAACTAGGTAAAATTAATCCTATCTTTCAGAAATTCTCTTCCAACACTGAGAATAATCTTAGGTCAGGCCTTTTTCTTGTGTAGCTGTTGGAGAAGGTAATCAAAAGAACATAAGAGTCAGTTGACCCTTGAGCTGAACCTGGGCAATCAGATGTTCCTCACTCCTACCCTTGTCTTTGGAATGTCCTTTTTCCCATGTTCCCACAGTGGGAGCTGTTCCAAGGACCTAGCCTTGAAAGAGTAAGGTATTATTGAGATGATCTGAGTTAAGACCTCTATATAAACTTCTAAGACTTGGTGGACAGCTACAGAGATTTTATTTTGTGGCTACCCAAGACAAGCCTTATAAGTAATTTCCCTTGATTATTAAACCTCCACCTATCAGTCCAGAGTGGTCTACTTCTTCCTTCAATGTCTGCTTGTCCTGAGTGTATGGGGCTAGTTTGCAAATCAATGGTAGTCCAAATGTCTCTGTGCTTTCCAGCTTTCTGAGGTCACTCTTTGCTTTAGTGTTCTAAGGTGATGTCTTGAATTTCCTAGCTGCGTACTATGGGAAGTTTCATCTAATATTTTGGTGAGTTTCCAAGAGGCTCACCTCATCCTCGTTAGTCTAACCTGACCTTCTTCTTACATGTTATCCTCTCTGCTCCTTAAGGTGACTTTTCTGAGTGTTTCTGCAAATGAACCATCCTGAACACTTTTTAGACTCCTTCATTTCCCCCAAAGTTTCACTCACAGAAAACTGTTTTTAATGGACTTTTACTGGAGGTTGGTTTGGAAGTAACAGGAGGTATAATATAAAATGGAGTTTTAAACCTCATTGCCCTAAAATGCCATCAGGCATTCCAGGCTATAGGAAATCCCTGCTCTTAGGCCCTAACTCTTTAACTTCTATTTCTTTGAGCTTCTTTATAGCTTTCTCTTTAGAAATCTCTCTTCCAAGCTGTCAAATCCTATTCCTTTCTTAAGCAGAGTAGTCTACTTCTTCACCTCACCCATCCTAACCTCAGGATCCATTTTTACATTGCCGCAAGTTGATGAAGGTGCCCTGCTAAACAGGTGACTAATTATTTTGGGTCCTCACCTTTCAGTATTAATGAAAAAATAAAAGAAGCTTGGGTATTTGTTTCTTTTATTTATCAAATTATTAAGCAAAGATCCCCCTTTTCAATCTCTAGAAATGAAAACAAATTCTTTTCCCTCTGTCCAGAGCAAGTCCTTGTGTTTTTACTGTGTAATTCATTAATTGGGTTGCACAGACTTTAGCCTCAAATGAACGAGCTGTGTAGTTCTAAGAAACTTATATCTCTGAACTTGTTTCCTTCTCAGCACAAGTGAAGTATATTAACTTTCAAGATTGTTGAGAAACTTAAACTACTGAATATAATATACAAACTCTGCTATGTGACATGTCTCTCTCTCTTTCCTTAGGAGAAATGTCATTTTACTAGTAAGAAATATATATTTTTTTCCTTTCTAGGCATTCTGTTCCTAATATCCCAAATGCACAGGGTGTTCTCATTCACAGTACCACACATTACTGACAGCCCATTCCATAACCTGAGAAGTCACCCGTGTCGGCTTTTGTTCTTGCTTCCTCAACTACTTAGAGTCCGTTTGTGGCCTGTGTATGAAGAAACCCACTCAAAACCCAAGATTTTAAATTTTTCTGGAAGAATTAGACCTTTTAAAATTCTCCTCTCTACAAATGACCTCTATTTCCTTCCTCTTTCTCTTCTGTTTGTTACAGTTGAATTCCTACTTAAATCTCTTTGGCTTGGTGATTTTTTAATTACTGTCAGATGTAAACTCTGGATTAATTAACCCTACTAGATGGACCCGTAAGGTTCATGAGTATTATATTTAGGGCATTAACCCTGCTCATAAGACAATCCTAGTAATAATATTTAGTGCTTCATTCCTGGTGCTGTCTCAGTTGCCCCCAGTTTTAAGCCTGACTCAGGTCTAAGGATTGAGTGGCTCATAATTACTTCCATTTGTCTCTGAGCAAGACCTGGTTAGCACCCTTTGTCTTACTTTATACTCTCATGGTATAGTTTTGCCAATAATTCTACACTAATTGTTTTCAGTTTCCCATATTTAATAATTAGGTATAATTTAAAGACTCATATAGACTTATTTTTTTAAAAAATAGAAGCATATGATTAATGCATGTTTCCATTGGGTTATTATTTTATCAAATGCTTAGATAAGCATAATGGATTTTAAGAGGTATACATTAAGACTTAGTCCCAAATCCAGAAACTTCTGAGTAACTCAGAACTTATGGGGTGGACAGGCAACTGCACCTACCCTTCCACAGAGGAGAGTTGTCTTCTGGGCACAGGAACATTGACCTATCTCTGTGCCATTAGTCCATTAGGATGAACATATTGAGACCCCAGTGGTATCAATCATGAGAGCCAGTTGTGCATATTTCTTCCCAGCTCTGAGTTCAGTAATAACACATCCCTAGGTAAAAATTGGCCATAGTGGTAGCTTGAAATTGGCAAAAGCTACAAATCAGATTTGTTTATTTTTCATACCTAGGTGGCCAGTCGTTTATCAATACACCACTGACCCTAAGAGATAGACATGTGAGATTTCTAAGACTTGTTCCTTAGGAGTATTTCATCTCTGCTCTTAGGTTGTGTCTGCAACAACTTTTCTGGTCCCTGCTGATGATGACTGAGAAACCCCAGAGACGTATTTTAATGAGAAATTCTCAGACTTTTCTGATGCACATAGAACATTCTCAGAGAAGTAGTAAACCAAATGGCATGCCTCTGTGAATCCTAAAATTCCTTTGTTATTAAAATGATCATGGTTATAATTCAGGTGGAAAGGAAGTTATCACATATATAGAGAGATGATAGAATTAGCAATGGTTGGTGAAAGTGTTGACATGAGCACAGACTGAAGAGAGAAAGAGGTCTATGTAAACGTTTACACATTTTCCTTGCTTTGACTCTTTGTTATTAGTAAGAAAAATCTATGTTTATTTGTGAGTGAAAACTTGATTCCCAGCAGCCCTTGAGCTCCTGTTTCTGGCTTTCAAGGGGTAGCGATAGTTCACAGTTCCAAGCTTACCTGCAGTGAAAATGGCTAACTTTTGTACAGAGGTTCGTAACTTATTATGCTTAACCGAACCCATCAGACACATGTGGACACCACAGGCTTACCAATAAGTTAGAGACCCTTCAGATAATTATTCTTGAAATATTTGTCCAACATCTTTTCACATGGAGAAAGTATGGAGAAAACAGGACATTCAGGACAATTGCAACTTCCATGCTCCACGCATCAGGACAAAAGTCCTATTTTTAACCAGTTAAACATTAGTTGGGAGGCCAGTTGGTGATTTTTACGTGTGTGTGCTTTGAGGAGCTTCACACGGTTGACACTATGTGTTTTATGAAGGAAATTATTCCCATCTTTTCAATACATTCTTCCTGAAATGAGTTACAATTTCACTTTTTCCATCACTTTCATTTCCAGAGATATTTTATCATTCTGTAAATTGTTAGGGGAACAGATTCCGGAATGTGTTTTGCCCCGATTTTCATCTCAGCTCCATTATTTGCTAGCCTGGTGACCTTGAAAAGTTATCTAGCCTTCACGGTGCCTCAGTTTCCCTATGTACAAACTGGGGATCATAGATAACAACATAGGCTTCAGGCAGATCTAATTAAATGGTTATTAAATGATTAAACTTTGTACAGTGCTTAGTATATAATAGCTCTATAATTCAAACTATGATAGTTATAAATTGGTGGCTATTTCAACTGCCTAGCTGATCTGTTACATCTGCTGCTGATTATTACCATATTCTGGTGCCTCAGCTCTGCATTTGCCTCATCTCTGCAATGACATGCATGGTATCTATAGTGAAAACTATATAAATTCAAAATAATTTTCCTGAAAAAATAATTTTCTTCTATCATTTCTCTTCTCGATGGTTTTATATTCATTTAGGAATTGTTTTCAAGAACTTTGACATTCCCAGGCAATTTCCTTCTTTATGAATCTTCCATTCTAGCCAGACTTGTGTATTCACTATCTTTGTAACTTTTCTCATAATCTTGGTCACTCACTATTGCTTCCTCCTAACCATTTATGTAATCCTTGCTATTCCTAAAAGTGCAACTCAAGTCTTACTTCCCTGAGACTTTTTCTTGAAGACAATTTTAGTTAATTTATCTTGCTTCAAGATTTATAAGCCTTTGTCTGCATCAACTATTTAGCACCTGCCTTTAATTCTCTTGCATTAGTAAAGTCTCCTGCAAATTACTTCTTCCATTAGAGTGCAAATTCTTTGATGGGTGAATCTTATCTCTATTTTTTGAGTTCTCCTATTACTTAGTGTAATGTCCTATACATATCTTTTTGGTGATCAGGAATGGTACATAACGTGCATGTGTGTGTCTTTCAAAAGACTTTAAAAGTATTTTAAAGGTTTTTTAGTAGTAGTTTAAAAGTATTTTAGACTTTAAAAATAGTAGTTTAAAGGTATTTATTTTAAACTTTAAAAGTAGTAGTTTAAAAATATTTTAAAAGTTTAATTCAACTATCAAAGTTGGGGACATTATCCTTTATTAGATAGTGATTAACTCTACTTAAATCTGCTTTTCATACTTTTTCTTCAAGTTTCAGAAGATATGAAATAATTATAAATCTCAGTTCCTATGATCCTTGTCCAAATTTGTGGACCTACAAGTTATATATTGTTTTTAAGCCCAGCAAAGTTGTAATTTTTATTTCTATGGCAGTGTTACTTATAAATGAAATATTGCTTTTTTATGTGAAATGCCTATAATTTTTAAAACTATTTTAAAAGTGAGTATGATATCTTAATTGTAAATAAATGTTTTGTCTCACTGAAATCATAAATAGCCCCAGTTGATTTGATGAGTACAAACTGGTAAATTATTAACCTATATACTGAAGTGAAAGTATAGAAGATTAAATATTGGTTACGCTTGATTTTTTTCTTTTAATTTTGAGAAGAACAGATTAATCCAAGGTAAATTTTGTATCTAAGGGGTGCTATTCCTGGAGACTCTAAAAAGTTAAGACTGAAGGTTGATCAACAGGTTTTAAGCTCCAAAGTACTATTAGCCTATTTATCTTTATGAAATTTCAGGGTTTACTTGTCACTGGTTTTACATTTATCTCATGTATAATTAGATTGCAATCTCTTTGAGGATAGATAGTCTCATTCACGACTCTTGATATGTTTCATAATACCCAACTGGAACTAAAAATGATAATATTGAGTGAATACTACGAAGAAAATAACACACCCCAGGCTTGAATTTGCTCTCTTTTTAGTGCAACATGCATTTATTAAATCTTAACTTTGCAGTTGAAGTTGGGCATAGCTGTGTAATACACATGAAAAAATAATTTTTTTCTCTCTTCTTGTAATAAATTGTATTGTCTTTCTTGAAAAATGCCTTTCAACTCTTTATTCCTAGAAGAAAGGGAACTTCTGTTTATATATATTTCTTTCAAAAGTAGTCCAAAGACAACCAAGTACATTTAACTTTATTTTGTGACATTTTCCTAGATAACAGTGCATTTTTTGAGACTATATTTAGTTCCTCCATATCCATGGGAAATTGGTGAGTGCAAATATTTTTAAAATTCCCCAATGCAAGCTGAGGAAAATATGATCTGATGTTCAAAACAAGTATATTTAAGACTTTTTACTATGGCAAGGAACTTTTTTGTTTTTGCTGGAAGGAAGGAGGAAAATTATCACTAAATAAATTCTATTATAAACATTTAACTTCTTAGTTTCTATTTTCGTATGTATAAAGGTGAGGTACAGGAGTGAATATAACTAGAGACATTATCAAGTGTATTTTAGATACTCAAATGCTTAATTTCCTCCTCCTATTACTTGAACTATATAAAATACTTTGTTCTCATGGTCCTGTCACCCTTTGGGGGCTGATATGGAAGGAAGCAGGAAATTCCTTGCAAGACTTTATTTACTAAAATGCTTTATCTTCTTATTATGCAGTCATTCACCATTTTACCCTATTAGGTAAGATTCTTCCCTGCATAAGAACAACGTTCTCTAGAACCTACCTTTAAAGATTGCTGTTGAGCTTTCGTAGCAGGGGCATGGATTTCTTTTCTCTCCGGTATCTCTCCAGAACTGGTTTAGAAGACATGTTAAGATATTAACAAATACTGGTTTAGCTACCTTGGAGGTAAAGTCAAAGTAACTTTAGTCCTATATAATTCATTAAGTTGGGGATTGAGTTCAGTTTCTAACTCGATAATACCGCTGCGAGTACTGATGTTCAATCATGTCCATGCTACTTAGAAACCAGTACATAGACCAGAATATTCTTAAGAGAATCTCATGTTTTAGGTGTCATAGATTAATCATTGGAACAGCAGATGTGGTACCAATAAAATTATAAATATGACCAGTGTACATATATGAAAGCAACGATGCAACTAAATATTAGTTAATGAGCACAACTGAATATCAATTAATATTAATAGAACCTAATATTAATTTAAGAGGAGAAAGTCTAAAAATTGAGCATCAGTTCCTCTACATATTAATTTTAGGAGGTTTCTCTGGGTACCGGAACCAGTATTAACATACATAAAATACAACTCTGTTACAAATTTCAGTGACATTTAAGAAATTCACCTATAAGGGACCTGGGTGACTCAGTCTCTTAAGCATCCGACTCTTGGTTTCAGCCCAGGTCGTGATCTCAGGGTCATGAGATTGAGCCCCAAATTGGGGTCTGCGCTCAGCAGGGAGTCTGCTTGAGATTATCTCTCTTCCTTTCCCCTTGTACCTCTCTGACCGCATGCATGTGCGCACATGCTCTCTGTCAAATAAATATTAAAAAAAAATTCACCTATAAAAATCATGTTTAATTCATAATTCATAATAATGTTTTAATAATGCTTTTTCACCTCTTTTGAATTTACAATTATATTTCAAGTTTTGTTGAATAATATTGATATTTTGTCTTATTTACTAAAATCTTTTCTTTATTAAGGGAGAGATATTGAAAATGCTCCCCATTTTATTGGAACTGTGCTTTACAAATAATAGACTTCTATTCATTTTCCATTCATTGTTCTGTTTTATATGAGTAAAAGTGGTATCTAAATTAAACAACTTTGCATATTAGACCAGTGAAATTTGCAAGTGGCAAGAGCTGGAGATTCTCTTCATAGGTATAGTAGCAGACTTCTTATGTGTGAGTTCTACTAGAGACTTCTAGTATTTTTGATAGGTAAACTCCAAACAAGCTTTTTCTGAGGTAACTGGACCAAAAGATTTAAGGTTAATGTGTGTGTGTGTGTGTGTGTGTGTGTGTGTGTGTGTGTGAGTTTGTGTTTACATATTTAAGGCAGCCATCCTGTTTAAGTTTGTACTCTATTGTAAGTACTGTCTTGGTACTTTGAACAGTACAATAGGATGAAATACCTCCTTATAGTCAGTACTTTTTAGCAACATTAGTAAAAATTAAAACTTGCAGAAAATTTCCAGAAACATAATGGAACTTACATTTCTTTTTTTTTATTTTACACTTATTTTTTATACTTATTAATCATACAATTTACTATTTGTATTAAAGAATCCATATTTATTTTCAGTATTTTAAAATACTATAACTATCAATCTGTGTTGTTAGTGTTTTTAAAAAGTTGTTTGTATGACTTCATGCTTCTTAAATTTGATGGCTTTGTGAATATATCTTTTAGATACCATTTTGTTGCATCCACCTTTCATCCTTCTCACCTCCTCAGGTTCAGCTTTGACAAAAAGGAAAATTTACTTGAAAATAAATCCCATGATCCATTTAGATATTGTTTGCGTTTTTCTTCTTCACAAAGAATACAACGGCTATCTAAATGAACTATGACTTTCAAAAATTAACACAAGTTCAGCAAGGGTAAATACAAATCTTAGGGTAAATACAAGTTAGACCTGCACTTTCTAATAGGGACACATGTGGGTACTGAGCACTTGAAATGTGGCTAGTCTGAGTAGAGATAGGTGGTAAGTATAAGATAAACACAGGATTTCAAAACAGTCTGAAAAAAAGAATGTACAATATCATATTAATAACTTTAACATCCATTACATGTTAAATAGTTTATTGAATATGTTGGATTAAATGTTGTTATTAAAATTAATTTCACTTATTTTTAAATGTGTATACTAGAAAATTTAAAATTACATATGTGGCCTGCATTAATATTTCTGTTAGTACTGAATTGGTCCATCACCTCCTGGTATTTTACGTGTATTTTGCTCACTGGTGCATTTGTGAGTGGTGACATTATTCACTAACCAATGAACTTTCAAAGACCTTTCCACTTTCATGTTGACTGTGAGGGGAAGTTGAGGCCATGAATTATTCATTTGTAGCACTGCGGAAGCATTTAGTGGATCCCAAGAGGGGTGTTGAGCCAAGGGCAGTTTTAGGTAGACAGACGTCTGACATCTGTTTCAATGTAAGCATATATCACTATATTCCTCCTTTCTCTCAGCTGTGTACTTATTCTCAGAGTTAGCCATTGCTTTTCCACATTTATGGAAGGGGCTGTGTTGACGAGAGTATACTAAAAAATTTCATCATTTTTATTTTGACTCCCTTTTTTCTGCTTTATTGAGATATAACTGACATATAACATTGCATAAGTTGAAGGTATATAATGGGATAATTTGATGTATGTATATATTGTGAAATGATTACCACAATAAGGTTAGTGAACACACGTATCAGCACACATAGTTAGAATTTTTTTGTGTCTATGGTGACAACATCTAAGATCTTTCTTAGAAACTTTTTAATTATAAAATGCAGTATTGTCAATTATAGTCACCACACTGTACATTACATCCCCAGAACTTATCCATCTTATAACTGGAAGCTTGCATCCTTTAACCACCTTCACCTATTCCACCCACTCCACTGTCCCAGAAATCACCATTCTAATCTCTGTTTCTAAAATGTGTGTGTGTGTGTGTGTGTGTGTGTGTGTGTGTGTGTTTTAATATATTCCATGTATAGGTGAGATCATATAGTAGTTGTCTTTCTCTATCTGGTTTATTTCCATAGTATAATGCCATCAAGTTTCATCCATATTGTTACAAATGACAGAATTTCCTAATTTCTTATGACTGAATAATACTCCATTATTTATATTAAAAAATGTCTTGTTTGCCCATTCATCTGTGGATAGACTCTTTAGTTGCTTCCATGTCATAGCTATTGAAAATAATGCTGCAGTGAACATGGAGGTACAGATATCTCAAGAGAGTGATTTCATTTTCTTCAGATGTACACTTAAAGTGGAGTTGCTGGATCACTTAATAATTCTATTTTTAATTTCTTTAAAAATTTTTATTATGTTAGTCACCATACAGTACATCCCTAGTTTTTGATGTAGTGTTCCATGATTCATTGTTTGCATATAACACCCAGTGCTCCATGCAATATGTGCCCTCCTTAATACCCATCACTGGGCTAGCCCAACCCCCTCCCCTCTGAAACCCTCAGTTTGTTTCCCAGAGTCCATAGTCTCTCATGGTTCATTCCCCCTTCTCTTTACCCCTCCCCCTTCATTCTTCCCTTCCTTCTCCTACCTATATCCCTGCTATTCCTTATAGTTCCACAAATGAGTGAAACCATATGATAATTGTCTTTCTCTGCTTGACTTATTTCACTTAGCATAATCTCCTCCAGTCCCGTCCATGTTGCTGCAAATGTTGGGTAATCATTCTTTCTGATGGCTGAGTAATATTCCATTGTATATATGGACCACATCTTCTTTATACATTTGTCTGTTGAAGGGCATCTTGGCTCCTTCCAGAGTTTAGCTATTGTGGACAATGCTGCTATGAACATTGGGGTGCATATGGCCCTTCTCTTCACTCCATCTGTATCTTTGGGGTAAATACGCAGTAGTGCAATTGCTGGGTCATAGGATAGCTCTATTTTTAACTTTTTTGAGGGACCTCCACGCTGTTTTCCAAAGTGGCTGTACCAACTTGCATTCCCACCAACAGTGTAAGAGGGTTCCACTTTCTCCATCCTCTCCAACATTT
Source organism: Ursus arctos (assembly GCF_023065955.2). NCBI lineage: Eukaryota > Metazoa > Chordata > Mammalia > Carnivora > Ursidae > Ursus > Ursus arctos. Next base: position 78,112,246 of record NW_026623067.1, read on the forward strand.
GTTGTTTCTTGCCTTGTCAATTTTTGCCATTCTAACGGGCGTAAGGTGGTATCTCAGTGTGGTTTTGATTTGAATTTCCCTGATGGCTAATGATTTTCAACATTTTTTCATGTGTCTGTTAGCCATTTGTATGTCTTTGTTAGAGAACTGTCTATTCATATCTTCTGCCTGTTTATTGATTTGATTATTTGTTTCTCATGTATTGAGTTTGAGAAGTTCTTTATAGATCTTGGATACCAGCCTTTTATCTGTAGTGTCTTTTGCAAATATCTTCTCCCATTCCGTGGGTTGCCTCTTTGTTTTGTTGACTGGTTCCTTTACTGTGCAAAAGCTTTTTAACTCGATGGAAGTCCCAAAAGTTCATTTTTTCTTTTGTTTCCCTTGCCATTGGAGACGTGTCATGAAAGAAGTTGCTATGGCCAATGTCAAAGAGGTTACAGCCTATGTTCTCCTCTATGATTTTGACGGATTCCTGTTTCACATTGAGGTCTTTCATCCATATGGAGTTTATCTTTGTGTATGGTGTAAGAGAGTGGTCAAGTTTTATTCTTCTATATATAGCTGTCCAATTTTGCCAGCACCATTTATTGAAGAGACTGTCTTTTTTCCACTGGATGTTTTTTCTTGCTTTGACAAAGATTAGTTGGGTCCATTTCTGGAGTCTGTATTCTGTTCCATTGGTCTACGTATCTGTTCTTGTGCCCGTACCAGTCTATCTTGGTGATCACAGCTTTGTAGTATAGCTTGAAATCAGGCAACGTGATGCCCCCAGCTTTGTTTTGTTTTTTTCAACATTTCCTTGGCGATTCGGGGTCTTTTCTGGTCCAACACAAATTTTAGGATTGTTTGTTCCAGCTCTTTGAAAAATTTTGTTGGTATTTTGACCAGGATGGCTTTGAAAGTGTTGATTGCTCTGGGTAGCACAGACATTTTAACTATGTTTATTCTTCCGATCCATGAGCATGGAATGTTTTTTCCATCTTTTTGTGTATTCTTCAATGTCTTTCATCAGTGTTCTATAGTTTCTAGAGTATAGATCCTTTACCTCTCTGGTTAAGTTTATTCTGAGATATCTTACAGTTTTTGGTGCTATTTTAAATGGAATCAATTCCCTAGTTTCTCTTTCTTCAGTCTCATTGTTCGTGTATAGAAGTGCAACTGATTTCTAAGCATCGATTTTGTATCCTGCCACGTTACTGAACTGTTGTATGAGTTCTAGTAAATTGGGTTTTCCATATAAAGTATCCTGTCATCTGCAAAGAGAGAGAGTTTGACTTCTTCTTTGCCAATTTGAGTACCTTTTATTCTTTTTTGTTGTCTGATTGCTGTTGCTAGGACTTCTAGTACTATGTTGAACAATAATGGCGAGAATGGGCATCCTTGTCATGTTCCTGATCTTAAGGGAAACGCTCTCAGCTTTTCCCTGTTGAGAATGATATTCACTGTAGGCTTTTCATAGATGGTTTCTATGAAATTGAGGAATGTACCCTCTATCTCTATACTCTGAAGGGTTTCAATCAGGAAAGGGTGCTGTATTTTGCCAAATGCTTTTTCTGCATCAATTGAGAGGATCGTATGGTTCTTGTCTCTTTTCTTATTAATGTGATCTATCACACTGATTGATTTGTGAATGTTGAACCACGCTTGCATCCCAGGGATGAATCCCACTTGGTCGTGATGGATAATCCTTTTAATGTACTGTTGGATCCTATTAGCTAGGATCTTGTTGAGAATTTTGGCATCCATATTCATCAGGGATATTGGTCTGTAATTCTCCTTTTTGATGGGGTCTTTGCCTGGTTTGGGGATCAAGGTAGTACTGGCTTCATAGAATGAGCTTGGTAGTTTTCCTTCTGTTTCTATTTTTTGAAACAGCTTCAGGAGAATAGGTATTATTTCTTCTTTGAATGTTTGGTAGAATTCCCCAGGGAATCTGTCAGGCCCTGGACTTTTGTTCTTGGGGAGGTTTTTGATCACTACTTCAATCTCTTCATAATTAATTGGTCTGTTTAAAAAATCAATTTCTTCCTGTTTCAGTCTTGGTAGTTTATAGGTTTCCAGGAAGGCATCCATTTCTTCCAGGTTGTTTAATTTATTGTCATATAGTTGTTGATGATAGTTTCTTTTTTTTTTAAGATTTTATTTTTTTATTTGACAAAGAGAGAAATAGCCAGCGAGAGAGGGAACACAGGCAGGGGAGTGGGAGAGGAAGAAGCAGGCTCCCAGCGGAGGAGCCTGATGTGGGACTCGATCCCAGGACCTTGGGATCACGCCCTGAGCCGAAGGCAGATGCTTAACGACTGAGCCACCCAGGCACCCCTGTTGATGATAGTTTCTAATGATTGTTTCTATTTCCTTGATATTGGTCATGATCTCTCCCCTTTCATTCATAATTTTATTAATTTGGGTCCTTTCTGTATTCTTTTGAATAAGTCTGGACAGTGGCTTATCAATCTTATTAATTCTTTCAAAGAACCAGTTTCTAATTTTGTTCATCTGCTCTACTATGCTTCTGGTTTCTAGTTCATTGATCTCTGCTCTAATCTTAATCAGTTGTCTTTTCGTGCATAGGTTAGGCCTGTTCTTCTGTTCCAACTCCAGCTTCTTAAGGTGAGAATATAAGGACTGCATTTTTGATTGTTCTATTCTTTTGAGTGAGGCTTGGATGGCTATGTATTTTCCCCTTAGGACTGCCTTTGCAGTGTCCCATAGGTTTTGGACCAATGTGTTTTCATTCTCATTGGTTTCCATAAATTGCTTAAGTTCTTTAATTTCCTGGTTTACCCAATCATTCTTAAGCAGGATGATTCTTAGTTTCCAAGTGTTTGAGTTTCTTCTAAATTTTTCCTTGTGATTGAGTTCCAGTTTCAAAGCATTGTGGTCTGAGAATATGCAGGGAATAATCTCAGTCTTTTGGTATCGGTTGAGACCTGTTTTGTGACCCAGTATATGGTATATTCTGGAGAAAGTTCCATGTGCATTCAAAAAGAATGAGTATTCTGTTGTTCTAGGGTGTAGTGTTCTGTATATATCTATGAGGTCCATCTGGTCCAGTATGTCATTCAAAGCTCTTGTTTCTTTGTTGATTTTCTGCTTAGATGATCTGTCTATTGCTGAGAGTGGAGTGCTGAGGTCCCCTACTATTATCATATTATTATCTGTATGTCTCTTTATTCTGGTTAAGAGTTGGCTTGTGTAGCTGGCTGCTCCCCTGTTGTGGGCATAGATATTTATAATTGTTAGATCCTCTTGTTGGATACATCCTTTAAGAATAATATAGTGTCCTTCTGTATCTTTATCTACAGTCTTTAGCTTAAAATGTAATCTGTCTGATATGAGAATTGCTACCCCAGTTTTCTTTCGAGGTCCGTTGGCATGAGAAATTGTTCTCCATCCCTTCACTTTCAGTCTGGATGTATCATTAGGTTCAAAATGAGTCTCTTGTAGACAGCATATGGATGGGTCATGTCTTTTTATCCAATCTGCAACCCTGTGTCATTTATGGGAGCATTCAGGCCATTCACATTGAGAGTGATTATTGAGAGATATGATTTTAATGTTGTCATGTTGCCTGTGAAGTCCTTGTTTCTATAGATTGTCTCTGTACATTTCTGTTCTGCATCATTCTTGGGGTCTTTTTACTTTTATAGAACCCCCCTTAATATTTCCTGTAGGGCTGGGTTCGGGTGGTCACATATTCTTTCAGTTTCTGGTGTCTTGGAAGCTCCTTGTCTCTGCATCCATTCTCAATGACACCCTTGCTGGATAAAGTACCCTTGGCTGCATGTTCTTCTCACTTAGTGCTCTGAATATGTCTTGCCAGGTTTTTCTGGCCTGCCAGGTCTCTGTAGACAGGTCTGATGTTATTCTAATGTTCTTCCTTCTGTACGTGAGAAATCTCTTCCCCCTCACCACTTTCAAGATTGTTTCCTTGGATCTAAGATTTGAGAATTGTAGTATTATATGTCATGGTTTCGGTCTGTTCTCACTGATCTTGTGAGGGGTCCTCTCAGCCTTTTGGGCATGAATGCTTGTTTCCTTTGCCAGATTAGGGAGGTTCTCAGCTACAGTTTGTTCAAATATCTCTTCTAGACCTCTCTCTTTCTCCACCCCCTCGGGGATGGCGATGATTCTGACATTGCAACATTTCATTGAGTCAGTAATCTCCCGTAGTCTTTTTTCTTGAAAGTGAGTTTTTTTTTTTAAGATTTTATTTATTTATTTGACAGAGAGACAGCCAGCAAGGGAGGGAACACAAGCAGGGGGAGTGGGAGAGGAAGAAGCAGGCTCATAGCGGAGGAGCCTGATGTGGGGCTCGATCCCATAACACTGGGATCACGCCCTGAGCCGAAGGCAGACGCTTAACCGCTGTGCCACTCAGGCGCCCCGAAAGTGAGTTTTTTAAACCATGTTTCTTCTCTTTCCTTCTTTTCTATCATCTCATCCTCTAACTCACTAATTCGTTCTTCTGCCTCATTTACCCTGGCCATCAGAGCATTCAATTTAGACTGCATTTGATTCATAGCATTTTTAATTTCCGCCAGATTCATTCTCATTTCAGCCCTTAGAGATTCTATATTTTCGGTAATCTTTTTTCAAGCCTACACATCATCTCAATCATTGTTACTCTGAAATCCATTTCTGACAATTTGGTTATATCCATATACATTAGTTCTGTGGCAGAGGCCACAGTCTCTGTTTCTTTCCTTTGTTGGGAGTTCCTCCTCCTTGTCATTCTGATGAGATCTGATTGCCGGGATGTAGAGATCCCAAATTACTGACCAGGACCCAAGCAAGATGCACTTGTTTTATAGGTACCTTAGGGATTTGGGCTTCTTGTTTTTTCAGCCAGCCTTCTGAGGGAGGTGCCTGCCCCGCTGATACTCAGACAACCCTGTTTGGGCAGAGTTGCCCTGCCCCCTGTGGGGGGGGGGGGATGGGCACAGTGAGAACCGATATTTCCGGGCTTTTGTTCTCTGGCGGCTTTCCCTAGCGGTTTTCTGTGACTCTTCTGAGAGCCAGAGCAGCAGTGGCCGTATCCAAACCTCTGTCTCAGAACAGAGAGATCGCAGTCTGCTCTCCACTGAGCTCTCCTGGCCACTTTAACTCTGTTTCTGTTGGTGCTGCTAAAATATCCCACAGCGTGCTGGGTTGTGCACCCCACAGCCACTCTCCCAGTCCTTGCTCCCAGGGCCAGCTTGTTTCTGCCTTTGTGCTTCTAAAACCACCAGCCGCTCCCAGTTCCCGCATGCGCTCCCAAGCTCCCAGTTTCAGTCTGGTTTGCGCACGCGCGTTCCAGAGCTCTGGGTTTCAGTCTGGTCATGGGCGTGCTCCTGAGCTCCTGGTTTCAGTCTGGCTTGAGTGAGCACTCCCGAGCTCCCGGTTTTAGTCTGGTAGCTCCGTGCACTCCAGGGCTCCTGGTTTCAGTCTGGTTTCCCGGAAGCTACCAGTCCGAGTCCCGCGCTCCCCAGCACAGGAGGCTTCTGCTTCCCGGCACCCAAGCTCAGCGGCTCCCTACCACTTCTGTTTATCTTCCGATATCTGTGCGCAGACTCTGGACTCCCCGCTTCGTACCTCGATACCCAGCGCCGGAGATGTTCATTTGTAGAGGTCCAGATGTTTCTTCTTACGTCTCAGGATGATTTCATGGGTGTTCAGGATGGTCTGGTAGATATCCAGCTCGATTCAGGGGACCGGCTGAAATAGGGTCCCTTACTCCTCCGCCATCTTTTTTTCCTCTTCCGGGTCTATTTTTAATTTTTTGAGGAAGCGCCATACTGTTTTCCATAGTGGCTGCACCAATTTATATTCCTACCAATAGTCAGCAAAAGTTCTCCTTTCTCCATATCCTTGCCAGCGTTTGTTTTCTCTTTTTGATAATAGTCATCCTAATGAGAGTGAAGTAATGACTCGTGGTTTAGACTTTCATTTCCCTGTTGATTATTGATGTTGAACACTTTTTCATGTACCTGTTGGCCATTTGAATATCTTCTTTGGGTAAATGTATATTCAGGTCCTTTGCCCATTATCTTATACCACTCACAAAAAACAATTCAAAATGGATTAAAGACTGAAATGCAAGACCTGAAACCGTAAACTCCTAGGGGAAAAAAAAAAAGAAAAAGATCCTTGACATTGTCTTTGGCACTATATTGCCGAGATTATGTTTTGGGGTTTATCAAAGCAGAAGCAACAAAAGCAAAAATAAACAAGTGGAACTACATCAGACTGAAAAGCTTTTGCACAGTAAAAGGAACAACCAACAAAGTGAAAAGGCAACCTATGGAATGGGAGAAAATATTTATGAACTGCATATCAGGTAAGGGATTATTTTTATCATTCAAAATATATAAGGAACTCAAGTCAATAGTAAAAAAAACCTGATTTTAATTCATTTTTGACACAATATTTTCAATATTAACATATTTTTATTTGTAATAATAATTTTTTGGTGTTGTTATCTTTCCTGCCAATGTGATACCCTGCCCAAGGGAACTAAAATATTTTCCTTCCATCAAGGAAAAAAAAAATCAAATGGCAAATGTGACTGACATTTGTTGAAATGAAAGTGACAGCAAAATCATGGGTAATTATCCAGGCTGGTTTGTCAGGGAGAAATTATTAAAATGCTAAAAAGATTAACAATAGACGTGTGGATAGTCTGGGTGCTCTCTGTCAGGCAAAGCTACTGATGCGCTTTGGCTGAATTGTCAGGATTAACTCATTTGGCTATTTGGCCCTTTGCTAGGAAGATGGATTAAAAAATTGATGCACACTATGCCCTTAGTGCATATATTCTGATGTTACGGTTTCTCCAACTCAATATTGATTTACTAAAAGTAACCCCAAACTAAAAAAAGAACTCATCTCAAAGAAAATATTAAGCAGGACGTTTTTTCGTACAAACTAAACAACTACTGGTTTTACTTTCTGTATCATCTTTCAACAATACATTTAAGAGCTGTATGGGTCCAATTGCATGAATACTAAAATGGTCATTCAGAATTTAATTCATTATTTTGATAAATAGGCTTTTATTAAGACACTGCTATATGTCAGTCACTAGGCTGGTCTGTGTTGGAAATAAATAAGAATTGTTCCTCACTTTATATACCTCATACTCTGTGAGATTCCTCCCATCTCACTGGGAATGGCTCTGTATAGATCTAAATAACTGATGAATTTTTAATTTTATAAAGGTGCAACCATCCCTCATAAAGAGTAGTGGTATCTTGGAAAACTGAAATCCAGAGTATCAACTCCAAACAGTTAATATTTTGTTGTAACCTTTTCCCTGTTTCCTCCTTAAAGATCTCTTTTTAAATAGTAAGGATGAGCTGACTTACATGTTACTTCATTAGAATGTGAAGATGTGAAATAAGTCATATTTATTGTTTTGTCCTTGGCACTGAGCACAGACTCTAGTGCATTATGTACTTCATCAGCAGAAGCCAACTCTGATTAGAGTGAGCAAGGATTTGGGTGAGATGAGGACAACTGAAAAAAAGAAACATAATGTACCAGTTGGCTTGTAGATGATAACTTTTCTATTTTTTTATTCACTCTTTTGCATTTCTCACAGTATGTCCTATGATACTGTGCATATAACAAATGCTAAGTGACACAGGGCTCTACTTAATAACTGATAAAATAATCAAGAATGGACTGGATAATGTTGATGATTGGTGGCTCTAATATGTTAGTGAAGAAACAACCACATTTGTTGTCTGTTTTTCTTATTTCTTTAAGACTCTTACAGGGGCTTTTTTAAGGATACACATAGACACATAGACATATATATATATATATATAGGGTAGATATATTTAGAACATATAAGGGATATGGAAAAGCTATTAGTATATAGGATATACATGGAACATATGGTAAAGCTATCTTATTTTTTTCTGAATAAATCTATGTTATTAAATTGCCTGAGTTATGCAAGCCTTTCTTTCCTCTAATAATTCTCCCAAATTGTACTGAAATTTGCCTTGAGGATAAACTAAATATTTAAGGAGTACTTTTTTTTTTCTTTTTACCTGTCAGAAATGGCCCTTACTTCTTTTCCAGCCTTATCTTTTGTCTTTATTCCTCGATTTCCATACTTAGCAACATGCAAATATCGTATTCCCTATTTCTGTCCTTGTAGCCATTGTTTCTTGGCTAACTCCTTGTCATCTTCTGTCCAAGATTTGTAATCATTTCATTTGAGAAACCTTCCTTGATACCTTGGTATTCAGTAGGTATCTATATTATGTGCTCCCTTTGCATCCAGTCCTTTCCCTTACCATAGCATTTACCATTTTGTCCATTTCCTTTCTCACTTAATAATAGTGCTTTTGCCTTTTGTTGTATACACAGAGTTGGCAAATAGGATTCTTTCAATTCAGGATTAGTTGACAAATAAATAAATGACCAAAAAAGAAAAAAAAAAAAAAAGCCTACCACATTTTAATGAGAGAAGAGGGATGCAGCCAAAATAATAAAAATGCCTTGTGAACACAACAGAAATTGACCAGATTATTGACAATTTATCCATTTATTCTATAGGTCTCTAGTGTAGCATCATATTCTATTTCTTGGCAGCATTTCTCACATGTTAATTTATTTAAATCCTAAACCATAATGTTTTATTACATAAAGTCACTTTGAGTTGTGGCCCTTCGCTTGTTTATAGAAGTACTATATATTTTTTTTTCCTTTTGGGAAAAGAATAATTTTCTCAGCCACAAAAAAAAGAATACTATCTTCCATGGAGCATTAGGTTCATCACTCTTGTTTTAAAAAGTTTTCATTTATGGTTATAGCACCAGATGTTAAAATTGCTTCATTGTCTAACCATCTGGAACAAAAGTAGATTTTGTTGACCTCAGTTTTCTGGAGCTTTGTTTCTTTGGGGGGGAAAATCTATTTTATGTCGTAAGTCCTATTCACAAATCAATCCATTGAATAATTGAAAACTGAGCTATAGTTGCTTATGTTCTTATTACCTTTAAATATATGAAGTTACATAAATGAATGATTATAAATTGTTTGTAAAATATTTATGCTATTACTTTTGCATGTTTATGACATCTAGGATAGTGTAAATTGGAAGTGATGCAGTATGGAAAGAGATTGTCTTTTTAGAGACATCTATCATAGCTAATCTGCCTGCTACTAGTCATTTTTGGAGAGGTGATACCATTCAGGGGCTTTGCATACTCAATTAAAACTACAAGCTAATGATGCCAGGTCCAGTGCTATCTGTACTGGGTTGAATTATGTCTGCCCCCTGCCTAAAATTCATGTCCACCTGGAACCTCAGAATATGACCTCATTTAGAAATAAGATCCTTGCAGATATAATCAAATAATATGTGGTCATCCTGGGTTAGGGTAGGCCCTGATCCAATGACTGATGTTTTTATCAGAAGAGGGGAATTTGAACACAAAGATACATGGGTAGACGGAGAAGGAGAACATGTGAAGATGGAGGCAGAGTTGGAGTGATAAAGCTTCAAGCCAAGGAACACCAAAGATTAAAAGCCAAAAACTAAGGAAAAGGTAATGAAAGATCTTCCTCTAGAGCCTTCAGAGAGAATATGACCCTGATGACATCTTTTTTTTTTTTTTTAAGATTTTATTTATTTATTTGACAGAGAGAGAGACAGCCAGCGAGAGAGGGAACACAGGCAGGGGGAGTGGGAGAGGAAGAAGCAGGCTCCCAGCAGAGGAGCCTGATGTGAGGCTCGATCCCGTAACGCCAGGATCACGCCCTGAGCCGAAGGCAGACGCTTAACCGCTGCGCCACCCAGGCGCCCCCCTGATGACATCTTGATTTCAGACTTGTAGCCTCCAGAATTGTGAGAGAATAAATTTTCGTTATTTTAAGCCAGCCAGTTTTATTTTAAACTACTTCACTTTGTTATGGCAGCCATAGGAAACTAATGCACTATCCTGGAACAATAGATGAAAAGTAGAAGTGCCTTGTGAAGGTGCCTCAGGCAAACAGTAGAAAGAGGAGTGGAGGTAAGTTAGGGCTTCCTGATTCTCACTTAGAAGGATGACGGGAGAGTCTCAAGGTCGATGGAAAGTGAAATCAAGTTAAGAAAAAGTAATTTCGGGTATTGTGTAGTAATCAGTTTCTTATGTCCCACTGTTGCAGAATAAGAGCTAGATTATAGGGGCGCCTGGGTGGTGCAGTCCTTAGGTGTCTGCCTTCAGCTCAGGGAGTGATCCTGGCGTTATAAGCCTGCTTCTTCCTCTCCCACTCCCCCTGCTTGTGTTCCCTCTCTCGCTGGCTGTCTCTATCTCTGTCACATAAATAAACAAAATCTTTAAAAAAAAAAAAAAAGAGCTAGAGTATAGAATTTGGGGTCAGGGATAAGCAATAGGTATTGTGACAGGTTTTTAACTGTTTGGAAGAGGTTATTAGGCCTATACCTGTGAGACAGACACAAAAAGTTGCTTATGAGGGGGAAGCACCAATAGTCTCCAGTATTCATTCCAGATGAAGTTTGTATAAGAAGTTGAGATTCGGTTCTACATCACTAGCCATCAGGGAAATACAAATAAAAACCACAATGAGATACCAACTTACACCAATTAGAATGGCAAAAATTAACAAGGCAGGAAACAACAAATGTTGGAGAGTATATGGAAAAAGGGAACCCTCTTACCCTGTTGGTGGAAATGCAAGCTGGTACAGCACTCTGGAAAACAGTATGAAGATTCCTCAAGATGTTAAGAATAGAGATACCCTACAACCAGCAATTGCATTACTAGGTATTTACCCGAAAGATACAGATGTAGTGAAAAGAAGGGGCACCTGCACCACAATGTTCATAGCAGCAAGGTCCACAATAGCCAAACTGTGGATGGAGCTGAGATGTCCTTCAATAGATAAATGGATAGAGAAGATATGGTCCATATATACAATAGACTATTACTCAGTCATCAGAAAGGATGAATACCTACCATTTGCATTGACATGGATTGAACTGGATGGGATTATGCTAAGTGAAATAAGTCAAGCAGAGAAAGACAATTATCATATGGTTTCATTCATATGTGGAACATAAGGAATAGCATAGAGGACATTAGGAGAAGGAACAGAAGACTGAAGGGGACGGAAGTCAGAGGGAGAGACGAACTGTGAAAGACTCTGGACTCCGGGGAAACAAACTGAGGCTTTCAGAGGGAAGAGGCGTGGGGGGGATGGGGTAGTCTGGTGATGGGTAGTAAGGAGGGCACGTGTTGTGATGAGCACTGGGTATTATATGCAACTAATGAATCGTTGAATACTACATCAAAAACTAATGATGTACTATATGTTGGCTAACTGAATATAATAATAAATAAAATCTCTTGTTCACAAAGGAAAAAAATTGAGATCAGGACTTGGTATAATAAAAATAGTATGAGTGCAATTTAGAATCAGTAGTTTGTAATGTCACATTTATGTTTATGAGGTTTTAGTTCCTTCGTGCTTCCTATTCAGTTGTATTTAAAAAAATAAAACAAACCAACCAACATTTCAACCTTGCCTCAGATGAAGCAAGAGAGCTTATTTTACTCATCTTGGAAAGGATCTTCTAACTTCCATTTCACCTAGTGTCACGATAAAAGAGTGAAGGTAGCTCTTTCAGTTCAAGAGACTGAAAAGGTGGCAGAATTGTAATAGACACCAAGGGGGCACAAGAGGGTCAGACTTGACATGAGCTTGAGTATTTATCAACTGAAGCCTGAGATTTTCCCTCACAATTCCAAATAGCCAGCTGACAGTTGCTCCTAATAGCAAAACAAAAGTGCACCTGATGTTGGCAGGGGTCTCACTGCTCCCTGCTGTAGTCCAAGCAAGGATATAAGGGATGACAGTATGCACATTCATCGCGACATATTTTATCTACCTCATCTTGGCAACTCGCTCTGATTATTTATAATATTAGAGTTGTGTCATTTTTCCCTCCGGTTTTAAAATGTCCTGATTATTTTAGCCCTGACTGAATATCTCTTAATCTCAACTCAAATCCTAAGAACTACTTCAAGAAACTTACTCCAACACGGAGTCCCTTGGAAGTCTTCCACTACAGATGTACTTAAACTTCCAATGAAAAATGTGTGACTGCCTTAAGTATTCCTTATTAGTGCCAGGGCACACCCAGAAAGAGCCCTAAAAATGAGCTTTAGAGGAAAAACCTTTAAAGGAGAAAATATTAGGCTTCTGAATATCGTGATAAAAAATTGGCTCCCAATAGGATGTGTCTAATATTACGTAAAGAACTATCAAGCATTTGGACTGATTTGATATAAAACTGGCAATACATAGCCATAAAATCAATAGATACTAGATTTGTCAGGGATTTTAGTATTTATATAATCTAATCTCATTTATAGTTGAGGAAACTAAGAGAAGTTAAGGGATGCATATATTTAACATTCTCTACCTTGTAAACAAAAATATTTCCTGGACCCATCTGTGATACATCGAACTCATTTATATGTCACATATATCACTGGACTGTAATCTCTGAACAGCCAGAGTCCTGAAGTTTGGACATTTCTACTATTTGCTTTTTGAGAATGCCAAGTACATACTCTTAAATTGTGAGTATTTTTTTTTCCCCTAATATATCATGATCTTCTAACCTTAGTTAGAGAAAGAAGTTCTAGGAAAAACTATAGTGATCTCTCAGATGCCCTAAGTTGCTCTGAAAAAATCAGGCTATCCAATGATTTAAAAAAAAAAAAAAAAAAAAAGATGTGTTTTGCACTATATGAGAAGGAGCTATTGGTATACAGATTGTGTCAAAGAATCCAAGAAAGGTATAGTTTTTGTTACTTTAAAAGTTTTCTTACATTATTTAAATTTTGAGAGCTAAATTCTGTGTATTGATGTCCTAGTTTAATAATGCAAATTGTATTTTGTCAAATACTGTTTTATTTTTCAAAATTTAAATCTCCAGAAATGGATTAATATTGTGTGAAAGCAACCAGGTCTAAATCCACGTTTTCTTCAATCAGTGCTGGTGTTCTATATCTGTATGTCCTCTTCTTCCTAGTTCCTTTCTGTTTGGTACTTGGAAATTCTCATTGTTGTAACTTGACCAGATGGTACTTTTCGAACTGTTCCTTTGACCCTTCCAATTTTATCTCGTAGCCCAATATCTGACTCATTGCCACATCATAGCAGCAACTTGGAGAGTTAGTGACATTCAGGAAGGAAGACATAATAATGAATTTGATACTTTCTTTCCAAGGATCTCAGAAGACATCATAGGGATTCTACTTGATTCTTGTTCTGTAAAAGCAAATCATGCAATATTGACTAAAAGTCCCTCCTTTTTTTGCCTGTTTTTTAATAATTCCTGTAGAGTTTTCTCCTTGAATCCAGTGTTTGGTGACTTCAGGTGAAACCTAGCTGCCTCTGTGGCTCTGCCCAAATTTACAGAGGAAGTCTTCCAGGTCTGGAGGTAGAGGCTGCCTTAGCCATCCTTATGTAGTTGGATGGTTCCTGATGAACTTGTCTCACGAAAAATGTGGCCTTGTATACCCAGAATTCACGAAGGAAAGAATTAATGGCAGCCTTTAATTTACTTATCATTTATAGCTTTAGAGCCTGTTCCATGGAATCACAGATACCTATTTTCCAAACTGCATTTTGGATCATAAAAGAATTAAAAGGACTGTCTGAAAGCGTTAGATAAAATAATGAGGTGGAAGAGATGTGACATAAGACTCGGAGAGAGTTGATTCTATTATGTGTCCTGGCCAAACCACTGATAGCTGTGCAGGATTAACTTTTCTGGGGCACACTTTCTTCCTTCTGAAACTTCTAGTCCTAGAACAGATGATTTTCAAGTTATCTCCTAATGTTTAACATCAATAATTAATGATAAATTAAAGTAGCTTATACATGCTGATCTAGAGAACAGAGCAGATGAAATTCCAAAGAGCAGTCACTATAGTACCAAGAGGTGAACGTGAAGGCTTTTATGCCTAATCATTGAATCTTAAAAGGATTAGGAGCGTGATCTTTAGTATAGCAACTTGGCATCCTGCTACTCAGTCTGGAATTTTGTACACTTTATCAAATTTCTTTTTTGAAACAAAACTCAAAGTTCTGGTTTCAAGACAGTTAAGCTATTTTTAAATTCATTCTGATTGACAGCTGTTTCCCTTTTGTTGGTTTGGAAAGCAGGAATTAGTATTCATTTAAATCATGTCTGTGTGAATGTGGTATTTTCAGTTGAAGAACTCTATTTACTGAAGGCACTTGCTTCTTTCCTTCAAACAGAATATGATCAAATGAAGATTTTTGTATGTGTTTATTAGCTTTTTTAACTTTATTTTTTTATAATAAAATACCAAGGCTGCTGGGTTTTTTTTGGAGAAAATAAAGGAAAAGCGTGCACCATAGGTGACAGTTACTGTGTTTGACAACTCCTCCTCCACATACCATTTACTTTCAGCTTCAATGAACCCAGGAGCTTAGACAATTACTGCTGAAAATGCAATGCCCGTCACCCTTGACACTTTGCCAACAAATTCTTTACCTTCCCCACTTCAGTATTGCTTTTGTCAGAGTCTGGGGAATCTAACATCAGCAATAGTAGAGGCTTATCATCAATGGCTTTCAAGAAGGAAAAAAAAAAAAACAACTCGTTTTTCATAGTAAAACTTGGGAATGCGCAGCAAACTCATTGACTGCTGTTAGACTGGCCTATAGTTTCTGGACTTCTCTTTAAGTTTGCAGAAGTGTATCTTTTCTTCTTTCTTATCCAAACTTCAGTTAGTTTATCAAATTGCCAAACAAGTTTTAGAATAGGTTTTTTTTTAAATTATTTTATGGTTTTCTTTTGATTTCAGATAGTTTTACTCTGTTTCTGAAAGATGGAGGAAATACAAATTCTTTAGATTCTGCTAATTTTGTAATTTGGAGAATGTGAATTAAATACCTATCATATTTAATAATTTGAGTAACAATTTGGGACAATATCAATATTTTTAAAGGTAGAAGATTTTGAAAATTTTTGAGTATGTACTTTATTTTGGGCTGATTTTTTAAAAATCAATGTATTGTTTCATTTATTTTTCCGAAAACCTTCTGAGAAAGGTTTAATGTCATTTCTATTTATACATGAGGCTGAATGAAAGGCTAAAAGAGGTTAAAAAATCAGCTGCTCATGGTCATGTCACTTCTAATAAATGAAGGAACCAGGATTCAAATGTGAATATGGGTCCAAAATCCATGCTTTCAATAACTCTGTGCTACATTCTTCTAAGCTTATGGGCTAGTGGGAGAAGTGAACATACAGATTCCAGCAATGCCAAGAAGTACAATAATGACTTAAAGTCCACTTAATGAATAGAGACTAACCATTTTAAGAGTCTGTTTTATAAAACATAAGAATTCTAAGAAGATAATTGAAAGGGCCCACAAATGTTTGAATTAAATTCCATAAAGTCTGAGGTTGATATGTGACCCATCTGTCACCAAATAATCTCTAATTCCAACTCTTTGTGGTCATTGGAACAGTCTTATTCTTGTCATTGATTGATTTTCTAATTAGGATAGGTTTAAATTTAGGCATATCAATAAAATTACATGAACACATAACTCCTTTTTCATTCTTATATTTTCATGGTAAAATTATTAAAGAAAGTAAGACTACTCTGATGTAGTAATTTTTACTTGGTCTGTATTCTCTGGTATTTCTTAACATGAGCATTATTTTTAGTTATCAGAGTGTACCTGTAATTTAGTATACTGCTTTTTGCATATAACATCACATCAAGTATTTGTAGCTCATAAAATTTAAACTGAAATGACTGGATTGTGTTTTTAAGAGAGAATAATAAATGAGGTACTCTCATAGAAGACATTTTTTGTGTTCTATGAAAAAAAACTATGGTTTAAGTTCTTTTGGTGGACTTCTTTTTTTAATTTTTTTTTTTAAATACAGAAAACTATAAAGAATAATCCTTTGCTATCAGATCTACATGGTGAGATTTTCTGTTTAGTTGCTAGAGAAAAAGGTGTTGGCATTTAAAATTTGGATGAATATTGCTAAATTGTTCTGTACATATGTTGTACCAGTTTTGTCCCCCAAAGTAGACAGCAATAGCTAACTTTCCACAGTGCTCTGTGCCAGGCACTTACTATCGACAATATTTAACATGTATTAAGTCATTTAGTCCTAACATTGATTCTAGAGTTAGATACTATATCACCCACCCACTTTTTATAGATAAGGAACTGATGCATGATGAAGTGGCTTAATCATTTAGCTAAGGTCACTTGACTAATAAATAATGAACTCAGGCAGTTCGGCTCCAAGGTCTATGCTTTTAACCACCCCACATATTTCTTAATGGTGAAGGAAAGAGTATATATTATCAGCTTTTAAATTTTGACTAATACAGTGGGTGAAAACAAGTCATTTTGAGTTGTCTTTTTTTATAAGTGTAATTAAGTATATATTTATATTTTATTTGCCACATCCATTTCTTTTCTTGTAAACTGTTTTATATCTTTGCATGGTTGTATATTGGGTTGTTTAAGTTACTTAGTAATTTTTACAAACTCTCAATTTTAAAAAAATGAACAGTACCACTTTGTCATGTGTTGCAATAAGTTTTCCAGAGAGTTTTTTATCTTTATACATTCAAATTTATTGAGTTTTAGCCCTTATATTTTATGTTCTTAAACTTTTTGTTTTAAGTACTTATGTTGTAAGAATATAAGAATTCAGGGGAAGAAAGGATTTCTGGCTTTCATAATTAAAAAGGAAGACTGTATTTAAGATAGTCCTTGATGGCTGTTAGTATATTTATGATTGAGAATAGCTGAGAAGAAGGCAAGTATTTGGGAAAGGCCGTTTATAGGTGAAGAAGTGGCAGAGGAATCTGCTCAGGCTAACGATCTGGGTGAGTAGAAAGAAACGGATCCCTGACTGAATAAGTACACCTACCCTGTATGTGCAACATCCCTGGACATATATATCTGAGGCCCTGCTATTGCTTACTTCTCTTAATGTAATTTGTCTAGAAACACAGAAGCTCAGAGACTGGGAAATGTACAGTAATACTATGCAGAGATTAGTCTGAGATAGCTAAGAAAATCCCTACATTCTTTGTAACCTTGAAAGACACCTAATTCTTTTGATGAAATGCCTGTAGTATTTTACCTAAGTCAGCTTCGTCCTAAACACGTGCCAAAAAACAGAGGGCATCATCTGACATAAAATTAAAAGACTTTTATAAAAATGGCTTCTATAATGTCTATGCTAGTTTACTTATGAAGACACAACACCATTTGGGGTTTAGTCCTACTCTGATGTTTGTTGATTTTAATATCTATAACTGGTTTCTAGCAAGTGGCTTTCTATCCTATGTCTGAAAAATAAATAAATAAAAGGTTAGGAGGCTATTGTTTGATCAGTTTGTATTATCCCAGCTGTTAGAACATTGAGGATGAATTTAGATAAGGGAAAAATTAGCCTCATGTGTCCAAGCTCTCCTATTGTGTTTTACCAATTACAGTTTATGGGGAAAAATCAGAAGGAGAAAATACTTGGCAGTAATGAAGCTGCTGACAGTAGGAAAATGAGCTGAGTGAAATTCTAAGAAAACCTTGGATTTCTAGCCTTTATTCATAAATTCTCTGTCCTGTTTCCTTTGCTTTTTTTGTCTCCTCATTGTTCATAATTTCCCTTCCTCTCCTCCAATTATATAAAATAATAATCAAAACTATTTTTTTCCTAAGGGATGGAGGCAATGGCTAATTGCTATTAAAATTATACTTTTCCCATTTTAAACTTTATCTGAGTATTGACCCAGGTTTGCATTAGTCCTAAGTTTTTTTCAGAGAGTTTTATACAAAATATTCATATAAAGCTCTCTAGTAGAAAGAAAATAATAGCATCAAATGACAGTACAACCACATAACCTCACTGAAGATAGATAAAAAAAGATTCTGTAGAATCCATGAGAAATATATATTTAATTGAAAAAAAAAAAACCCACAGATGTATATAAATCCAAGTTGCTCTCTATCCCAGTTTAAATTGAGTGGCCTTACTGAGGTGTTGACTCTGGCCCTGGGGAGTTCCTACTTGAAGTACAGAGCCGGTTACAAATGTGTTTTCAGTCAAATATAATTACTGAAGAACGCAAACATAATGTTTGCCATCCAAGACCTTTGCAACACGAAACCCCAGATTAGCTTGCACTGAAGGCCTTTTGAATGAAGATCAGCCTGAAAAGATTTTGCGGGAAAGACAGTATAGCTAACCAGATAGAGGAATCTGACTCCAGATCTAGCTGGAGGCCCCTCCTCTTCGCAATACCAGCCACAGCTCTTACATGTTTGCTTCATTAAGGTGACGGAGGTGAGCCAAGATAAAGAGAAGGATATCATCTCTATCTTTACTTTAATATCATTGTTAGGTTTAATATTTGGGGACAGAGGATTAGGCTCATTTTCCAAGGAGGGATTTATATAATAATCAACTTAATCTGTGTTTAATAAGGTTTTTGTTCTTTTGTGTTCACTGTAATGTGGAAGTAATTTCAGTATGTCTGCACAGAGGTCCCCACTGGTTCACATGATAGTAAGGTACACATCGACAGAGCTCCAGGCAGTTACACACAGAGGAGCACATCATTTTTGGTTGCATGTGGCTGACTGCCTCAACAGATTGGATTTAAACTGTTAGAGCATTTCTTCCTGATCCTATAATGCCTGATACAGCTGGGTTTTATTATATTAATAGTGTACTAATCTCCATAAAATCAAAATCTTTTCAGGAATATTCCACGATTTGTTTCCTACCTCCAACACTTCTACAGTATGCATGAAGTTAATTTCCCTATTATTAGAGTGATGAGCATGCTTGCCTTTGAAATCCATGTATGCACACAAAAATGTACACATGTGTTTGTATACATATTTATCAATAAGATGCTGTGATACAAAGGTGAATATCTTGGTAGATCCTGATGCTGAATTTGTTAGACTTTTTAAAATATGGAAATTACTGGAAGGATCATCATTAATAATTTAGGAATTCCATTAACAATGGTACCGCAGAGTGAGTGCTCTGCTTTGGATGTCAGGAGATCTGAGACCTTGCCCAAGTCAAATATTGGTTCTTTGACATTGAGTAAGTCATTAAACTCTCTGAGCCTTTATTTTTACTGTGAAAAATAAGAAAGTTGGGTTAGCTAATCTATAAATTGCTCTCCAGGGCCAAAAGGCTGTGGTCATGACCAAAGGGATCCACTAATGAACTTCCCTTACAGAAGTTTCCAAGTTGAAAGAAGATTTGGATTGCTCCTAGAAGAATAGTGTGCTACTAAAAGAAAGTTATATTTGATACTGTAAGACTCAAGAGTGAAACTGGGTAAAATAAAATTTCACACTTATTTAGAGTTCATAATTTGTCAACATTTGTTGGACTTAGCAAAGATTTTCCTTTTCTATCCAAAACTATTTACATTCTTTAGGATACATGGCATAAAATCCGTATTTCTAAATATATCTCTACCAAGTCTCAATAGCCTATTTAAAACTACTCCAGTTACATACTTCTGCATCATAAAATTACCCCAAAACTTAGCACCCTAAAACAACAATCATTTTACTTTACTCCCAAGTCTGAGTGTCAGGAACATGAGAGTGGTTCACCTCTGCCTCAAAGTTGGAGGGGCTTCACTTGGGATAGTTCAAACAGCTGTGCACTAGCTGGGATTGCTTACTCGGGGTCCTATGAATATGGTCTTAGTTCTTGTAGTTGGCTGAGCTCTCTCACTTCCTTGGCTTTGATGATGCCTGTGCTGGCTGGAAGAGCAAAGAAGTCTTTTCTCACATGCCTGGTGACTTCATGGTTTTCCATGTGGTCCCCTGGCTCACTCTGTGTAGGTAGGGTGGGTGGCTTACAGCATGGCAGTCTCAGGGTAGTTGGGTATCCCACATGGTGACTGCTTTCCAAGAAGGAGAAAGCAGAAGCCACCAATTCTGTTAAAGATTAGGCTGGAACTGGCATAATGTCACTTTTATCATACTCTACAAGTACAACCATCTTCCGTGAGTAGAGAAAATAACTCCACCTCTGGGTGGTAGGGGTAGTCAGGAATTTGCAGCCATTTTTAATCTGCCACAGTAACCACTCCTGATTGATTATTTCCCTAGAGGCAAAAGATTTGTTTGGATTTTGTCAACTATGTGGCTATCTGTTCCTTTTTGGTTATTGGCAAGTTTAAATTTCTGGATTTTTCTAAAAGGGGTATTAAACCAGAATCAAGGTACAACTAATATTCAGAAGGGACCTCACAAGTCTTACTTCTTTACAAAATTGCCTACAACAGCTCAGTGTAGGCATCAGAATGTAAAGGGCTTTCTGCATCAGAAACTAGTACTTTGACCTCTAATTTAGGCCATCTCATTGGAAAAATTGTAGAGCCTTACTGTTAATGGATAAAGAAGTAATCTTGTAGAAGCCCAGAGTACTAGTTTGCAGTGTGATAAAAACATACTACAAACTGGATGGCTTAAACATCAGAAATTTATCTTCTCATAATTCTGGAAGCTAAAAATCTGAAATCAAGGTGTTGGTAGGATTGGTTTCTTCTGAGGGGCATGAAGGAATAATCTATTGCAGGCCTCTCTCAATGACTTGTAGATAGCTGTCCTCTTTCTGTGTTATCACATTATTTTCCTTACATGTCTGTGTCAAAATTTTCTCATTCTACAAAGATACACCAGTCATATTGGATCAGGGCCCACCTTAACGACATCTTTTAATTTGATTATCTCTTTAACTTGGTTATCTCTAAATACAGTCAATTCTGTACTGGTCCTGGGGGGTTAGGATTTCAATGTAAGAAATTTTAGGGGGCCAGAAAGAATTCAACCCACAATACCCAGATACACTGCATTATTTATTCCAAGCCCCTATGTCTGTGCTTAACACTTCAACACAAACTGGTTATATATTATGAGAGAGAAAGACAGAGAAAGGCAGACAGAGAGAGAACACATAGAGAGAATTTAAATCATATGCACTAGAAACAGACCTCACCAAACTGGAGCAAATCTTAACCAATCACTTTACCAGAACCTTTTGTTTCTAAAGCATTGGTATTTGTTATGAAGGTCGAGAGGAAATTACCTTTTGTTTCTTTTCAGTCCATTCTACCTAATTAAAATCAATATGACATGTTGTGCTGTCTTATCTACCTGAGACACTTACAGTATATTGCCAGGTTTTTTTCAGTTTGTTTTCTGTTTTTTAAATTTTTCTGGGCTTATTTGCCAGTGAATCATTTGTTTTCATATTACAAAGTGATTCAGCTGTGCTTCATTGCACACTGAAAGTATTGCCTGTCAAGTGATGATCCAAAACTCACCAAGCCGTGCTTGTGCAGGATCACAGTGGATGCTCATGGCCACACAAGCTGACTTACGTGTAGTAAGCTTGCCTTGCTGTCTCACTGTCCAAACTCTCATAGTTCTTGACACAGGGAAAAACCAGAATGATACAGAGAATTAAAGGATAATGGAATTGAAATGATGTTGAGCATCTTAATTAGAAACTTTGGCAGGATATAATCATACATTTGTGTTGAATATTGTAATGAGGGGAATATGAGAATAGTATTTGAAGGAGAAAGATGCTTTAGTGAGTCTTCAGCAAAATCCGTTGTTGTAAAGAATATAAAATAAATTGGGCAAAGTTTTGTAAAATAACTTTCCCGATGTTTATCAGGTATTTTTTAAGTTTATATTTTAATTCCAATTAGTTAACATGCATTGTATATTAGTTTCAAGCGTATAATTCAGTGATTCAGCACTTCCATAAATCACCCAGTGCTCATCACCACAAGTGCCCTCCTTAATCCCCATCACCTGTTTCACCCATCCCCCCACCCACCACCCCTCTGGCAACCATCAGTTTATTCTCTGTAGTTAAGAGTCTGTTTCTTGGTTTCTCTCTCTCTCTCTCTCTCTCTCTTTTCCCTTTGCTTGCTTGTTTTGTTTCTTAAATTCCACATATGAATGAAATCATATGGTATTTTTGTCTTACTCTGACTGACATATTTCCCTTAGCATTATACTCTCTAGCTCCATCCATGTTGTTGCAAATGATAAGATTTCATTCTTTTTTATGGCTGAATAATATTCCAGTGTGTGTGTGTGTGTGTGTGTGTGTGTGTGTGTGTGTGTGTATAATACTCTTTGCTGTCCATTCATCAATTGATGGATACTTGGGCAGCTTCCATATCTTGGCTATTGTAAATAATGTTGCTTCAACATAGGGGTACCTGTGTCCCTTTGAATTTGTGTTTTTGTATTCTTTGGGTAAATACCTGTTAATGGGATTACTGGATCATAAGGTAGTTCTATTTTTAACTTTTTGAGGAAACTCCATACTGTTTTCCACAGTGGCTGCACCAGTTTGCATTGCCACCAACAGTGCAAGAGGGTTCCTTTTTCTCCACATCCTCACCAACTCCTATTGTTTCTTGTGTTGTTGATTGTAGCCATTCTGACAGGTGTGAAGTGATAGCTCTTTGTGGTTTTCATTTGCATTTCCCTGATGATAAGGGATGATGAACATCTTTTCATGTGTCTTTTGGCCATCTGTATGTTTTCTTTGGAAAAATGTCTGGTTGTGTCTTCTGCCCATTTTTTAAATTAGATTATTCATTTCTGGGGTGTTAAGTTTTATAAGTTCTTTGTTTATTTTTGGATACTAGCCCTTTATTTGCAAATATCTGTTTATCAGTTTCTTAATGTGGATGAGTATGTTTCCAATCTATTGTTAACACCTATAATATTATTTACTTATTTAGGAGGAAAAAAATTTAGATTATTTTTGCCAGTCTTCTGAGTTCTCCATTCCAAGATCTATCAATAGATTGTGAACTCAGTGGAAACCAAATGTATGTGCTTTTAACACATCCTGTGTGGGGTGCTGCATCTACTTAAATGAAGCTATTGCTCCAACGTCAATAGGACATCCATTTAATTTTTTTCCTTTATTGAGAATAAGTTTTTCCTCTTCATTCACATTATATACCTTAGGCCATCTGCAGGAAATAATACATATGCTAAATAGATGCTAGGATGAGGAGCGGAGGGTGATGCTCCCTAATTAAAGTGACTATTGAGTACTTACGTGACTCAACTTGAGCTTTGTGGTACTGCTCCAACATTGACCATAGGGCTAAGATGTTTGAACATGGGTCTGGGCTTAATTTTCTGAGTGGTATTGCTTTCCAAACCAAGAAATCATTTGCAATCAATATAATTTTAGAGTACAAGATCTCTAAGCATAAGGTAATTGTAGGAGGCTTAGAAAATAAAGTTTACTGGAAAAAACACTCTAAACTTTATTATTTAATGAACAGCATGACTAATAAGCCATAAGTGTTAAAAAGTCAGGGAGAAATATATTTTGACAACAAGGTTTTCAACAGAAGGAGACTAAGAATTGAAAACTCCCTATCAGAGTAGGTTGGGTTTACAAAGCTTATAAATAATTTCAGAGCAGACTAGGGACAGATTGACACCCTGAAAACCTTACAGAATTCATCTCTCATAACAGTATTTGAAGACTGCTGTCACTGTCGTTCCTTTAGCAAATAGTCACTGAGCTGTGACAAGCACAGTGCTTGGGGCTGTGAATAATGCACTCCTGTATAAGATAGACTCTGACATCAAGTCCGTGGTTTGTGTCACTTACTCGACAGGCAGTTACTGAGCACTACCTATATGGTAGGCACTGTGCTAAGTATGCCCTGAGGATGAAATAGGAGATTATGATACAGTCTTGTCCTGAAGGATTTACTGCTTCACCAGACAATTTCTGGGAATTCTGCAACTAGGCTTGTATTAACCCCGAGAAGACAATAGCTAATTAAATAGAAATTTTCTGCATTATTATTCCTCAGCCAGGTAACCCATGTCTTCTTTCCCACCTTTCTTCTATATTCGTATTACTTTGCCCAGTCTTTGTAATGGTATTCCTTCTGGATCCTGTATTTTGGAACCTCTGCTCATGTATTGGTGTTTCCCATACTGTGCTGAACTTTTCAACTAATTCTTCTATATTTTGACCAGTTTTCCCAGCTATCTTCTGTAACTGGTTCTCAATCTGTGCTTGCTTTAGCCTCTCATCTGTATGTACTGAAACTACCATCTGCTGCCTCAAATTCTGTTTTTTTTCCCCAGAAAGCCTCATTTTGTGTTCCACATAGTTACAATACTAGTATGCTAAATATTTATTGTCTGATATTGAGAAATGACTAAAATCTTTACTGAACATATATTTTAAATTTTGATGCATTAAAATAAAAATGCTCCTGTTTGTTCATATTAAAGGAAGGAAAACTTGCATATGAGAATAGAGAAATTAATTTAATTCTACTAATAACTTCCTAGATTACTTGAAAAATAAACAGAAAAAGACTAGGAAAAGAGACTTTATTTGCCATAGTTGAATTTGAAGTCACCAGAAAATAAATTTGACATTAGCATTTTTTTTGTCTTTTCAAATTTCCCATCATATTGTAAGCTGTTGTTTGTTAGGCACTGGAATGCTCCTGCGTTCCCAGATACCCTATTCGTTCTTCTAAACATAAGAATTTAATTTGCATTTTGATACCAATTTCTCCAGCTAGAGTATTATTAAGTACATGTTTTTTCATATCACTTTTGTCTTCACTCGTTGCAGCAGTTTAAAGTGTTGTACTCGGGGCGCCTGGGTGGCACAGCGGTTAAAGCGTCTGCCTTCAGCTCAGGGCGTGATCCCGGCGTTGTGGGATCGAGCCCCACATCAGGCTCCTCCGCTGTGAGCCTGCTTCTTCCTCTCCCACTTCCCCTGCTGTGTTCCCTCTCTCGCTGGCTGTCTCTATCTCTGTCGAATAGATAAATAAATAAAATCTTAAAAAAAAAAAAAGCAAACCACAGATAGAATTTAAAAATAAATAAATAAATAAATAAATAAATAAATAAATAAAGTGTTGTACTCATCCCAGTCATATATATAGTGGCTTTCTATAATTAGATTAAATCTCCATTTCACAAATTTATGAAAAGAAGTCTTAAAAAAGAAACTTGTTGGGAGAATCTGACAGCAATGTCAAAATTGTATGGTTGATTTCTAAAGTGTTACGCTCTTCTATATTTATTGTAAGAATTTAAAAATCAAAATTAAGGTAACTTAGAGTTGTTTTTCTGATTGCCTTAAAGGACTTCGTTGGGAGATTTTCAGAAAATTGCATAGAGCTGTTTTCTCTACTTGAAGAGAGCCTGGGTGTTTCAGATTCTGTCTTTATGAGATCTATATTTTCAACAAAATATCTTTCCCTAGGTCTGATTTTAAATAAAATTAATCAAACTAGTTTAAAAAGGAGACAGCTAAGAAATTATTTGGCCTGTATGATACTGAATTTTCAGTTTAACTGCTTTTCTACTGTACATTCCCTCTCTCTACCCTTTAGAAATCCTGCCACAGTTTATGTTAAACTGAGTTGATTATTCATTTTTTTAAAATATTACAGGTATATAAAATTTTAATTCAGTGTTAATGACAGTAGAGAAAGGACTGATTGCTCATTCATTTGAAAATAAGTTTACCATACTTAAACTTCAGAGTCATGATGTAGCTTTCTGGATTGCCTTGATTTTTACATTGAAGATTTTGTCAAGAGCAATCTCTGGGTTACTAGAACCATGCCTTGGATAAACGTAACTCTGGAAAACTATTAACAAAGCACCCAACCTTGATAGATGGTTCATTTATGCTCTGTTATCATATGAACCTATATTTCACTTGTACAGGAAATTATTTAGTCTCTGAAAAATTATAATATACTTTTGTTATGCCTTTAGGGATTCAATTAGTTCAATGATGTTTGAAAATACTAGTGATTATAAGTAATGGGCTATAGACATTTGAAGCAAGCTTCCATATATCATAACATAGCATTTTGCTGCAACTGATTTGCCAAAGAACCCAGAGCTAATACCAGGTTTATGCTATCTGCTTGAGGTGGAATTGTGAAGGGGAAGTGGGCACTGAGTCCACTGTGCCAGGGATTGTGTTAGGCACTACCGATACAGTGATAAAACAGATAAAAATCTGTACCTTCTAATGAGGGAAGATAGAAAAATTAAGATGATAGGCAGATTGAATGAATGAATGAATGAATGAATATTTAGTATGTCAGTGATAAGTGCTAACAATACAAATATTCTAAGGGTGGTCACTAGAAGTATAGAAGTGACCTTAAAATTTCAAATAGAGTGACAAAGGAAGGCCATACTGAAAAAGTAATATTCCATTAAACAATGAAAGAGGGTGAGGATCTAACTGAGAAAAATATGCCTGGCATAGAAAAGAGGAAATTCAAATACTCTGGGTAAGAATAAGTCTGTTATGTATAAAGAACCGTAAGATGTCAATGTGATGAATTTGTTGATCTCACAGATGCCAACTCCCCACTTGGAAAGTTAATTACAAGAAAATATCACTAGAACTTCTTTGAAGTATATAAAAAAGTGGTTTTGTAAGTATTCAGAGCCATCAATGCCAACTGTTCACTTATTTCATCAATTTCATGTGTAGATCTACTTTTCTAAAGCATAAGGATGTTTGTATATATTATTTATGGGCAAGCTATTTGGAAGGAGTTTTCTTAGGCAAAATTCTGGAGGAGAATTAAAAGTCAAGACTATTGAAGTGTATTTTATATAAACTTTAGATTTGAGAATTTAACAATCAGAAGATGAAAAAGAAAAAAAAACTCATGTAAATTATAACACGTTTTCACTGTTATTAATCTGGTTTTTGTAGGTCCGTGGTTTTTGAAATAATTGTGTAAAATTTTCCCTAATCTAGTTGGCCGTTTTATTTATATCAAGTCTTCTATAAATCAGAACTGGGAAGTCTGTCTCTATACACACACAAAAACACACAAACACATGTTAAATATATACAAATATTAGTATTCATGTGTGTGCATGTAGCATATGATATATAATACTTAGTATGCATGTGTAACATCTGATATGATAATTAAAATAGCTACTATTATTGAGTGTCAGGCACCATTCTATGTATTTCGTATCTACTATATCATGTGTTCATCATAGTAACCCTCTAAGTGATGCATTATTGTTATCCCTATTTTATAGAAGAAGAAACTAAGGCTCAAGGAGGTTATATGTTTTGGCCGTGGTTATCTAGCTTATGAAAGAGGGGCAGAATTTTGCTCTAAGAGAGTCTAAGCAAGGGCTCAATGAGGGAATCAGGATGTATCTGGTAACTACACCTAAAAAAAGTGCAGTGGTTTGCTGTTATCAGAACCAAAATTGGGAAGGGAATGGGAAGGAGCATAGACACCTAAAACACACACCTAATCGACCCCATTGTGGATAGTAATAGCGTTCTTTGGGATAGGTAGAAGATGAAGATTCTTGATCTTAAACTCTATAACCAGTGAAAGATGATTCCTAGAACCAAGAATTACTACATTTGATATATAGCCAGCTGATGAACCAATTACAATAGTTAGGGGACTGACAAACCTATAAACATACTTAGTAGTCTTAATTTTTCATAATTTATTTTTACTTGTATGCAATATACTAGTTGAGAGCAAAATTTTTATTACCAAGAGACATCTAAAATGAGTTTTTAAATATTGATTTTCATAGTGGTTCTAGAGTAGAAGTAAATTTTGTTGTATTTTCTTCTACTTAAGCTAGCGGAAAATAATATATTTACTAAAAAAAGCTGTGATGGTATGTTTTATAAGAATATATTGAAACATTTTCAGGTTTTTAGACTAAGTTAGAAATTCACAAAATTATTTATATACATGGCCTTTGTTTTACAAACAAATCTCTTTGTGCCTAAATGTATTTTTTTCCCTTTGTTTTCATTTGTTGTCTCATTCCAAATTTATTTACTGGAAGCAATAATATTTTTCATTAAAAAAGCCATATTCCTACTTAGAAAAATGTAAAAATTTTGTAAAATTGATTGGTATTGAATAGTCCCCTTCGACTGGCTGATGACTAGCTGCATACCCAAAGGGCAGTTATGGATTTTAAATAATCATGTACTGGTTTTGAAATGAAACAACACAATTATGCAAAGTAATTTTCTCAAAATGCAATTGATAATGCATGGTGTACAGGTACAGAAGAATACATTGGGCCCAAGGTACTATAAGTCATCTTTAATCAGCTATCTCAGACTCGGTTAGGGACTGCTATTCATAAGGGTATATTGTAATCTCAGGGCCTCCTTCTGCATTATCACACCAATGAGACAGTTACATCAGAATCATCCAAGGTGAATGAGAAATTCTAATCCTCATGACTTTTAGATAATTTAGTATGTTAGAAGAACTTGGGCTGTTATAAGGAAAATGATTACTTTGTATTTTGTTGGGAGGAACTCATTGATTGTTCACTGTCTGATTCTTCTATGCTAAGTTTATTTTTTATACTCATGCTCTTTTCAGGAATAATTCCAAGCATATTTTACAGTAAACTAAGAGAAAACCAAGAAAACCTCCCATGCTTGCAAGTTAACCAGCCATCTAAATTGCTACAAAGGCAAGGGACTCAACGTAAATTAAAACCAGAGTGGGTATTGTGGGAAAAGGGCCAAGTCTATTGAACAGCAGAGATTAGCAAGACTGCTTATGTGAAAATTGTTCATTGCAGGCTCTTCTTTAAAATAATTTAATTTTAAAGTAAGAATTGGTAATTTATATTTCCACTTTTGAACTGTCTAGCTAAACATTTTTTATATGTTTGGTCTTCGTCCATGGAGAGTTTTAAATTTGATAATTAAGTCCCATCTCTTTCCAGCTTTTTAACCAGAGCTAATAATATTTTGGTTGTTGTTGTTTCTTTGAAGTGAAGAAATACTGTTGCTCAAGACAAAAGATAAGTCAAGTATTTGATTCTCCATGTTCTTTCCCTTCTTAGTTTGCCAACAACTATATGGGACATATTTATTTATTTTTTGTTCTGATCGTACAAAACATTTTTGTTACCAGCTGATAGTTTTACTCAGTATTATCGTAGGAAAGCTTGTAGGGTCTGTATATTTTAGCCTTTTTTATAAGTAGGTGTACTGTGGAGCTTCTTTTATGAAACACTTAGAAGATGTGGGAAACATTTTGTAATAAATAAAGCACAATTATAAATTTATATGGTGTCATAGAATTGAAAAAAATCTAAATGATAGGGTATCTTTTTCTTCATACTTGCTTCACTAAAAATATGTAAATTCCATATTTATTATTTAGGGCTTGCTAGATTTGTTAAAACATTGATATCTCAGATCTACTTATTTTCATTTAAACATCGAAGATAGATTTAAACAGCATTGGTATCAAATAAAATAAACACGTGAATGTTTCTAGTCGTGCTTTGAATTAGGAATCAAATATAATGTTTTGGAATTTGATATTATCAAATTTATTATAATGTTACTCGGTACTTTTTCTGCAAATAGATTGTCATTAGGCTGTTTATGAAGAAAAGCACTATTTACAAAAAATAATATGAAATTAATTTCAGAAAGGAGTTGAAACCAAACAAAAAATAGGCATTATCAGTTTATTGAAGGAATGAATCATTGGTTACGGTTGTGAAGTTATTGTTCACAAATATGGTTCAATGTGGCCCTATCACTTTTAGACATCATCTCCTACCATTCCTTTTTTCTTAATACTCTTCTATTCTGCCCGTACACAGTGCTCTTGTCTAGTGCACACAGAGACTTTATGTATGCTGTTTGTTTACCTTGGGGTACCTTTTCTCACTTCTCTTTCCCAAACAAAATACTCTTTTTTGATACCTTCACGCTTTCTCAATGCTTGGGAAATTCCTATAAATGCTTCATAGAATTTGTCAGGCAGTATTGCAATTATATGCCCTAGCTTCTCTCCCATTCTTCCCTTTATCTTCTCTTCATTTATGAATTGTTCAGGAGCATATAAGATATTTAATAAGTGCCCAATAAGTGCTAATATGTCTAAACTAAAAACGACTAGTTTCTAATAATAAATCAATCTACTTAACCATATAACTTCTGAATTCTGAAGCTCTTTTAAAGTTATCTGCTCCTATAGAGTCTTGTTCTGGTGATTATTTATATATGATATACAAATCATGACTTTTATCAAGTGCAAAATTGTTTGAACTCACATAGAAACTCTAGATCAAGTCAAGAAAATGGCTTTGCATATGACCTAAGAATTCCTGTGTTGTTTTAGTATGGAAAGATATATATGGATGTATAGAAAAGCTGCAGGCTGAACAACCTTCAGGAGCTATAAAAAGGTCCATGGATGGTATATTAGGTTAAATAATGCCCTTCCTCCCAACTTCATGTTAACCTGGAGCCTGTAAATGTGACCTTATTTGGAAATAGAGTTTTTGTATGTATAACCGAGTTAAAATGAGGTCACACTGGATTTTGTGGACCTTAATTTCAATATGGCTAGTGCCCTTATAGTAAGAGAGAAATTTGGACAAAGGTACATAGACATACAGGGGAGAGAGCCATATGAAGATGGAGACAGAGATTAGAGTGATTGCTAGCAACCATCAGAAACTAAAAGAGGCAAGGAAGGATTCTTAGAGCCTTTGGAGGAAGATTGGCCATGTTAACATTTTGATTTCAGACTTCTAGCCTCCAGAACTGTCAAAGAATAAATTTCTGTTGTTTGAATTCATCTAGTTTGTGGTGCTTTGTTATGACAGCCCTAGGAGACTAATAGATAGCCTATACTTACTAATAAAGAAATGTTGTTTAGATCAGCTTAACGCTTACTAAGTTTGTATGATAGACATAATGGTAGACATTTTGAAAACTTTCAAAAAGTATGAAAAATATGGACATATCAACAGATATGTCAGTACCACATGTGGAAGATACTATCGGTTACCCATCCATCAGCTATTCACTCTTCCTTTCTGCCTTTGAATATATTTGAATAAGCAATGAGGTTTGGTACTATGGCAGCAATCCGAAGAGCAAGAGAATTACAGAAAAACTTACCCAGATACCTGACATTACTAAGCCACCAGTCAAACCTGAAACATTTTCTCACCAATCATCTTATTATGGGAGATAATGAACTCTATGGAATAAACCATATTTAGTTGAATTCTTTGATAATCACATCTCTAATATTTTAATGAATACGTTGAAATGTGTTCAAGAGTTTTGGAAACATAAAAAAAGGAGTTCTTGTTTCAAACTGGAGAATCAGGCAAGGTTTCAGTAAGGATGGAATGATGAGTAAAAGTTAACTGAATCAAGAAATGTGAGAGTCTCCTCCTAGGAAAAAATAATAGATGATGAAGACAGAAACCTGTAAAAAACCTGGCCACTATGGTGGCCAGCCATAAGTATTTTGACATTACTCTAACATAAATTTAGAAGTAGGTCAAGTTGGGGAGGTTCAAGTAATGAAAACTTTCATATGCCCTAATAAGGTCGTTGAACTATTCTATAAGCAATGGGAACCTACTGGAATGTTTTAAGCAGAGTGTTTTGAGTTTAATGAAGTTATAGTTAGATACTTCTGTTTATATTGTACACTTTAAATTTAACTTACAAGGCTAGAATCATAGTAACAATCTCTGTAATAGTTTAGGCAAGAGATGTGGAGTCATAAATTGTAACTGGTAATAAGAGTATTAAGGGATATTTTCAAGAAATAGTTGTAAAGTAAAATTGAAGTACATGATTTATTGGATATGGAGATAAGGAAAATATAAGGATTTAGGGTGATTTTCAGGTTTCTGGCTTGAGGAAATGGTAGATAGAGAATATAGGAGAAAGAACTTGTTATATTAGGAGGTGATAATTTAGTTTTCAAATGCCAAGTACCTAAACTTTTGTTTTAATTATTTTCAAATGGAAAGTTAAATAAAGCACATGTCCCTACTGTAGTACATACAGAATATAACTCAAATTTTCTTAATGACTCACAGTAATAATTGTGAATATCAATTATTATTTGGGGCTGTAAATATTTGTAAACTTGGTCTTGATATGATACATTTCTATAACAGGTAATTATAGAATTCTATGGCATTATTTAAGTTGTTCTACATAGTTTTCATGGTTACTCTTTATTCTTTATTATTTTGAGGCTATGGTTATCAGTTCATTTATTCTTTCAATCATATATTCCATCCACAGTGTGTTAGACATTGTTTTGGACTGGGAGGGTAGAGTGCTGAGCAAACAGAGTCTCTCCTCAGTGACTTTATATTGGGGTGAGCAAGGACAGACAATAAACAACCAGAAACATATATATCAAGATAATTCTACATAGTAATAAGTGCTTTAAAGGAAGTAAAATAGGGGCGCCTAGGTGGCTCAGTCGTTAAGCGTCTGCCTTCAGCTCAGGGCGTGATCCCAGAGTCCTGGGACCGAGCCCCGCATCGGGCTCCTCCGCTGGGAGCCTGCTTCTTCCTCTCCCACTCCACCTGCTGTGTTCCTTCTCTCGCTGTCTCTCTGTCAAATAAATAAATAAAATCTTTTAAAAAAATAAAGGAAATAAAATAGAAATGGAAAGGGTCAGGCCAATAGAGAATAAGGTAGTAAGAGAAATTACCTTTCAAGAGGAACTTTTTAAGTGAAACCTAACTATATGACAAGTTGCTGATGATGCTAGCCTCTGAGAGATGACATTTCAGAGACAGAAGCCAGTAACAAGAAGTAGGTTTTCTGAGTTTGAAGAATTGAGAGATTACTGAAGCTGTGTGATCAAACTATTTGGGGTTTAGGGTTAAGGGGTTTGAGGTAAAGAGTTGGACATGGCACACAACATATAGACCTTGTAGGCGGGATGAATATTACTCTAATTTCAAAGAAAAAAGCAGTGAAGTATTTTAACCATGGGGATGACATAATCACTTTTATACCTTTAAAAGACAATTCAGGCTGCCCTGTGGAGAATGGAATGTATGAAAAATAAAGTAGAAGAAAGGAGACCAGTTAGAAAGGCATTGTATTAGTTCAGGCAGAAATGTAGCAATGGGAAGAAAGAGAAGTAGATGAATTATCGATTTTGTAGGCAAAACTGACAAAACCTGTTTTTGATTGTGCATCTTCCCCTTTCAATTTTGCCACTACTATTCTCTGGATTATTACATTCAGATTATCAGGTAGTTGGGGTTATGTAAAATGGAAACTGAGGGATGATTTGAAGGGTTTATGGTAAGTAGAATTTGAATTAATGTATTATCTTTATGCCTTTATAGTACTTTTTGGGTTCCCAGAAGGTTGCTAGGGGCGCCTGGGTGGCACAGCGGTTAGGCGTCTGCCTTCGGCTCAGGGCGTGATCCTGGCTTTATGGGATCGAGCCCCACATCAGGCTCTTCCGCTATGAGCCTGCTTCTTCCTCTCCCACTCCCCCTGCTTGTGTTCCCTCTCTCGCTGGCTGTCTCTACCTATGTTGAATAAATAAATAAAATCTTTTAAAAATAAATAAAAATAAATAAAAATAAAAAAAAAAGAAGGTTGTTGGAGAGTAGCTTCTATAAAAATGTGGTATTGGTATATTATAGAGTAATTTCAAGGTTTTTGCTTTGTAGACATAAACATCATTTTGAAAGAGACTGCTTGAGATTCTCAGAGCACCAGGACAAAGCAATAAATGTTTACCAAGGAATTATGTCTCCTGGAAGATAGAACAAAACTTGAAACCTTTGGGATATTCTCATTTTCATGGATCGTACACTCTCTGACCTTGCTCAGTACATTTAATGGCTCTGTGTTACAGTTTCCCAATCTTTGAATGGTAATAATGATCTTTTCCATCTAAGTTGAGATATATTTGTAAAGTATATGGAACTTGCCAACAGGAAATCACTACATACACGACAATTTATTGTTAGTTTTATGGCCAATTCAAATCCCAAAGGAATTGAAGTCATTGCTTTTTGAAGGTTGTCCAGTTCATTTTTTAGACAGATGACTGATCCAATACAACAATCACACACAGTCCCTGAACAATTACACTCAAACTCTGCCTTGGCTATCACAGGAGAAAAGTATGATTGTTAAATCAATATGGCTATAAAAATGACCTGCCTTTCTTCCCTAAACAGTTTGGAACTGTGAGAACATGCTGGGATTAGAGGATTGATAATTCTGCACTGTTCTTTTAAATATTGTTTCCATTTTGAGGGGAGAGAATTGAAAACTGCTTAGATGTTTTTTAAGTATTTATGAGAAAGATTTTCATTTAATTCAAAATGTACTGTGTATGATGAGTTAGATAAGAGTCATTAAGTGTGTACAGTAGCATAAATTTGCAAAAATTACTCACATTTGGCAAGATGAAGTAAGCTAGATAGAGAAATTGGCATTTTAAGTGGGTCTTGATAAAATGAAAGAGGATTTCCACAGTAGAGATAAGGGGGATAGAAGACTTTCCTCTAAAGAAAACAAGGTGGTTCAACCCATTCACATGGAAATACAGTGGTTACACTTAAGGAGAGTGGAGTACTTTGATTTCCTCAGAGTACGCAGAGAGCAAAGAAACCAGATAACTAAGAAGAGACGGAATAGTCGTATTGGAAATACCTGTAATAACATTCTTAGAATTTGAATTTTATGTCCTACATTAGGAGCCCAGAATGGGATAATCTGATCTTTGCTTAAAGAAAAAGAAAAAAAAAGATGTTTTCAACGGTGTCTATGGAGAGACACCATTATTTAATATTCCCCTTCAAATTAACTATAAGTAGATAAAAACAAGATCGATTTAAAGAGCTAGAAAAACTTCATTATACTTTTTATTAAGATATAATTCACATGCTATAAAATTCACTTTCAAAGTATACAGTTTAGTGGTGTTGCTCTTCACAGACTTTACAACCATCACTGCTGTCTAATTTTTAAGTTTCATCACCCCCAAAGATACCTCATACCCAGTGACAGTCACTCCTCTCTCACCCTTCCCCGCAGTACCACTAATACATAGTATCACTACCACTAACACTAATTAATGGTAGAAAATACTAATCTGTTTTCTGTCACTGTGAATATTTCATATGCTTGGAATCATAAAATATGTGGCCTTTGCTGACTGGTTACTTTCACTTACTATGTATGTTTGTAGTTTCACCCGTGTTGTGGCATATAACAGTGCATCATTCTGTTTCATTATCAAATAATATTCCATAGTATAGGTATGCCACATTTGCTTATCCATTCATCTGTTGATGGATATTTGGGTTGTTTCACTTTTTGGCTATTATAAATAATGCTGTTTTGAATAGTCATGTGAATGTTTTTGTGTAGACATATATTTTCAGTTGTCTTCAGTATATACCTCTGAGTGGATTTACAGGGTAATAGGATAACATTATTTTTAACATTTTGAGGAACTGCCGAACTGTTTTCCAAAATGGCTGTACTATTTGACAATTCCACCGGCAATGTATGAGGGTTAACAGTTTTTCCACATTCTCTATAGCACTTGTTATTGTCTGTCTTTTTTATTTTAGTCATTACAGTGAGTGCGAAGTCAATATCTCATTGGGGTTTTGATATGTATTTCCCTAATGACCAGTGATGTTGGTTGAACATCTTTTCATATGTTTGTTAGACATCTGTATTTCTTCTTTGGAGAAATGTCTATTA
The DNA here is from genome assembly GCF_023065955.2 of Ursus arctos. Taxonomy (NCBI): domain Eukaryota; kingdom Metazoa; phylum Chordata; class Mammalia; order Carnivora; family Ursidae; genus Ursus; species Ursus arctos. The sequence continues at coordinate 78,147,933 of NW_026623067.1, forward strand.
AATCCTTTTCCCATTTTTAAATTGAATTATTTTTCTTTCTATCACTGAATTGTAAAAGTTCTTAATATATTCTGACAGGTCCCTTTTCAGATATCTCAGATACATGATAGCTGATGAAAATTTTGAGATATTTTCTTCCCACTCTGGGGTTGTCTTTTTCTCAATTTCTGTTGAAGCACAATTTTAAAAATTTTGATCAAGTTCAATTTATGTATTTTATGGTGCTTTTGGTGTCATATCTAAGAATCCCATTACCAAATCTAAGGTCATAGGATTTATCCCTATGTTTTCTTTTAAGAGTTTTATATCATTAGCTCCTATATATATGTCTTTGATCCATTCTGAATTAGTTCTTTGTATATGGTATGAGATAGGGGTCCAAGTTAATTATGTCACATGTGAATGTTCAGCTGTTCCAGCACCATGTGTTTAAAGACTACACTTTCCCCCTTGAATTGTCTTGGCATCCTTGCCAAAAATAATTGATCATAAATTAAAAAATACACTCTGGACTCTCAATTCTATCCCATTGTTCTATATGTCTTTATGCCAGTACCACAATGTCTTGATTACAGTTGTTTTTACGTAAGTTTTGAAATCAGAAAGCATGAGTCTTCTTACTTTGTTCTTATCTTTGAACATTGTTCTGGCTCCTCTGAGCCCATTGTAAATTCCATATGAGTTATAGGATCAGCTTGTAAGTTTCTGCAAAAAGGCCACCTGGGATTTTGAAAAGGATCATATTTTGCTGGTAGATCAATTTGAAGAATATTGCCATACATCTTTCTATTTATTTGGATCTTTATTCTCTGTCAACAGTGTTCTGTAGTTTTCAGTGTACAGGTCTTGTGCTGCTTTTGTTAAATTTATTCCTAACTATTTTATTTTGTTTAATGTGATTGTAAAATGATTTGTTTCCTTAATTTCATATTTAGATTCTTCATTAGCTAGTTTATAGAAATGCAATCACTTTTGTAGGTTAATATTGTCTCCTACATTCTTGAGGAACTCATTTCCTAGTTTTAACAATTTTTCTTTTGTGGTTTCCTAGGATTTTCTATATGCAAAATCGTTATCACCTGAAAATAGACATAGTTTTACTTCTTCCATTCTAATCTGGGTGACTTTTCTTTGTTTTTTCTTGTCTAATTCTCCTGTCTGTAATCTTCAGTGCTGTGGAATAGAAGTGGCAAGAGTAGACATTGTTGTTTTTTTCCTAATCCTAGATAAAGCCTTCAATCTTTCACCACTAATTAAAATGTTAAATGTGAGGTTTTTTTTTGATGTCCTTTATTAGGTTGAAGAAGTTTCATTTTATTCCATTTTATTTATTCTTCTCTGTGAGTAAAATATTTTAAAATAACTTTTCAATTTGAACAAAGTTAATCACTTCATATATGAAATTTAAGTCCTGCACAGCTTCCTTCTGCAAACAGATTTTATGCAAAAGATCCATATATCAATTTTAGTGGTATGAGCTCTCTTAAGTATTTTAAATTCTTTAAATTTATTTTTTTATGAATACTCATTTATTTTTTTATTATGTTATGTTAGTCACCATATGGTATATCATTAGTTTTTGATGTAGTGTTCCATGATTCATTAGTTGCGTATAGCACCCAGTGCTCATTGCAACATGTGCCCTCCTTAATACCCATCATCAAGCTAACCCATCCCCCACCCTGCTCCCTTCTGAAACCCTTACATTGTTTCCTGGAGTCCATAGTCTCTTATGGTTTTTGTCCCCATCTAATCCCCCCCTTCACTTTTCCCTTCCTTCCCCTAACGTCCTCTGTGCTATTCCTTATGTTCCACACATGAGTGAAACCATATGATAATTGTCTTTCTCTGCTTGACTTATTTCACTTAGCATAATCCCCTCCAGTTCCATCCATGTTGATGCAAATGGTGGGTATTCATCCTTTCTGATAGCTGAGTCATATTCCATTGTATATATGAACCACATCTTCTTTATCCCTTCATCCGTTGAAGGGCATCTCAGTTCCTTCCACAGTTTGGCAATTGTAGACATTACTGCTATGAATATTAAGGTGCATGTGTCCCTTCTTTTCACTACATCTGTATCTTTTGGGTAAATACCCAGTAATGCAATTGCTGGGTCATAGGGTAGCTCTATTTTTAACTTTTTGAGGAACCTCCATACTGTTTTCTAGAGTGTCTGTACCAATTTACATTCCCACCAACAGTGTAAGAGGGTTCCCCTTTCTCCATATCCTCTCCAACATTTGTTGTTTCCTGCCTTGTTAATTTTTGCCATTCTAACTGGTGTAAGGTGGTATCTCAATGTGGGTTTGATTTGAATTTCCCCAGATGGCTAATGATGTTGAACATTTTTTCATATGTCTGTTAGCCATTTGTTTTCTTTGGAGAAGTGTCTGTTCATGTCTTCTGCCCCCCCCCTTTTTTTTTGACTTGATTATTTGTTTTTTGGGTGTTGAGTTTGAGAAGTTCTTTATAGATCTTGGATACCAGCCCTTTATCTGTAATGCCATTTGCAAATACCTTCTCCCATTCTGTGGGTTGCCTCTTAGTTTTGTTGACTGTTTCCTTTGCTGTGCAGAAGCTTTTTATCTTGATTAAGTCCCAAAAGGTTATTTTTGCTTTTGTTTCCCTTGCCTTTGGAGACCTGTCATGAAAGAAGTTGCTGTGGCCGATGTCAAAGAGGTTGCTGCCTATTTTCTCCTCTAGGATTTTGATGGATTCCTGTCTCACATTGAGGTCTTTCAGCCATTTTGAGTTTATCTTTGTGTATGATATAAGAGAATGGTTAAGTTTCATTCTTCTGTGTATAGCTGTCCAATTTTCCCAGCACCATTTATTGAAGAGACTGTCTTTTTTCCATTGGATATTTTTTCCTGATTTGTCAAAGATTAGCTAACCATATATTTGAGGGTCCATTTCTGGAGTCTGTATTCTGTTCCATTGATCTATGTGTCTGTTTTTGTGCCAAAACCATGTTGTCTTGGTGATCACAGCTTTGTAATATAGCATGAAATCAGGCAATGCGATGCCCCCAACTTTGTTTTCTTTTTCAATGTTTCCTTGGAGATTTGGGGTCTTCTCTCGTTCCATACAAATTTTAGGATTATTTGTTACAGCTCTTTGAAAAATGCCAATAGTATTTTAATAGGGATGACACTGAAAGTGTAGATTGCTCTGGACAGCATAGACATTTTAACAAAGTTTATTTTTATTTTATTTTATTTATTTTATTCCATGATCATGAAATGTTTTTCCATCTTTTTGTGTCTTCCTCAGTCTTTTCGTGTGGGTTGGGACCTGATTTGTGACCTAGTATGTGGTCTATTCTGGAGAAAATTCTGTGTGCATTTGAGAAGAAGGAGTATTCTGTTGTTTTAGGGTGGAATGTTCTGTATATATCCATGAAGTCCATCTTGTCCAATGTGTCATTCAAAGCTCTTGTTTCTTTGTTGATCTTCTGCTTAGATGATCTATCTGTTGCTGAGAATGGACTGTTGAGGTCTCCTACTATTAAAGTATTATTATCAGTATGATTCTTTATTTTGGTTAAGAGTTGGTTTATGAAGTTGGCTGCTCCCATGTTGGGGGCATAGATATTTATAATTGTTAGATCTTCTTGTTGGATAGACTCTTTAAAAATCATATAGTGTCCCTCTGTATCTCTCACTACAGTTTTTAGCTTAAAATCTAATTTATCTGATACGAGAATTGCTACCCCAGCTTTCTTTTGAAGTCTGTTGGCATGAAAACTAGTTCTCCATCCCCTCATTTTCAGTCTAGATGTATGTTTAGGTTCAAAATGAGTCTCTTTTAGACAGCATATGGATGGGTCATGCCTTTTTACCCAATCTGCAACCCTGTGCCATTTCATGGGAGCATTTATGCTGTTCACATTGAGAGTGACTATTGAAAGGTATGTTTTTAGTGCCATCCTGTTGCCTGTGAAGTCCCTGTTTCTATAGATTGTCTCTATAAATTTCTGGTCTATACTATTCTTGGGGTCTTTCTTCTTTTATAGAAGCCCCCCCCCCCTTAATATTTCTTGTATTGCTGCTTGGTGGTCACATATTCTTTCAGTTTCTGCTGGTCCTGGAAACTCCTTGTCTCTGTATCCACTCTGAATGAGAGGCTAGCTGGATAAAGTATCCTTGGCTGCATGTTCTTCTCATTTAGTACCCTGAATATGTCTTACCAGCCCTTTCTGTCTTGCCAGGTCTCTGTGGACAGGACTGATATTATTCTGTTGTTCCTCCCTCTGTAGGTAAGAAAGCACTTCCTCCTAGATGCTTTCAGGATTGTTTCCTTGGTTCTAAGATTTGTAAGTTTTACTATTGTATATCATGGTGTTGATCTGTTCTCTTTGATCTTGGGAGGGGTCTTCTCTACTTCTTGGACACGAATGCTTGTTTCCTTCCCCAAATTAGGGAAGTTCTCATCTATGATTTGCTCAAATATATCTTCCAGTCCTCTATCCCAATAATTCTGACATTGGAACGTTTCCTGACATCATTGATCTCTCTCAGTCTGATTTCTTGGGCTTTCAGGGGTTCATCCCAGGCCTCTTTGGTATTCTTCTTTTCTATCATCTTATCTTCTAGCTCACTAATTAATTCTTGAGCCTCATTTACCATGGCAGTCAGAGTATCCAGTTTAGACTGCATTTCATTCATAGCATTTTTAAGTTCAGACTGATTAGATCTCATTTCTGCCCTTAGGGAGTCTATGTGTCACTAATATTTTTCTCAAGCCTAGATATCGACTTCATAATTATTACCCTGAAGTCTGTTTCTGACATCTTGCTTATATCTGTATCCATTAGGTCTGTGGCAGAGGCCATAGTCTCTGATTCTTTTCTTTGTTGAAGGTTCTTCCTCTTAGTCATTCTGTTGTGGAGTGGATAAGGGATGTAAAGAGTTCAGAGTATTAACTATGACCCATGAAAGATGCACCTGTTTTATAAGGACCCTAGGGTTGTCATCCTTTTGTTCTTCCAGCCTGTCTTCTGGGGGAGGGGCCTGCCATGCTGTTACTCAGGCAACCTGGCTTGGGCAGAGTTGCCCTGCCCCTGTCGAGGGTGGGGGCTCAGTGAAAACCGGTTTTTTGAGCTTTTGTTCTCTGGCAGCTTTCCACATCTGTTCTCTCTTCCGAGAGTCAGAGCAGAAATGACTGCACCCAAACCTCTGTGCCGGAGCAGAGAAATCATAGTCTGCTCTTCACGGAGCTCCCCAGGACACACAGTCTCCATTTCTGTCTGCGCTGCTAAAAACCGCAGCCTCCCCGGTATTGGGCCCCAGAGCAATTCTCTCAGAGGTTGATCCCAGGGCTGGGAGAGTCTCTGCCCTTTGTGCTTCTAAAACCGTGAGCCACCCCTGGTTCATGCCTGTGCACCCACAGCACCTGGGTCCTGTCAGGGGGCTGGACTAAAGTCCTTTCCCTGCCACTACTGGTCTGCCAGTCTGTGCCCAGTGTGGGACCCTTCTGTGCTCGGGTGTTATATTACCTTCCTGGTGCCAGCTTATGGCAGCTCCCTCCCCCTTCCGTTCATTTTCTGATATTTGCCCGCAGAATGATGGCTCCACCCTTCATACCTTGTGACCTCGGGAGATTTTCTGCTTGTAGAGATCTAGATATATATTCTTACATCTCAGGCTGATTTCATGGGTGTTCAGAATAGTTTGGTAGATATCCAGCTACATTCAGGGGATCGGTTGAAATAGGGTCCCCTAGTCTTCTGCTATCTTTGCTATATAAGATCTCTTTAAATTTATTTTTTAAAAATGTGTAATTTTTCATAAAGATTTATTTTTTAAAAGATTTTATTTATCTGAGAGAGAGCGAGAGCATGAGTGGGGATGGGGGTGACCCTGGGATCATGACCTGAGCTGAAGGCAGATGCTCAACCAACTAAGCCAGCCAGGCACGTCTTTCATAAAGATTTAAATTACTCTAGGCATTCGTTATTCAGAAAAGAATTATTGAAAAATGGAACCAAACACTGCTAGTTAAAAAAAAAAAAAAAAAAAAAGCTATACACCAAGATTTTGAGAAGATAAACTTACCTCCCACTCTTTTTGTGCACACTAAGCCACTCAACATTCACCCAGAAAAAAATACTTCATAAATTATACCAAATACATGTTTATTTTTACTTTTGCATAGAATAAGGTGAAAGGGAGAGACGAATAGAAAGGAAAGGAAAGTGACAGGCAGATATTGAATATTATTTTATTTTATAGTGACAAGACACCTTGGGAAATAATGACTTTTAACCACAAACCACATTAAAAATTTTCTCAGTGCATTGCAGAGTTTCATGTCTCCCTTTTCTTTCCATTAATTTGTAGCTTTTAGTCTTATTTGGATAATCTGAAAGTCAAGAGAGGCAGGGTGTGTGTTTGGATATTTTCCTAGTTCTTAGTGAGCCAGCATTATACTGTAATACTTGGTAACATGATTATTTTAAAAGAAATGGATTGGAGTTCCCTGTTCTTTTTGCACACGGCCAGCAACTGTTAATAGCCCTCCACGGTACTTATATTGGAGGAGAAGCAATGAAATTTCTTGTATTTGTTGCTAGGATTTTGCCAATAGATTTAAAATATACCCAAAGTCAATACTTTGTCCCAGTCCTTTGAATTTATTTGTATTTCCCTCTCCTAATTTGTAGTCCATGTTCATACATATCCCAATTATCCTGTTCTGCAGTGAATGATTTTAAATAGCTTTTACCACCTACTTACAAGAAAGGAATGAGAAGATAATTAATGAGAACATGTGTAAAACATTTTGAATGCAGAAAGGAAATGTATTTCAAACTATAAATGATGAACTCTCATAGGAAGCATTATTATTTCTATGTCAGCAGAAATACATTTTTTGGCATAATTCTATATGAATCCACCCCTTCAAGCTAATGTATTTTAGTAAGATATGTCTTTTATATGAGTGAAAAATCTGTAATTCTTGAATTAATTTCATTTGAAATAAAGCTTTGTTTATCATATAATAGTTAAATCTATAAAGTAAACATAGTAAGAATTAAAAGTGAAAATAAAATCCTCTATGTTCAACTCTCTTCAAAATCACTATTGTTAATCAGTAAATGTCTTTTCAGTTGCTTTATCAGTCTTAAATCATATAAACACATAGTGGTCTGTCACAATAATTATTAAATAAACGAATAATGATATATGTATAATTTCATTTTTAAATGTAGGGAGTTGTTGCAGGGTACATATTTCTTTTCTACCTCTTTTTCTTTTAATAATGTATTTAAAACTTCCTATAATTTCTAGAGTTCTACCACATTATTTAGTGACTAAATAGCATTCTATGCTAACATAACCAATTTCTTATTGTTAAACATTTTAATAGTTTGATTTCTTCACTCTACTTATAGTCCATGATGAGCATCCTGACAAGACTGTTGGATAACGTCAGGGAACATTTTCAGAACCAAAACTACCAAGTGTTCTGATTCTGAGAATACACTGTTTTGGGGAACTAATACATATTGGCAATAGACCTTTTAGAAAGATGATACCAACTCACATTCCTACCAGCAAAATATGAAAATCCCCATGCCTGGTGATGCAGGATGTATCTCTGTATTACTTTTAATTATTTCCAATTGTGTATGAGAGAAAAGACATCTGACATTTTATTTCCTTTTATTTGAATTAAATCCTGTATTAAGTGATCAATACTTTTTCCAGTCTATTTTATTTCTCTTTAAATTACATGTTTTGCTTATTTTCATTTGAGGTTCAGTGTCAATAACCTAAAATCATACTGTGTCTATTCTGGAAAGATTACCATTTTAAAAAGGAATTCATTGCTCTTAAACAATTCTGCAATTCACATACCTTTTGGATGAGCTATTCTGGAGTATTTATATCTAAGAAATAATAAATAGTGTGTTCTGTTTATTAACTAAAATATTATAAAGCCTAAAGATAAATACATTTGAAAAGAGTAACACTCACACACCACATTATAAATTAATGAATCTCAGAAAACAAAAATATTGATAATAAAATACTTTAAGTTTTCCTATAAAACAGGTGTCAAGTTAAAAAAAAATAATTTGATAATTTTCTCTTTCCCCCCAACTTTAGAAAAAAAATATTCATTTTTAGGGTTTTTTGTTTGTTTGATTTTCAGATTCCACATATGAGTGAAAACATATGGTATTTGTGTTTCTCAGTTTGACTTATTTCACTTAGCATTTTACCCTCTAGGGTAAATATGTTGGCACATATATTCATGTTGGCACAAATGGCAAGATCTCATTTTTTATGGCTACATAATACTCTTGTGTGTGTGTGTCTGTGTGTGTGTATGTGTATACACACCACATCTTCTTTATTCATCTATTGATGGACACTTTGGTTGCTTCCATATTTTGGTTATGTAAATAATGCTGCAATAAACATAGGGGTGCATATATATTTTCAAATTAGTATTTTTGTTTTCTTGGGTAAATACTCAGCAGTGAAATTACTGGATCATATGGTATTTCTATTTTTAATTTTTTTGAGGAAACTTCATACTGTTTTCCCCCATGGTTATACTAATTTACATTCCCACCAACAGTGTATGAACAGTTCCTTCTTCTCCATATCCTCACCAACACTTGGTATTTCTTATATTTTTGATTTTGGCCATTCTGATGGGTGCGAGCTGATATCTCATTGTGGTTTTGATTAGCATTTCCCCGATGATTAGTCATGTTGAGCAACCTTTCATGTGTCTGTTGGATATCTGTATGTCATCTTTGGAGAAATGTCTATGCAGGTCCTCTGTTCATTTTTTTTAACTGGACTTTTCCTTGGTGTTATGTTATATAAATTCTTTATACATTTTGGATATTAGCCCCTTATCAGGTACATCATTTACAAATATCTTCTCCTTTTCAGTGGGTTGCTTTCTTGTTTTGTTGATTGTTTCCTTTACTGCACAGAAGTTTTTATTTTGATATTGTCCCACTGGTTTTTTTTTTTTTTTTTTTTTTGCTTTTGTTTCCTTTGCATCAGGAAACAGATGTAGAAAAATGTTGCTATAGCCTCAAAGAAATTACTGCCTATGTTCTCTTCTAGGGTTTTTATGTTTTCAGGCCTAGGTATTTAATCCATTTTATTTTCTTTTTGTATGGTAATAAGGGGTATTTTACACCAAAGGAGTAAGATGTATGTGATTTCAATGTAAAGCACAGTCCTCTAAACTGAAATACTTTTCCTTAGGGAACAATCATTATCCTGTGTTGATTTTCATAATATACCGAACTACAATCTTCTTTTGAGAAGTTGAATTAGAAAGTTAGAAAAGTGATACTGGTACTTGGGGGAGTAGGAATAGTCTTAATTAAATAATAAATGAAATCTATTCTGTTAATGAGCCTTTCAAAAACTAAGTCTGGATTACTTTAAATCTGACACACTGAGGTATTTGCTTAAGTCACAGATAGCCTCCATGACTGTTAATTTCTTTCTCCATGGGTAACCCACATCATTAGTTTGAAAAACTATTCCATCTGCATTATCTCCTGTGTCAATACCCACTTCTCCTGACTTGAGTGACCATAGGAACATATAAAGTATAGAAAGCCTTGTGACCCAAACATCTTATATAGCACAGGTTAATGGAAGTGGTAATACTAAGTTACCAAATAGGATATGGAAACTAAAGCTCTCTTTGCCTAGAGAATCCATGTTTTTGGAGTGATTTCACCTTGCCACAGAGTGTGAAAAATCTCGTACATTGGTTTGTCTTCTTTGCTGGCCTCTAGCATCAAATTATTGGCCACTTCATTCAGAGAAGCTTCTGGAACTTAGAAATATTACTGGAAATAGGGTGATCTGTAGTCTGGGTTATTTGAAATTTACCATACAAAATCCTTGACAATGGAAGTGGAGAATTTAAAAAATAGATTTGGGGGATATATCCATTATTTATCCCTGTTTTGCCCCTTCACAGAATGGCTCTTATATATCCATGGGATATTCTCATTTAAAAATGTATTTTTTGTTAGTATATAATATATACACTATAAAGTGCACAAATACTGGGAAGACAAAAGAGCAGTTTTTTATGACCCATTCTAGTCATCGTCACACAAAATGTAACCAGTGTTTTTACTTCTATCACCATTTATTATTTTAGTTTTGTTGATTTAATTTTATGTAATCATTTACATAATAATACAGTAGTATTATCTATTTTGTTTGGCTTATTTAACTCAATATTATTTCTTTTACATCCATCCATGTTGTACATGACATTAGTTTGGTATTTGTCATCACTCTATAGGATTCCATTGCATAAATATACTATGCTTTTTTTTCTGTTTTTGATTGACCTTTGACTTATTTCTAGTTGAGTACTATAATTAATAATGTGTCTATGAACATTTTTGTACAGGTCTGTCAGTGCGTATATTTACGCATCTTTATTTGGTTTAATATTCCCTACTATTGGAATTGCTATTCCATTGCTTATGTCTGTGTTAGATACATATCGCCAAATAATCTTCCAAAGCTGTTTTCATTTTTATTCCCAGAGAATTCCAGTCACTTAGTGTTCACGCCAATGCTTGTCAATACTACAGGATAACATTCCTCTTAGTCTGGCATTTAGGAGTCTCTACAATCTGATCATTTTCTTTTTTCCTGTGTTATACAAACCATGATGACTCAACAGCTTATGACACCAAAATAAGGTAATATTGCCAGAGCTAAAATTTGTCAGGTCAATCGTTCTTTCCTACAGCTACCCAAAGTAAGCCCTTAGGCTTCTTCTGAGATTCCCTTCCCCATCTAGAAAACCTCAAGGTTTTCTGAGTAGGAGATGATATCACATGTTGTGGAAAGCCATGATTAAGAGTCTGAGTTTGTACACATGTATTTGAGTAGATTTATTGTGCTCTGCTAAAATTTCTGCTTCCCTCACTTAATTATGATGTGACTTATCATACATATTCTTATATTGTTTCTCCTATAGGATGGGTGGTATAATTAATATAGGCAATATCTAGTTGTGTTTTGATATATAACAAGTACACAATACTTTTTAGTTACATCTTCCTATACTTCAAAGTGGAGTTTAGGCCATTTATTTTCCATTAACTCTTTTCTCTATACTTTAAATTTTCTATACTTTTTTAAAATTAAGTTTTCTTTAATTTATTCTTTGATAAATTTCCTCCTTAATTTATTTTGCATTTTTAAATATATATAAGTATATATATATTTATATATTTATATATATTTATATATATTTATATATTTATATATATATTTATATATTTATATATATATATACACACACATACATATTTATTTTCCAAGAGCACCTTTTATTCTTTGCATGTTACTTTTCATAGCATTGTAGCATCCTGCTTTTGCATTATAGATGCAGAATTATAATAGCATCTCTAAGACTATAGATTTTTAATAAAAAAATGTCTTATGATCTTTGTGTTTATATTTCCTCATAGCTTTGTTTTTCCATTTGTGTGCTTTGTTTCTGTTCTCTAGGTTTCCAATTAGAGGTCTTCTTCAAATGTTTAGTAATCATGAGCTATCCACTCATATTAAAGAATGAGAAATAGCAAAGCAGATTGGTTAGTCTCTGTGCATGCATTGGGATTATTGGTTGGTGGATTTCATTGAAAAGTGGTTTCATTAGGAGAGTCCTTAAAACTTTATTACTTGCTTATGGACTGGTCAGTTTTCACAGAAAGTAACTGCCATTTTCCTACCTTAAAGGTACAGTTCTGGTTGTCAGTTTTCTTGGAAAAGAAAGAAAAAAGGAAACCATTCAGTAGAATTTAAAGAATTTTTTTTAATGAGATAAAATTTGTATTTAAGAAAATGCAGATTCTACATGTGTAGTCCAATGAATTTTGTGAAAAGTAAACATCTCCGTAACCTTCCATCTCAAATACAGAATGTATCCATCACCCTAGGAAGTTTCCTCTTGCCCTGTACTCATCAGTTGTCTCTGCACAGAGATAATTTACATGCTGATTTCTATTTACCTGGACACTGTAACTTCAGCTTTCTTTTTTTCTTTAGTTCATCAAGTCAGTTGCCACTTGTCTCCCAGCTTTCTAGGTTTGAGAATTTTATTACTGGCACATCTTACCTTGCTCTCTTTTCTTTGTTTTCTCTTTAAATACTCATTTGAATTGTGAGATTTTAGGAGGAAGCAGAAGTAACTGTGTGGTTAATCTTTCAATGTAATTTCAAAGTAATGTCATAATTTTTCTGATTATACTTATTTAATTCTTGAGCCATTATTATCATATTTAGTTATATGAATGAGTTAAATCTCTTACTGTTCTAAAATGGCCATATCTATTTTAAGAAACCAAATGGATATTTTGGGCTTTTTTATAGGTATTATACCACTCTATCTATAGGTATTTTACCACTCTAATCCTTTTGTGTCAGCCCAAAATAATTAGCTTTGACATTGCACTGTCCCCATAATCTTTTTATACATTAAGTATCTCTCTTGCAGATTGTTTTACTTCCATTATTATTCACATCTGATAATACTTGTCCATATAAAGAGTTATTTATTGGTATAAGTACAAGAGCCCTCTGAATATAGCTCTTGGCTGACCTTGAATATATTACTGCAAGATAAAGTAGGTTGTGACATGTCAACACATTTATTTTCTCTGGTATGACCATGTGTTCTCAATCCTTATAGAACAAACCTATAAAGATATTAATGTTTTATAGTCAGGTACAAATATAGCACCAAAACCACTTGATGGTACTTTCTTTCATACTAAGAACTGTGTGATTCATCTATCACCTTACGTATAGATCGATAGATACATAGATACTCTATAAATGCTTAAATTATTATGTCTTTAGATTAAATTTTCACAACAAATATTCATGATCTTGCTTTAACGGTGAACAAACTGTGGCTTATGGAGATCGTAGTTGCTCCAAGTTCATAAAGTTATTTATTGGCAGTCAAGATTGTATCCCAGGTCCCTTATCGTTGATCCAGGGATTTCTTCTTAATTGCCCGCTTAACCACTTTGGCATCCTATATAGGCAGAGATCAGAATTAGGAAAAAAGAATGGTCATCTGGCAGAACACTGGTGATATTCCCTGAGCATATCACAGGGGGATCTTACATTTTTATACGTTATTATATCTCAGTGACTCTGAGCCTGAAGTCCAAGATATAACAGAGTAGTGCTTCTACACATAGGGTAATTTTGTAGTTTTGTCATAATCAGGAAGATTTACTGCAACTACCCAGGAGGTAAGGTTTCCTACTTCATCGACAAGGCCCTGAGTTCCATAGATCTTAGCCTTTATTCCTTATTGATTACCCAGGCCCTGTCCCCCTCACCCTCCCCCTCTGAATAACATATTCAGTGAAATGTGGTACACAAAACTGCAGACTATCTTAATGAAGTGTAAGAAAATCTTGGTGGGACAAATTTCTAGAGATCAGTAACACACTTAGTGAAGTAATCAGAGCTAACTCAAAGGCACCTGCAGGGCAACATAAAGACACTCTGAATAAGATACAGAGCTCCCTAGAGATTGGTCTTATCATGCGCTTTCTTGACCCTGGATTCAGTTGTTCAAAATAAGTTAACATAGTGGAATACAGGAGTAGCCAATTTAATAGCACCAACCAATGCCTGATACAAATAAACTAAAAGTCACAGTATTAAGCCTCTGATACCAATTAACTAAAAGTCACAGTATTAACCCTCATAAGGTTGGCTTGATTTGAACTCTGCCTTCTTGATATTTGAACCTTCCTTGTGTCTCCATACCCAAACAAAGCCTTTATTTTAGCTAGTAACAATTTGTTCCCATAGACTCTAAGAGCGGTCAAGTCTACTTAGCCTGCCAGTAGCCTGATTACTAGAAGCCCAAGGTTCTTTCCCAATGTCAGAAACTTACTTTCCACTAGAAATTTTGTCTTTGAGTGCTCCCTATGCATTGTTCTTGCTTACATTGGTGAAATAATGTTATATAACAAAAAGATGACTTTCAGATGCTATTGAATAAAAGCCTAAGAAACACTTAAATCTTGCCAGCTCATTATACAAATTAGTTGAGGGGGAAAAATAGAGGCATAGAGCTCAATGGTTTGCTCTTAAACCTGAATGTAGAACCCAGTCAAAGAGGCCAAATTTCAGGTGAAAAATGTTAACTTTGCTAGAAGCATCCACAAACCTTAAAACACATGCAGTCAAATGTCTGTTCTTTCTTCTTTTGATGTGGAAAACTCATAGGTAAGCTTTAGATCTTATCACATCACCACTTCCACCCCGGGGGGCGGGCGGGGAGGGGGGGAAGGGGGCGTAGGGGACAGGTGAAAAGAGGGATTTGCTCAAATACCTAGGTCAGAACTAGTTTAGGCTTCTCTTTCCAAATTTGTCAAGGATGAAAAATGGTTCTCAAAAAAGCAACTCCATGCCCATTATACTTAGTTGCATAGTAGAGAGTATTCAAAGAGGGGTGAACATGTTTAAGGATTAGGAAGTCTCAGTCTTGAAAGGTTAAGAGAAATAACCAAGTTTGACAGGCTCCAGACCATTTGAATTCACCACCACTCCAGGAAAAGAAAATCTCTGAGGTACAAGGGATCCTGGAGAGAGAAGGGTAAGGCCCTCAAATAACAGAGAGTGTGCACCCCGCTGTTTCAGCTTTCCAGGATAGCAGAAGGGAAATTGTCTTAAGAGGAAAATGACTACTCCATTGTGGATGCTGATACTTATCCTTTTGATGATGAATGGTGAAAATCTTTACCCAACAGCCTAGTGGTCAATAAAAGGTCCAAAAAATAAAGACCGAAGCATAAGAAGGCTTCACTACTTTGGTAATGGAACCAGGAACCCATGTGTGTGTGCATGAAAATATAAATAAATATAAATATATGTTTTAATTAAATATATATAATAATATGTCCTGTCCTGTCTATCCTTTACTCTTATCATTATTACAGTGTTAGAATTATGTTCCTTTTCTGCAATTATTTTTCTTCTGGGAATAATACCCACATTCAGTCTTAGATCGATACGGTCTTTATTATTTCACATGAATTCAGTTTCTAGTTATCATTTCAACTTCTTATTTTTGCTTTTTCTCAATTCAATTCACCCCTCTTTGAAGTTCAGGCAATTATTACCTTTAGAATTTATGATTATTTTCATTAGTGCAGCCAATGACAGCATGGTTATGCTAATTCACATCTAAATTTGGTAAAAAGATTGCCCTATCTAAGGATGAATGTACAAATACACAAAGAACATGCAACTAAAATGATCATTACAGTGTAAAAATAGACAGTCACATCAGTGTTGATAACTAGGGACCAGAACTGAAATGATAATCCCTAGCATTATTAAGGATACAGAGAAGGTTGCATTTGAATTTGCTTAATTTGTTACTGCTTTCTGAAATGCAAAATATTGTACATTTTTATTTAGTCATTGTACTTCCAGGAATTTATTCCTAATGTGTAACTGGACAAAGGCATACGATATATGTAAGTAAATATTTTCTAATATTGGTTATAAATCTAAAGATTGGACATAAATATCCCTCAATAGAAGAGTAACAAAATGAAACCATACAATGAAATGTTACACAGCTATTATAGAGATGATCTAGAACTAAATTCTCAATCATAACATATACTTGATAAATAAACCATTCTACTGTATTGAATGTAGAATACTATTTATATCTAGATTCGTGTGTGTATATAAATATATTCGAAAACAGATATATCTGGAAAGATTATGTCCAATATATTATAATATAATAACAAGTAATTGTTATTGGTCAAATTTAGGTTGGTACTCATTTTTCTTCAATATTCTATTCCGTTACTGATTTCTAAAAACCAAATAGAATATATATATAATTCACGTAAATACCAAATATGAAGTAACTTTTATTTCTTACATGGGTTCAGTAACACTGGTGGTATTCAAAGATACTATGTAGCTACTTAATATGTATAATTTCTTGAATTTTTTTTTCCAGTAGATTTCTTACATAATCCAGGAATGAAGCTTAAAACTAAAAATCATTTAGGAGTGATAGTATTTAAATAAACCAAAAAAAAATTTCCCATATTTAGTCACTTTATATTTAGTTACTGAGTTATTTATATATAATTATTAGAGTTATTCATATACAGTTGTTTATAATTTTAATTATAACACTTTGTAGGAAGAGTCCAGGCTAAAACTTCTCAAGACAGGAAGGTAAGGAATCATCACCCAACTCTATACTGGTGGCCTGATCATTGGGCCTAGCACCAAATTTGCTTTGGCTTTATTGTATATAGAACATAATTTGCATGTTAGAAAGCCAGTTAGAAGCCAATTGATATAACTCTTCAGTCCAGGGCAATGGAACAAGACAACAAATGGCTCCAAGGAAGCTAAGAATTGGTATGTGAGAAAGAATTATCTTTGGAGAGTCTTGAATTAATTTTTATAGCATGATTTAAAACTAGCAGCATTTAATTTTTAATTTTTAATTTTGTTTGCTTCAAGTATTTATTTAAATTCTAGTTAGTTAACATGTAGTGTAATATGGGTTTCAGGAGTAGAATTCAGTAATTCATCACTTAGAACAACTCTTTCATAGTTAAGCGTCTCTTATGGTTTTCTTCCCTCTCTTTTTTCCCCTTCACTTATATTCATCTGTTTTGTTTCTTAAATTCTGCATATGAGAGAAATCATATGGTATTTGTCTTTCTCTGAATGACTTATTTTGCTTAGCATGATACAGTCTAGCTCCATCCATGTTATTGCAAATGGCAAGATCTCATTCTTTTTCATGCCCAAGTAATATCCCATTGTATATATCTACCACATCTTCTTTATCCATTCATCATTCGTTGGACCATTGGGTTCTTTCCAAAATTTGGCTGTTGTTGATAATGCTGCCATAAACATTGTGGTGCATAAGAACTAGCACCATTTTAAATTCTAAAAAGAATGAATCTTGCCTAAACCTAAACAAGATTATTTAAAGCAAATTTTCCTGGATACCCAATGAAAGTAACCCCACAGAATTTGGATTTTGTTTGCTACTGCAGGTGCACATGAAGATACCTAGTTGTACATTGTTTCAGCTTTTGGATCTGTTGGTATGAGATGAAACAATAGTAAATCAGGTTTCTAGATTCCAAAACTACAACAGGTACATCCACCTATAAATCAAACGTCCACGTCAAAAATAGTTGTGCCACTGATTTCCTTACAGTTCTGTAGAGAATCTCTGAAGTACTTAACTCTGGTGTATTGAATCCTCTGAGTGACCCAATGAGCAAAATACAATGCAAATTATGAAGTTATCATACTTCACCAATGAAATCAATGCCACGTAAATTTAGCTGTTTCCTTCAAGACTTGTTTTCTCAAATAGTTTTATTTTCCTTTTGGTGTAGCCTTTTAATATTACTTGAAACAATGAAAGTCAGCATTTGACAAATATTTATCAAATTCCTACTCCATGTCAACCTCTCAGCCAGACCCTGACGAGAAAATAGGGAACACAAAAGACAGGGTGCCTTCTATCATGACACTTTCATCCAGATGAAATATTTTTATATAGCTTTTAGTCATTAACAAGACACTACTTTGAAGACAACACATTTTAAGGTAAACTGACAGGATACCCTTTCTCCACCACTTACTAATGAATGCACATGGGAACCTGGCTATACTTAGCTTCACTTTCCTCATTTATAAAATTTAGATAATAATAGTTTTTCCCTCAAATGGTTGTACAGCAAATGAAATGCAATAAGACATATCAAGTCCTTAGAATAGTCAAAGCACAAGCTAAATATTCAGTGAATGTTAGCTATTTTTTTAAATTAAACCTTCATTTGTGTTATGTAGAAAGTCAGGAATGGTTTACAAATATTTTTCCTCGAGAATAGAGGTAGAGGTGGTTCTTGTTGGAAGTTGCATAGGGCAGTCGTCCAGTCCTTGAATCTTTATTACTCATTTCTGATTCATCACTTATTCAGCTGTTAACTTCCATCAAGTGATTATATTAAAGGTGCATTTTTCTCAACTTTTAACTGACCATGCCCTTCTGCCTTTACATGTAGAAGACAGTTGTAGTGATTCTACAATTCTTGGGTATGACTGCAGCAGATGCTGTTGGTGCCTGCTCAGATCCCTTCAGGACTTAGATTTCAGTGCACATCAGCCAGGCTTCTAGCTGCCAGCATTTGCATCTCTTGCATGAGTTCCTTCTTTGGCTGGTAGAACACACCTTGCAGTAAGCTATGCAGTAAGTGGGAAGTGAAATTAATACTGCTCAGAAACAGTGCTCTGCCAATGAGTGATAGAAGTTGGTGGATAAATACTTTGGTTTCCTTTCCTCAAGGATAGAATGACTCTTCAGTACATGTTTTATACTATTTCTCAGAGTTTCCTGGAAGGACAAGTTCCAATTATCCGTAGAGAAAACTTGCGCTCAATAGCTTTTCCGTCTTACTTCCATATTCCCCTTTTGGTGTTTCTTGGGATCATCTCCAAATAAATTACTCAAATGTTTTTTCTGAGTTGCTATTTAGAACAATCTAATTTTAAGACCATCCTTTTACTTTGAAAACTCTGTAAACTTTGCTCCATTTTCTTGTGGAATCAAGAGTTGCAAGAGAATCCTGAGAAAAACTTGAATATTATTTCATTGCTAGTTATGATTTTTTCTTTATCCTTATAATTCCAAAAGTTCTCAGCATGTATATAGATACAGATCTTTTTTCTTTTTATATTGTCTGAAACTTTTTTGAATAATTTTAATTTGTATATTCAGATTTCAAACCATCTGTAAGAATTTCCCTCTATTGAATATTCTTTATTATTATTACTGTTCTAGTTGTTCTGGTCTCATTTTCAGAAATATCTATAATTTTGACACAAATTATGTTGTATTTCTAATATTCTCAGTCTGGTTATCTCTGACAGTCAAAATTTTTGCTCCCTGCATTTAAGGAGTGCTTGCTTGTCTTTCATGTAATTGATTCAATTTCCTAGTTTAAGTTTTGTTGTTTTCACAACTTGCAGAGCAGAATTTTGCTTTCACTTTCCCTGTGATTGTTTTCATTATCACTCTTTTTATTACAAGGGAAAGTCCTTTATCTCTACCACTCATGAAGCATATCTGCTCTTGTTACCTAGAGATCATGACATTTAGCATCTTATTAAAGTGTGAAGTTATTTTCTCAAAACTTCTGAAATTTTTCAGGGTTCTATTAGAAACTCCTTTGGTTTATAGTAATATTTTCCAGTATCTCATATAATATTTGGAAATACAAGAGAAATCTATCCTGAGTATATAATTTGCTGTATGCTGATTTGTGAATTGCCATTTTCCCTCTCTTTCTGCCCTTTGTGCTGGTGAAATTCCTCTTCGGTTCTACAATTCAATAGTCTAAAAATAGGCACAGTCCTTAGTTTCGTTTCTAGAGTCTGGCTTTTATCTGTTAGTGTTTGCCTGGCCTGAGATGAAAACTTAACAGAATCCCATTGTTTAGCATTCTGATATTCAGAACACGTGGAATACATGAACACAATTCTCAGAGGTATGTATATGCATGTACATATGTATTTCCTGTCTTATTTGAAAAATTACGTAGGACAACCCAGTCCCAATCTAACAGGTGTCTCTCTGTGTCCATTCCTATTCATAGCACTTCAGTTTGGTACCTCATATTTATACCACACAGGTATAGACTATACCTCTCCAGGCATCATTCTTTCTCTGCATCTTTTTTTTTTCCTTTTCATTCGTTTTTTCTTTTTCCCTGAAAGTTGCAATGCCTGAATCTATGCAGGTACAGGTGGACGTATGGGCTTTTTGATATACTCAAAGACGGCCACACAATAGAAAAATTTCTGCTCAGTTGTCTAATTTCTTAATCAGAGGTCAGACAAATGTGTATACTAGCTATCCTGTATTGACATAATAAAATGGGGGATGAGTAGATAATTACATTTTTTATTTCAGGTGTGTCACCCTTTATGATAGAAATTATATGTAAATTTTTGAAATGTTGATTTTGTTATTATGATATTATGCTTTCTTTTGTCTTCCATGTTTTTATAGTATTTTAATTAGTAGAAATTTCATAATACTGCATTAGGGGATGTCAACCACTTTAAACTGGAAGTTGGAAACTTCATCTTTCTAAAAGGAAAATTTAAGATAGGAATATTGATGGCCTGAAGTCAGAAAGAAATGAGTTCAAATCCAGAATCAAACACTTAATGTCCCTGTGAATGTGAGTAAGTTCAACTCCCTGAGCCTCAGTTTCCTCATGGGAAATTTTTCAGGGTTTTCATGTTTACCACACAAAGTTGTTCTTTTGTTGAGAGGGTTAGATGAGGCAGTATTTTGTAAAGTGCTTAGCACATGCATTTGATAAGCATGGCTGCCATTCAGCCATGAATCTGCCTGCTAATGAGAGGACTTCTTCTGGATGGCATTAAGGTACCTCAATTTTAACCTGTTCCAAACCATATTTATTATCAACTTCCCTGTTTGAAACCCATTTCTCTTCCAGGATTTCCTTCTATGTGCGTATTTGGTAAAAACCCAGAAACTAGTGAAATGATATGTCATACCTGGTCTGTACTCTCCCATTGATGTTGTATCAAACTACACAAGGGATATAAATGTCCTTCAAATTGTGTGATCTCCTGAAACTTCATTTTCCTATCTACAAAAAAGAGAGAAAGTCCAGGTGATTTTTGAGGTTCTTTCCATCTTAAAATATCTGTGCTTTTAAATAAAAATGAGCTGCACCTAAAGCTTATTGCTTGAAGTTTCTGTGGAGGAAGACAGGGGAAGGGGAATAAATCCAGCAGGTTAGTTACATCCTTAGAAATATCCTAGATGATCATATGATTCTTTGGCATTTTGTTTTTACTGTAAAGTTTATTTGCTACTGGATCACATGCTGTATTATATTGTTAAGATTTTCATATGCGAAAATCTCTTGTTTCTAATTAGATTGTAAATCCCACGATCTTATCTATAAGACCCTGATTTAAATTTCTTCATTTTTGCCAGCAGAGTACTGTAATCATAGGAAGCTCTCAGTAAATATTTGTAGAATTAATAGAGGACTACATTTGTAGAGTAGAATTACAAATCTCTGCAGGCGGAGATATATCTTCAATTATTTTATCATACAAATCTTTTTTTAGACTTATGTTTTTGTTTATCTTACTAGAATACCTGGGAGAAGAATTGCTGGTTCATTAAATTGTTTCATTACAAGCAATTGGGAAAACTTTTTTCAAAGCCGTTTTACCGTTTGCACTTCCATAAAAAAATATGAGAGTTCTGAGTATTCCACCTCTTCATCAACATTTGACATTGTCGGTCTCTTACGTTTTAGAAACTCTAGCATGTCTACAGTGGCATCTCAGTGTCATTTTTTCAAGTCTTTTGTTTATATTTTTGCTACTGGTTTGTGAAGGTTCCTCATATATTCTGGGTACAAATCCTTGGTGAGATATATTTATTAAATATTCTCCCTCAGTCTGAAGCTTACCTATTTTCTTGGTGTTGTCCTTTGATGAGCAAAAGAGTTTTACATTTTTAATTTTTTTTCTTTTATGATACTCACTTTTTGTATCCTAAGATATTTATGTTTTACCTCCCAATAATGAACATTTTCTTCTGGAAGCTTTATGCATGTAGCTTTTATGCTTAGGTGTTTGACCTAATACATATCATTAATTTTTGTATTTAATGTGAGGTATGGTTTAAGGTTCATTTTTTTTTTTCCTATGTAGGTGGCTAATTGTTCCAGTACCACTTACTGAAAAAAACTTTACTTCCTCACTGAATTGCTTTGGTGACTTAGTTGAAAATCAGTTAATTATATAAGTATGGATTAACTCATTCAAGCATTTTCTTCCTTAATCGATTGTTTTGGTGTGAAGAGTATATTGACTATTGAGTTAAATGCACAATATGAGAGGACTGCTTTTATATTAAACTTGAACGTTATCCTTTGTGAACCAAATATGCTTTCTTAATAAAAAAATGTTTATATTTTAAAAGCCTTCTTATATTTGCATGAGGCCATATGAAAGATAACATGATGGGCAAATACAATGGAAAGAAATGGCAAGAGATAGAAGTGAGTCCTAAGACACCATGATCAAAGTAGTTAGGGAGATAAAGTGACGTAGAAAGGGAAAGGAAATGTAGACCTGATACATAATACCGAAGTACATGGAAATTAATTTAAAATTTTGGTAGAGGAAAAGAAATCTTAGGTTCTTTGAAATATACTCATTCCCACAGATTTAGTATTTTATGTTGTAGTTTTTAAATTGAGCTCAGTTTGTCAGAGTGACAAATGAACACAAAAATTCTAGTCATGACAAAAGGTCATGCAACCCCAATTTACTGTCACACTTTTACAGTTGTTGTTTCATCCACCATAAATAGAGGTTTTCTTCCCCAGACGTGAGTATATGGAAATGGCTTTTTCCTCTTCTTCTTTCTTCTTCTTTCTTTCCCTTTCTTCTTCTTCTTCTTCTTCTTCTTCTTCTTCTTCTTCTTCTTCTTCTTCTTCTTCTTCTTCTTCTTCGTAACCTTCAAACACTTTCCCACTTACTTGGACACTTTTTAGTCTTTTATTTGAAGGGAAACTACCTATGAATTTGAATTTTATTGGAAATTTAAGGTTGCATTGGTTTTGATAGAAGTCTACTTACAGTAATTCATTATGGGATGCTGAGGAATCAGCTGTATAAATGACGCACTCTCTTGTCCAGAGATTTGTTGTCCTGTGCCATATTCTGCACATACTTCATGGATCTGAACAGCATGGATTGCAGATAAGCAGGTATATGGTGCTGTCAGTCAGTTGGTCATTTTCCATCTATTTCATGCACACACTCTGTAGATTGACTACAAGAAAATGCTTAAATGAAGCATATATTCTGTTGATCTTTTTGGAGGAAAATTACTTTCTTAAAAAGTATCTGTTGTTGGCAAATAGCTTATGTAAAAGAAGTAGGACATCTCCTGGGAATGTTTACCAGTTTAGATCCTCATTTTTCTCACAGTGCCAGTTATTTTTTGTATTTCCTTAATTTTTTGTCAAAAAATAGTTTTTTAACAGGAAGTAAAATCTTTAATATGGCATGCATAATTATTAGTAATGAACTTGCCTTTGTGAGGCAAATAGTATGACAGATTACAAATTATCCATAGAAGAAAAATGTAAACATGACTGAATTTATAAGCCAAAGAAAACTTAATTTTGCTTGTTGTGTCATTGTTAAATTTATCATTTTAGAAATGACTTCCTTTTTTTTTCCTGAAGAAGTATTTGATCGCACTAATTTTAACTGTTTTTTAAACACATAGTTGTAGGAGTTCAGTGCTTCATATATAATAGCATGCTACTATAAAGTAGTAGAAATGTTTTTTAGCTGAATTTCAATTTAGTACAAAATAAAAATAAGATAGTGAAGTCCTGTTTTTTTCCTGCAGGATAAAATTCTGTATAGTTAGGTTCTTTATGACATTAATTTTTCACTTCATCTCAGGAGAGGGAACTGACTTTATGATCTATAAAACACAAAACACAGACCTGAAAAGATGTGTTTGCTTTTTATAGCCACATTATTAACTGATGTATTTGATGGTCTTATTTAAGGATTTTTGTGATTTATTTATGGAATGCTATTTTATAAATGGACTGTAGGGAGAGGCAAGATTCTTGGCTCTGAAAACTGCTAGTGCTATGGGGAATTATTAAAGTTACAAGGGAGATAAGGGGAATGTTTTCTGTCTTTTCTAACCATAGCAACAGGTCTCTTCATTTAAAAATAAACTTTAAAAAAACCTATAAACCAACACCTGTATGTCAGATATGAAAGAATGGTGATCTATGGCTGGCCTTTAACTACAACTTAATGAGGACTTTACTCATTACCAGCATTAAGGATCCCTGCCCTGATCTTTACCCCTCTTCAGTTTAAACCAATGGCGATACCCACACATGTGGAATTACCTTCCAACTCTTTTTCCCTTGCTTCTACTGCTTTCCAGGAGATAGTGGATTTTGTGGTTATTCCACAGCATTAGAAATGAGCAGATTCTTGTGATCTATCCAGCTTCCCAAAGAGATATAATTTTTTATGGAGATGTGTTTTTTTTTCTCTCTCACATTTAATTCAAATCTTCCTTTTCTTCATCACTGAAATATTGAAAAAGTTTTTAATGTATGTCCACTACTAAAATTGGCACAAAAAATAGAAGAATATTATGTTAGAGTTTTTAGGATTTTATTTAGAATGACCCTGCAATGTAAAGGACTGGTGCTATGACTGAACAGGGACACAAAGATAGTAGCACAGCCAGAATTAGGTGTCAGGGAGCTTGGTTTCTAGTCTGTAGCTTTATGCATGGTACTCGCCATTACCTTGAAATCAATTGATATCACTGCTTTGGAGATAGGAAATACATTCAATAAATGGATACTACAATATGCAGCTTACTATCAGAAAGAATGGAATCAAACTTCAATAGCATAAAAAAGCCCTTCTGACATTCTATATTCATGGACTAGAAACAGCACAAAAAACTGCCCGTTTGACTGTAATCTTGAACATAGATGCCAAATGAATTTGGAGCATCTGGATTAGACTTAAATTGATTTCTTTACTGCCAGATTTTACAAAATTTTATACCAATCTACATTCCCACAAGCAATATAAGATAGTTCCACTTGCTCCACATTTAGGTCAATATTTAGTATTGTTTGTCTTTTCAAAATAACTTAATCATTCTAATGAGTGTGTGTTGGTATCTCATTAAGGTTTTCAATTTGCATTTCCCTGATAACTAATGATATTGAATATCTTTTCATATACCTTTTGATTATTCATTTAGGTTATTTTATGAAGTGTCTATGCAAGTATTTTGCTGATATTTTTAATTGAGGTTTTTTTGTTAATATTGAGTTGTTCTTTGTATATCTTAAATTCATCTCTTTGTCAGATATATGTATCTGACAAATACGTATCTGATAGATACGTCAGATATATATATTCCAATCTGTGTGCCTTATCTTTTCATTTTTTAATAGTGCCTTTACAAGATTAGATGTTATTAATTTTTACTAAATCTAACTTACTCACTTGTGTTCTCATTTTTGTGTGTTTTATACAAAAACAACATGTTTTCCTCAATGTCACAAAGATTTTCAATTTACTTCTAAAAGTTTTTTTAGTATTAGCTTTCACAGATAATGAAAGATCAATTTCAAGTTAATTTTTGCACATGTTATAAGTTAAGGGGTCTATGCTCATTTTGTTTTTTCTACATGAGTGTCAATTATGACAACATCATTTATTGGAAAAACTACACAGTGAAATACGTTGGTACCTTTGTTGAAATTCAATTCATCATATCCATCTGATTATAATGCTGGATTGTCTATTTTGTTCTGTATATACATATGCCTATTTATACACAATATCACACTGTTTTTATTATTATCATTTTCTAATAGGTCTTGAAATCAAGTGGAGTAAGTCTTCCAACTTTATTTTTCAAAATCATTTTAGCTACTTCAGGCCTCTTGCATTTCCACATAAATTTTGCAGAGAAATGCAGGTCAAAATTGCATTTCCCTGATGGTAAGTGATGATGAACAATTTTTCGGGTGGCTGTTAGCCATCTGTATGTCTTCATTGAAGAAATGTCTATTCATGTCTTCTGCCCATTTCGGGTGTCTGTTAGCCATCTGTATGTCTTCATTGAAGAAATGTCTATTCATGTCTTCTGCCCATTTTTTAAAATGGGATTATTTGTATTTTGGGTGTTGAGTTTTATAAGTTTTTTATGTATTTTGGATACTAACTGTTTATCAGATATGTCATTTGCAAATACCTCCTATTCATTCCTATTTCATATTTTGGGGTTCTGCAGTAAAAATGATTATTTCATATTTTTCAAGCTAGTAAATAGAAATTTACATAATATTGACCTCAAATGCTATGACATTGCTAAACACATTTACTTGTTCTACTAGCTTTTCTTCTTCTCTATAATTGTTAGGATTTTCTACATACATAAACATGTCACCTGGGAATATTTTTTCCCTTAAATATGTATGATTATTTTTTCTCTTTCCAGCCTTCACTCTAAGTAGTGAGAGGGGACATAGCTATCTTCCTCCTGATCTCAGGAAGAAAGAATTCAGTATTCACAAGTAAATATGATTTTATATATAGGTTTTTCATAGATGCCCCTCATCAAATTGAAGATACCTAGTCTTCTAGTACTGTACTATCCTGTCCAAATCTAGATAAACATGTTTATTTCCATTCCACAGTATTTAATTTTAGTGAGCACTTTCCTTAAGGGCCCTCATTTTATGCACCCCAGGACAATCTCAATATATATTGTTCTGCCTATCTAATAAAACTCTTTCCATATGCAAACAGATTGACAGAAACTTTCATATGACACATCTTTTTTATATTACAATGTATTATAATCAAATTACCATGCAAATGAACATTAATTTGAATGTGCATTCCAAGTATTTCCTTAAGTTCATTTTTAAACTTAAAGGTTACTTCAATGTAAAATTAAAATACTTCTAAATAAAACTTCTGAAACAAATTATATTGATAAACACTTTATCATCCACCTGCAACATTAGATAAATCTGTATTTTAAAACAACTAATAAGCTTACAGAAAAAGAGAAAAATCCTTGTTTTTTCTTACTTATATTACTCACTAAAAGTGATGTTGTTTTATTTTCAGTTTCCTATTACAAACGCTAGCTGAATGTTAATGAGAGCAGTCAATTTTTGATCCATTCTAGGACCTGATATTTGAATAATTACCTTAAAGAGAAGCATCAGCACTACTAAATAACTCTGATTATACTGGATGAGAGATGAATGATTAAAAGCCTGCATGAGGCATTAATTTACTACCTAATAGTCACATAATACCAATTGACTATTCTATTATTTCCCCCTTTGAGTAAAGTTATTTTGGATAGAATAAAATTGCAGTGGCATAGTTAGCAAAGATCACAGATAGAAGTACTATAATTCATCAAGCAGCCTAGTTGGACAGCCTTGTCAAAGTAGGTTAGGGAATTTCTCATGATTGTAGCCAGTGTTGCAACATTTTTAAAGATAGCAATCCATTATCACTTCTCTCCTGCCACCTGAAAAAATCACCCCACAGAATCTGATTTCTTCTTGAGGTGACATAACACTGCTCAGAAAGCAATGAGACATCCTTTTTCTAAAATACCAGCTATCAAAACCTGAGTCATGTTTTGTTCCTCAAGTCTATTGTGTATTACTAAGGAATTAGAAAACTTTGACTCTCTTGTATTTAGATTTAGTTTTATTTTGATTATATCAGTAACAATAACATTAGCTGTAATTCTGTTCTAAAAAATATAATGTGTCCTACAGTTGCTATTAAAAGGAATGTATGATACATGTAATTATACAGTTTTTACATACATATGTATATATAGTTGTAGTTCTATAATTATATATAGGAAGGGTATAACACTTGTTTTGTTGGTATGCCTAAAGCCAATGACCTTAAGCCAATTGACAGGTGAAATAGTTATGGGGAAGACTCTTTTTTATAGCAGGAAATTGGTGAGTTCCAATTTGGTAATAGCTACTCTTTATTCACATCATTAAGAATTTTAGATTACGGCGTGATAAAAACTAGTCTAAGAAAGAAACTGAAAATAGATATAGAAATCTATTCATGGGAGTACCTGGGTGGCTCAGTGGGTCACGCGTCTGCCTTCAGCTCAGTTCATGATCCCAGGGTCCTGGGATCAAGTCCCACATCAGGCTCCCTGCTCAGAGGGAGGTCTGCTTCTCCCTCTCCCTCTGCTTGCTGCTTGCCCTGCTTGTGTGCTCTCTCTCTCAAATAAATAAATTAAACCTTAATAAAAAATCCATTTAAGGATGACTGAAATTCTTATAGTTCTTCCAGAATTAGAATCCTAAAAATGAACTCATATGATGGACACTCGATTCCAAAATTGTATTTCTCTTTTCCAGAAGGAAGCCTCATGAAAAGACTCTCTTAAAAAAAAAAAAAAAAAAGCGTAATTATGGCAGAGACAATCACTGCATATTGACTGTCCATAAGCAACCCATATATCCCACCCTCTTGGAGTTAGGTGGAACTTTGGAACTAATTCTGAACAATGGGTGTGAGTGGAAGTAATAATTATCACCTCCAGAATGAGCTAGCATATGACCCCCTAACTTCTTTTCCTGTTACTGAAACCAGTGGGCCATGCGAAAACTACAGGACACTGGAATGACAACTTGAATCACAGAGTGGTTGTGCAGAACAAGGATTCCCGTTTGCTTTGGATATGTCCTGTGAGCTAGAAAGAATAAATCATTTGTTAAAATAAGCCACTGAGATTTCAGGATTGTTCTGCAACATGATCTGGACTGTTTAAATTAATTCAGTGAATTAAGCAAATGAAAATATGACACTGATCAAGTCTTCCTGATACTAAATATGGTTTTAAAATGGGAGAAACAAAATAAGAATATTTTACTTATTAGCAAAATGTGAACTCTTTTGAAGAAATTGATGTGAATTGTCACTCCATTTGCAAGAACTGAGCCGATACCACTTTTTGAGTCTATGAATTAAGGTTTCGCCATCTGAGGTGGCTTTCCTACCTCACAGATATTGTTCAGGAACCTTCTGTGGAAGAACAGATATACTTGTGAGTTCAGGGGAAAAGTTTGGAATTTTATATGACTACTGTACAGTTCTTTTCTACTCTGTTTCTCAAGCGAGGAGTAAATAATACTTGTCTCCTATGTGTCCATGTGTTTTTAGGATTGTTCAAATAGTGCCTCTCACTACTGCCCCTAGCAGGGGAAAAAGGTTTAAAAATGCTGTATGTCAGGAACCGTATTTTTCATTGTTAATGATTGTAGCACTAACATGTGGACTCATTGGCTTATAGAACCATAGAATGTGAAGGCATTTGGTGAATATTTAGGAAACTAAAGGTTGACACTTATTAGTTGCTCATTTTAGCTTTCGGGAAAATTGAGCTTATCCATCTCTAATGTACTTTGTCATGTTAACCTTCAAATTTAATATTCAGATTGTATTCACAATAGCATCTGACCCAAATTCACATCTATAAAATACGCATTTCTGATCTTAAATCTCTTGATAGGAAAATAGGCATTCTTTATATTAAGTTTTCCCAGAAATTTCAAAAGTAATTGCCTACTTATTTTCAAATACAGTGATTAGTCTTTGCCAAATCCTGTGCGAGAGGATACATATACCAGCTCTCTCCTGCACCCCTCCACGCCTTTGTTTCATCTTTCCCAGAAACAACAACAACGACTTCCTGGTAGAATGGGGGTTTGAATAATAATTTCCCGTTCCTGTAGTTTACATATTAAACTCAGGTCATTTTTACATCCCTAATGGGAACTTAATATCAATTAACCTGTGAATTCATTAGCATTATTTTAACTGTAATACCCATTGCATTATTTAGGTTTCCTATTGCCTTTAAATTCTCTTCTCTTGCCTTTTTAAAATTTTAAGCAATTATAATGAAATGAACAATAATTTCCCTACTTATTTGATTGGCTTTCTCTACCTCTACACAGTTAAGAATATAAAAATTTAAAGTTCTAATGATTCTTGAAATATAAGGATGATTTATGGTAAAGTGAAATCACACACACACGCACACACACACACACACACACACACACACACACACGAAGGGGGGAGGGGCAAAGGGAGAGCCAGAGGCAGACTCCCCACTGAGCAGGGAGCCAGATCCCAGGACCTGAGATCATGACAGGAGCCAAAGGCAGACATTTAACTGACTAAGCCATCCAGGTGCCCCATCCACTCACATTATTAATAATCATCTTATTTCACAATCTGTTTGATTTCTTGATCCTTGAGATCTTGCTTTTTTCTACTGTCCATTTAAACAATGTAAAGTATGTTCCTAAAATAAGTAAAATTTTGTATAGCACATAAGGATTTACATAAAAAAAACATTTAACAGCTCATTTAGGCATTTAAATAATCTTGAAAATTAGATGAGTAACCTCAGAAGTTGTGACTCAGGAACACAAAAGTAAGAAATGGAACACGAAGTTCTAGGTCCAGATTCTCTGAATTCAAATTTCATATCCTCTTCACTGTTATGTGGAGCGTATACCACAGATGACACGGTAGTGCATGCCTTCAGTGGTACGTGCCTGTCACAGATAGGTTTTTTACCTGAACTTCACACTTGTATTAGTGAACTTTTCATACTTGGTCTTTAATTTTTTTTTTTTTTTTTATCAGTTGGCTGTCATGCACATAGGTAATTCCTTAGCGCTTGTTTTTTTAGGTTTTTTTTTGTTGCAGAATCTAAGCTATTCCTGTCTCAAGAGCTTCTTTGCTAGCCTGCAAACTTCAGTTGGTGATCAGAATAATGATAATTAACAGAATTTCTTTTAGCCTATAATTCTAATAGTGATCACTTTCCCTCTAGTTTTAAGTATTTTGTTATAAAATATTTCAGATATACAAAAAATACAGAGAATACTGTAATGAATACTATAATGAATGTGCCAACCACCCAGATTTTGAAAGCATAGCATTTGGTTGTATGTTCTTCAAATACAGTTTTAAGGGTAAAGAACTTCAGCAATTCATGTACTCCATTGTAATCCCTTCCTGTCCCTTCATATCTTTAGGTAGCCAAGACCCTGAAGTTGGCATTTATATATAACAAGCTTTCTATGTGTATATCCATAAACAATAAATAATTTCATATATTTACCATTTTAGACAAATTATATTTTATTAAATTCTCTTTTCACAATAGCTTTGTTGAAATAATTCACACAAAATTCTCCCTTTTAAAATATACAGTTAGGTGGTTTTTAGCACCTAACCTAAGTTGTGCAACCATGATAACTGTCTACTTTTAGAACATTTTCGTCACTCCAAAAAGAAATATTAATTAGAAATTACTTGTGATTTGTTTCTTCTCTTACCCTAAAAACCACTAATTTCCTTTTTTATGTCTAATGATCTGCCTATTCTGAATGAAATCATGTAACTTGCTTCTGGCTTCTTTTATTTAGCATATTTTTTTCAAGGTTTGACAAAGTTGTAGAGCCATCAATACTGTATTCCTTTTTGTTGCTGAATAATATTCCGTTGTTAAGATAGAACCACTTTTTCATCTATTCATCAGTAGATGGTCACTAGGGTTATTTCCACTTTTGATTATTACGGATAATGCTTTTATGAATGTTCCTGCAGAGTTTTTTGTGAACATGTTCACTTCTCTTGACCGTAGACCAGGGTTGTAGAGTAACAGTAACAGTATAGCATTTTGAGGAACTACCAAAGTGTTTTCCTGTGGCCACACAATTTTACTATCCCTCCAGCAATGTATAAATGTTCCAATTTTTGCCTATCTTGTTATTGCTTATTTTTTGAAATTTGTTATTGCCTATTATTTTTAAATTTTAATTTTAGCCATCCCAGTGGGTTACAGTGGTGTTTCATTGAAATTTTGATTTGTGTTTCCCTAATGAAGTGATTTTGAGCATCTTTTCACATGCTTACTAGCCATTTGTACATTTTCTTTGGAGAAATGTATACTCAAATCCTTTCG
Organism: Ursus arctos; assembly: GCF_023065955.2. NCBI lineage: Eukaryota > Metazoa > Chordata > Mammalia > Carnivora > Ursidae > Ursus > Ursus arctos. Next base: position 78,179,688 of record NW_026623067.1, read on the forward strand.
TCATAAAATCTGCTACAATATTTTCTTCTAAAGTTATATAGTTGTAGCATTTAAATTTAGGTTTGTGATCTAGTTTGAATTAATTTTTGTATATGGTATGTGGTATAGGTCCACCTTCATTCTTTTGCATATGGCTATCCAGTTGTCCGAGCACCATTTCTTGAAAAGACTATTCTTTCTTCATTGAATTGTCTTGATACTTTTGTTAATTAATTGACCATAAATGTAAGGGTTTATTTTTAGACTCTCAGTTCTGTCCACTGATCTATTTTTATGCCAGTACTATACTGTTTTCATTACTGTAGTTTTATAGTTATTTTTGAAATCAGGAAGTGTATGTCCTCAGACTTTATTCTTATTTTAGATTGTTTTGGCTTTTTGGGGTCTCAATATTTCATGTGAATTTTGGAATTAGCTTTCCAATTTTTGCAAAAAGTCAAGTTGAGATTTCTATAGGGTTGTGTTGAGTCTATATCTTAAAACCTTACTGAACTCTTTATTTGGTTAATTGTGTGTATGTACTCATTTTTAAAATGTATGACTGTGAGAATTGTAAATTTATTCTAACATTGGCTTTTTGGTAGAATCATCAATTTTAAGTCCACATGATCTGTGGTGTTCACAGTTTAACCTTCATGCCAGAAGTCTTTGCTATAGGAAATATTAGGGTTTAATAGAAACTTGGAGGTTGTATACAGTAACTTCTTAGTCAAAACCAATAACTTTGTTTCTGATAAGGACCATTCAATCTATATTCTCTTATATTCTATGATTTGTAGATTTAGTTGCAATTTTTTAATGCCATTAATCAAACCATATGTTAAATGTATCCTATATACTGCAGCGATTGATCTTTACTACAACCTGAGTTCAATATTTTCCTCTATTTTATAAAGACAATGAAGCTGAAATGTACATGATAAGTATCCAAGATTATGCAACTAGTTGGTGATAGAGCCAAGATTCAAATTTGGGTCTAACTCCAGATATTTTGTTGTTAATATCTAGAAAGATCTTTCTCATGTGAACTGAAATTTATCTCTGTGAATTTTTTATTTGTCTAGTTCTACATTATTAAGAATCACAGGATAAGTTTACTCCCTCTTCTTTCATTTTCCCTATAGGGTAATTATCAAACATCTCTAGACCTTTCGCAGTGTTAAACATTATACAGTAAATGTTTTCACTTATCAGTGTCCATAAAAGTAGTGCTCCCTAAAATAATAGAGAGTAAATCCAAACAAGATAATCTAGATGTGGACTGGTTATTGGTACCAATAGATAGGTCCAGATAGATTAGACAAAATAGAATGTGTAAAGAGGTGAGTCCAGCACTTTTCGATGCTAGCAGCATCAATCCTGTAGAGAAACAAGAAACATAATAATGTCTTTAGTTGGAAATTTTAAGTTAAAAATAATTGTACCCCTTTTTAAGTAGGATTTGGTGAATAGTAAAGAAGTATTTTACAAATTTATTACTCTTTATTACATACCATAAATTTGTCTTGATCTAGCAAATTATGTATCCATAATCTACTTATTGAACTAAAATATAAAAAATTATGAATACTTAGGAGAGCAGATAAGACAAAAACTCAACTTTAATATTTGAAATCATCTGGAAAGCAATTACTTTAGAACATGTCAAAAATCTGAGCTATAATTCATTCAATGATAAATAGGAAGAATAATGAAATTGTTACAACCAGCCATATTGCTATTTGTACCTCAAGAGAAATTTTCTTATTGAAGTAGTCATTGGACCATTCACTTGGAGGGAATTCATCTGAATATTCTCTCTTACCAAAATGAAATTCGGGTCCTTAGAACTTTTCACCTGAGATATTATTTTGGTTAACTTTTAACCATATGATTTTAATTTATCTCCCCCATCTATTCTTTCTGTGTTTATCCCTAAAACATATACTTCTGCCTGATCTAAAGCAGAGCTTCGTCTTTCCAATCCATACTCAAAATCACTTATGTACAGATGAGGAATGGGTGTTACTTCGTGGACTCAGAATGATCCATGCTATAGGCTGCCTAGGTCCCTGTGTTAGATTCCATGACTAAATTGTAAGGCGTTGGAAAAGTTCTGGATTCATATTCCTCTCTCTCATTGGTGTGGCAGGGAGGAATTGCAGCATACATGAGAGATATTTCTCATTCCTATTCTAACAGCTCATTAAATGCTAAGAGTAGAAACATATCACTTCAAGGATAATTATAAGATATGATCTAAACTTAGCTTTCCAAACTTGTTTGCTATGTTCACCTCTCATAATCCATTGTCAATCAAAGTGAAATAAATACATGCATGCGTACATACAACATACGTACATAACAAATTAACTATCTAACCCCAGGTACTATCTATCCTCTGTAGGTCATATTCCTTAAACTCCCACTCTATCCTGTCAGATCCTTCTTTCTTCCTTTATCATTTTTTCCCCCTTGTTTCCAAGCTTGGCTGTGTGTGTGTGTGTGTATACCTTTAAAAGATTTTAAATATCTAACCAAACTTACCACATCTGGGAATATGTGTGAATGTATGTGTGCAGACGTGAGAGTGGTCTGCATTTGATTTGTCTACCATCGTGATTAAAAGTCCATTTCAACAATTTTTTTAAATTTTTTTAATTTTTAATTTTTTATTATTATGTTCAATTAGCCAACATATAGTACATCATTAGTTTTTGATGTAGTGTTCAACAATTCATTAGTTGCATATAATACCCAGTGCAGAGGAGAACATAGGCAGTACCTCTTCGACATTGGCCATAATGACTTCTTTCAAGACGTGTCTCTAAAGGCAAGGGAAACAAAAGCAAAAATGACCTTTTGCGACTTCATCAAGATAAAAAGCTTCTGCACAGCAAAGGAAACAGTCAACAAAACTAAGAGGCAACCCATGGAATGGGAGAAGATATTTGAAAATGACACTACAGATAAAGGGCTGGTATCCAAGATCTATAAAGAATTTCTCAAACTCAACACCCAAAAAATCAACATTTTTTTTTTTAAACTGTACATTGCTTGGACACTTTAAAATTTTCTCTTGTCTTATTATATGGGTAGTTGATTTTAAATGTAGCCTCTAATTTATCCCACTTGAATAAACTTCTTGAGGTCAAGGGCTTTACTCATCCAAAATTGTACATAGCGTAGTACTAACTGCAATGCTTTATATATAATGCCTAGTAAGTATTTAATTTTATAGCTCTGGGCATTTATAATATAATCATCATCAGTGGCCTGGTATTTAATTTGTTTTATTAAAAGTAATTCAAAAGAAAGTTAATAAAGCACTTCTTATAGAAAAGAAATAGATTCAGCAAAGAAGGATTTTCACACTAAAAGTGATTTTAGAAAAGTTTGAGTAATAAAGGTTAAAAAATCCAGTTTACTTTTGTTTATTTGTTGTTAACTTACTGTCTTTACTGTTATAGTATAAGAAAGTTGATTATGCTTTGGAATTTTAATACACTGGGTTAGATAGGTTTGAATCTTAATAATAAAAGATATCCAGTGTTTTGGCATTCAAATAACCCCAAAGTTCAGAAGATAGTATAATTGCTATCTCTTTATACCATTTATTTTTTGAGTAGTAAAACCTCTAAAAAATGAAACCATATACAGAAGATGAATAGATAAAGGCAGAGTTGCCTTGATTTAGGCAAAAGTTTCTACCTTTTGATTTCCCTCTTGTCCATTGGCATCACTCAAGGCACATCCTTTGAACATCAGGGTCACTGTCTATAAATGCTTATTCTCAGGATACATCCCAGACAGCATAATGTCTATAGACTACTGTGATGTGCAGAATCATGGTCCTACAAGTATGTCCACATCCTAATCCTTGGAATTTGTGGATATTTACTGTATATGCAAAGTAGACTTTACAGGTGTGATTAAATTAATCATGAGATAGTTTATCCTGGATCACCCGTGTGGACCCAATATAATCACTATGACCTATTAAGTAAAAGGAGGGCAGGAGAGTCAGAATCAAAGAAGGAGATGTAACAAAACAAACAGAGGTTGGTGTGATGGAGTGTCTGGGTTTGCAGATGGAAAGAGGCCATGAGTCAAGCAATGCCAGCAGCTTTTCAGAAGCTGGAAAAGACAAGGAAGTGTCATCTTCTAGAGCCTCCAGAAGAAACACAGCCCTCCTGATACCTTGATTTTTACCTTCGAAGACTGATGTTTAGACTTCTGACCTTCAGAACTGAAAAAGATTTTTTCCACTTTGAGCCACTAAGTTAATGTATATTTGAAGAAATAGAAACTAATACAAGTAATAAGCCAACAACTGGTGAGTGGATGTATCCTGGTTTATGGTTATTTTAACCAATCATTAGATTGGTTTCACAGATTAGTATAAAAAGTAATCGTTTATTTCTTTTAAGACAAAAATTAATTTGTACTATCTGTGGTTGCATCACAATTTTAAAATATGTATAAGATGAAGCAAGATTTAATATTTATATTTATTATAATATAGTTTTCAAGGTGCTTTTACTTTGATTCTTTTACCTAATACATACACAAATGAGAGGCTCTCAGGGACCACTTACCCATTTAATCTAAATCAGAAGTTTATTTAACCTCAGGGTAGGAAGTGACAAAGAATCAAATTCAACATATATAATACTTCAGATTCTTCTATGACATTATTCTCAGGCAATTATAAAATGTGCAGTAACAAACCATCAGTGCAGAGAAAACACTATCTGTTGAATCAATACATCTGTTTTGAAAACCTTATTCAGGAATCTTCTTTTTCTTAAAACTTGAGCATGTTGATACCAGTTTATTCTTTGAGGCTACATACTATATAGCTTATGACCAAATAAGACATCTGAAGACAACCAGACTGCTGTCTCTTCCTTTCATTGTACTCTGGTTTTTTAGCTTATATTGTAATGGCAACTTTCTCTTTTTAACTCCATTTGTTAATACTTTTCCCCTTTTTTCTTTATTCCAAAAAAATAATCATAATTGTACTAAAAACCAAATCATAATAATAAGTTATTCTTCTGTCATTTGTACCTGGGCATCATTATCATCATCTGAGGATAATTTATCACCTTCAGGAGATAGCCTGAGAAGAATCAGTTGTTTCTGAATTTCATCATCCATCTTGGATTGCATCTTCCTCTTGGTTGTTTTCATTTCATTCTTTTTCATCTGTAATTTATTTTAACAGAAATAACAGCAGAAAAATATGACCCAGGAATTCTGTTCTCTTTTTGTCACATATAACATTTTACGGTTGTCCCAAGCAATGGACCTATACTCTCTTTGATTTTATTTAAGGGCTAATATGATTTTAAATCATAAACACACAAAAATCTTGGCTAAATAAAACCCTAAAACAAACAATAATTTCACTACCAAAGCCAACTAAATTTTATAGTCTGTTTTGCTTTTATGATCATGGACCAGCTCTAAATTCTAAAAAGCACCATTATAGCTCCCTGAACCCTTCATATTGTTTCATCCGAATGAAATGAAGAAATCAAGGAGTGTTTCCTTCACTCTATAAAGTCACAACTCTGCTAATTGGTAGAGATGGGTATCATTTTTTAAGCCGGAGTCTAGTGCTACTTCTTCCATAATATTTTTCTTGGTGTCAGTTCAAGCTATGTGCCTAGAAATTGAGCTTTGGATTTTTCAGGAGTCTACTTTGGGTATAATAAGTGTGAATTCCATAAGAAGTATGCTCCTGATGATAAATTTCAACTACTGTAAAACATTAATCTATTTATTTGCCATTCTGACTCATTTGTTCTCATACTCAGAGATGTAAAGCATGACTGATCAAATGCATGCTTCAGCCCTGTAAGTTTTCTATACTTGACAATGATCAATGCTGTTAATTGCTTTGCTGCTGATTTAATCCCCTCTCAAAGAATCTTGCCTGTAATGTTTCCTGAGAATCTCATTTTTTTGCACAGGCAAGAGTTGCTTTCCTTCCATTTGGCTTCTAAATATGCCAGTGATCATTTAATTGATTTTCCTACACTATTCAGCTCAGTTTTGTACACTTTTTTTCACGACAAACAAGAATGTTAAGAAAAATGAAAATGAAAGTCAAGTTACTTATCTTTACTCATATGTTAGGAATTTTTTTTCTTTTCCATTAGGAAAACACTACCTTGGTAATAATATGTCTATTACATTCTAATAGATTTTCACTATCAATAAATGATCCAAATGGGATGAGTGTTCTTTTATAGTTTAACCTCTTTTAAGAGTTTCCTGCCTCTTCAAAGGTAAATACCTTCTTTCTTTCCTCAAATTTCAAAACACTTAAATGGGAAAAAAAGTGTTATTGGTTATGTTATTTATATCTGATTATTTTATATTATATTGTTTTATATTCTGTTATTAATTTTTGTAGCCTTAACAGCAAAATAATGCAGAGGAATTTATTCCCAAGGGAAATATTTAGTTATGTGTCTTCAGGTATATTGCATAAATGGGCTTCATTTACTTGTTGATTCAATAGTGATTCGTTGAGCACCTTTCTTATGCACTATAAGATTGGTGATTTGAAGGTAAATAATCACAGCCACCCTGAGGTGCTTACATTCTACAGAGAGATGGGGTGAGGAAAGGGTGAGAGCAGGTGCTTGAAACATCTCAGAGGAGAGAAAATATTTGGGCTAAGTTCTAAAGATCACCTGAGTGAGAAGGACATGGAGATGGAGACAGACAGGAGTACTTCAGACAGAGGGGGATAACTCAACCAAAGCCATGAGTGGAAAGAAGAGCCATATACCTAGGGAAATACAAGCAGTGAGAACTACTAGATAAAAAAGTGTGAGACAGGAAATACAGGGAGAGAAAATTAAAGAGTGATAGCAATAAAATTACAAGGAGTGTGCACACCATGTTAAGTAGTTTGAAATTTTATTTAGTAGGTGATATAGGCGAACTGTTGAAATGTCTTAAGAAGAGGAACCATGAGGTTGTATTTTGTGTTTCATACACATTAAAATTGACATAGTGAATGATTTGAGAAGTCTAAAAACACTGATGAGATAGTCACAATTTCAACTGTATCCATTGTCATCATGAATCCATTTGTGTTACTCAGATAACATGAACTATATTTTTTGATTTAGTAAATGAGGACATTTTATTACTTTGAAAAATAGGACAATAAAATTTGCATGACTGGACCTAAGAAAGGAGATGTACCTTACCATCTAGGAAGTTCTAATATGTGGAGAGTCAGTATCTCTCTAACATCTTGAACGAATGAATCCATGTTTTGAGTATGACATGTTAGATATTGTGTTAGAACTCTTCATCTAGGTAGTAGTAGTTTAATTTGTATGATAATCCAATATGAAGATGTGGTACAAATATAGATTACTATAAATGCTGACTACGTTCTCTGTATGCTATAATAGTGCATTTTAGTTTCACAGCAGCTCTGTTAAGGAGTTATGGTTATTCCCATTATTCAAATTGTAAAACTATGATTCAGAGAGCTTTATGCAAGATTATATAACTAGTAAGTAATGGGGATGAAATTAAATCCAGATCTGTGTGCCTTTAAAGCTTACTCTGTTGGTATAAAATAATCTACAGCACAGTGTGTCGTACTGTTCTTCTACAGGAAAATGAGAATTAGAGTTCAAATGATTAAACCATGATTCATAGCAAGTGGCAGAGCCAATCCAACCCAGATCATCTTATCCTACGTGTAGTGTTCTTTCCACTATTCCAGAGCTGTATTCTTACTGTACCCATGGAGCTACACTCTGAAAACCATGGTTTCTCAGGAACATCCTCAGACTTTGGTGCTTTGATTGCCTTCTGGATATCCAAACAGAACTCAAGCGTGTATATTTCCCACATCCCCATCCCCTATACCATGATCAAAAGGTAACCATCTGATATCTACATTAGGTGTCAAAATACCTTAATTGTATTTTATTCACATCTATATTTTTAAGTGGTAGTGTAATTTGATTTAACAGACTATACAAATAGCTGGAATGTACCATTCCCTAGTCATTTACATATATTTATCTCAAACCACCAAGAGAGACTTTTTAATAGTATTTTAGAACTCTTATTTCCAATTTTCTTTTCTTTTTTTTAAATTTTTACTTAAATTTTAGTTAACATAGAGTGCAATATTAGTTTCAGGAGAATTCAGTGATTCATTACTTACATATAACACGCAGTGCTCATCACAAATGCCCTCGTTAATACCTATCCCTCATCTAGCTCATCCCCTACCTAACTCCCTCCGTCAACCCTCAGTTTGTTCTCTATCGTTTAGAGTCTTGTGGTTTGCTTCCATCTCTTCTTTTTTTCTCTCCCCTTCCCATATGTTCCTCTGTTTTATTAAATTCCACGTATGAGTGAAATCATATAGTATTTGTCTTTCTCTGATTGTCTTATTTTGTTAGTATAATGCATTCTTGCTCCATGTCATTACAAATGGCAAGATTCCATTCTTTTTGATGGTTGAGTAATATTCCATTGTGTGCACGCGCGCACGCGCGTGTGCGTGTGCGTGTGTGTGTGTATCACTTCATCTTTATCCATTCATCTGTTGATGGACATTTAGGTACTCACCATAGTTTGGCTGTTGTTGTTACTGCTGCTATAAACATCAGGGTACATGTACCCTTTTGAATCTGTATTTTTGTAACCTTTGGGTAAATAGCTAGTAGTGCAATTGCTGGATTGTAGGGTAGTTCTATTTTTGTTTTTTTGAGGAACCTTCATAGTGTCCTCCAGAGTGGCTACACCAGTTTGCATTCCCACCAACCATGTAAGAGTGTTCCCCTTTCTCCATATCGTCACCAACACCTATTATTTCTTATGTTGTTAATTTTAGCCATTCTGACATGTGTGAGTTGGTACCTCATCATGATTTTGATGTGTATTTCTCTGATGATGAATGATGTTAAGCGTCTTTTCATGTATCTGTTAGCCATTTGGATGTCTTCTTTGGAAAATTGTCTATTCATGCCTTCTGCCCATTTCTTAATAGGGTTGTTTGTTTTTTGAGTGTTCCGTTTGATAAGTTCTTGATAGATTTTGGATACTAACCCATTATGAGATATGTTGTTCACAAGTATTTTCTACCATTCTGTAGGCTGCCCTTTAGTTTTGTTGATTGTTTCCTTTGCTATGCAGAAGCACTTTATCAAGACCTAATAGTTCATTTTTGCTTTTGTTTCCCTTGTCTCCAGCAACGTGTCTAGTAAGTTGCTATGGCCAAGGTCAAAGAGGTTGCTGCCTATGTTCTTCTCTAGGATTTTGATGGCTTCCTATCTCACATTTAGGTCTTTTATAATTTTGAATTTATTTTTGAGTATGGTATAAGAAAGTAGTCCAGTTTTTTTTCTGCATGTTGCTGTCCAGTTTTCCCAACACCATTTGTTGAAGAGACTTTTTTCCATTGGATAGTCTTTCCTGCTTTTTTGAAGATTAGTTGAGCGTATAGTTGTGCATCCGTTTCTGGGTTCTCTGTTCTGTTCCATTGATCTATGTGCCTGTTTTTGTGCCAGTGCCATACTGTCTGGATGACCTCAGCTTTTATATAACTTGAAATCCAGAATCATCATGCCTCGAGCTTTGCTTTTCTTTTTCAGAATTGCTTTGACTATTTGGGGTCTTTGATGGTTTCATACAAATTTTAGCATAGTTTGTTCTAACTCTACAAAAAATGCTGGTGGTACTTTGATAGGGATTGCATTAAATGTGTAGATTGCTTTGGGTACAATAGACATTTTTACAATGTTTTTTCTTCCAATCCATGAGCATGAATGCTTTTCCAATTTTTGTGTGCTCTTCAGTTTCTTTCATAAGTGTTCTACAGTTTTCAGAGTACCGATCTTTTACCTCTATACTTAGGTTTATTCCTAGGTTCATTCTTACTATTTTTGGACAATTGCAAATGGGATTGATTCCTTGATTTCTTTTACTGCTTCTTCATTATTGGTGTATAGAAATGCAACAGATTTCTGCATGTTGTGATTTTGCTGAATTCATGTATTAGTTCTAGCAATTTTTTGCTGGAGTCTTTAGGTTATCTACATAGAGTATCATGTCATCTACAAATAGGGAAAGTTTGACTTCTTCTTTGCTGATTTGGATGCCTTTTATTTCTTTTTGTTGTCTGATTGCTGACGCTAAGACTTCCAGTAGAATGTTAAATAGTAATGGTGAGAGTGGGCATCTGTGTCTTGTTCCTGACCAGAGGGGATAGGCTCTCTGTTTTTCCCCACTGAGGATGATATTAATTGTGGGTCTTTCATATATGGCCTTCCTGATATTCAGGTATGTTCCATCTATCCCTACATTGTTGGGGATTTTTTTTTTCTTTTAAACAAGAATGGATGCTGTATTTTCTCAAATGCCTTTTCTGTATCAATGACAGCAAATTATGGTGAATGATTTTTTAAATGTACTGTTGAATTTGATAAGCTAGTATTTTATTGACAATTTTTACATCCATGTTCATCAGGAATATGGGCCTGTGATTCTCCTTTCTAGTGGAGTTTTTCTCTGATTTTGGAATCAAGGTAATGCTGGCTTCATAGAATGAGTTTGGAAGTTTTCCTTTTTTCTTTTCTTTCTTTTTTTTTGTACACTTTGAGAAGAATAGGTATTAACTCTTCTTTAAATGTCTGGTAGAAATTTCCCTGGGAATCAATCTGGCCCAGGACTTTTGTTTGTTGGGAGATTTTTGATTATTGATTCAGTTTCTTTGCTGGTTATAGGTCTGCTCAAATATTCTATTTCTTCCCTGTTTTGGTTTTGGTGGTTTGTAGGTTTCTAGGAATTTGTCCATTTCTTCCAGATTGCCCAGTTTATTGGCATATAATTTTTCATACTATTCTCTTATAATTTTTTTTTTTTTTGTATTTCTGTGGTGTTGTTTGTGATCCCTCCTCTTTCATTCCTGATTTTATCTATTTGTGTCCTTTTTCTTCTTTTTGGTAAGTCTGTCTAGGGATTTATCAATTTTATTGAATCTTTGAAAGAACCAGCTGTTCATTTTGTTGATCTGTTCTACTAGTTTTTTTCCCCCCTGTAACGTTTATTTCTGTTCTAATCTTTATTATTTCCCTTCTTCTGCTGACTTTAGGCTTTATTTGCTGTTCCTTTTTTAGCTCCTTTAGGTGTAAGGTTGGGTGGTGTATTTGAGACTTTTCTTGTTCCCTGAAGGCTTTCAGTGCTGTTGGGCAGGATGAATATGCCAGCAACCCACTCTCGAGCCCCAGATCTGAAAGTTCATGCCCTCCACTCTCCAGGGAGCACTCACAGAAGAGCAATCAGTCACCCCTCTTGTGTTCCTGATTTCCGTCAGAGCCCTGCATTCCTCCTGCCTTTGTGCTTTTTTATCTTAGGCACATAACCGAGTTTGTTTGTTTGTTCTTTCTTTCTTTCTTTCTTTCTTTCTTTCTTTCTTTCTTTCTTTCTTTCTTTAAGATTTTATTAGAGAGAGCATGAGAGAGAGAGAGAGAGCAGGGGGAGGGGCAGAGGGAGAGGGAGATACAGGCTCCCTGCTGAGCAGGGAGTTCAGGCAGGGCTGGGTCTGAGGACCCTGGGAACATGACCTGAGCTGAAGGCAGATGCTTAACCAACTGAGCCACCCAGGTGCCTGAACAGCATGTAAGAGTGGCCGTCCTTTTTTTTTGTTTTTTTTTCTTTTAATATTTTATTTTTTTATTTTATATTTTATTTGAGAGCGAGACAGAGAGAGCTCAAGCAGGGGGCAGGGCAGAAGGAGAGGGAGAAACAGGCTCTCCACTGAGCAGGGAGCCTGATGTGGGCCTCGATCCCAGGACCTTGGGACTCATGACTTGAGCCAAAGGCAGATGCTTAACTGACAGCCACCCAGGTGCCCCTGACTATTTCAAAACTCTAAATTTTAGTGACTCCTGCAGCACAGACCTGTGCTGTTCCTCTAGAGGAAGGTCTCACTGTAGTTTTGCTGTTTGCTGGCCTATCCCAGGAAAGTGGCCACATGACCGTGCAGTGGTTCAAAGTTTATGGTAAAACAGAGCAGAAAGCCAGCACCAAGACTCATTGCTCTCAGCTGGCATCCCCACTCCTATGCCTGGGAACGGTGCTGCATGTTGGTGCCACCCGTTCTTCTTACAAATAAATCATCCACTTGCCTTTTCTTCATCCAGTCATTTTCTCTGAAATGATACTCTTCCTGTCACCTAAGGTACTGTTTATCTTATTTCTCATCTTCCTTGGCCTCTTTGAGACACTGTCATTGTTGGCCACACCTCCCTTCAACAGGGGCCCTCTCTTGTTTCAGAATGCTATTTTCTCGTGTTTTCCTTTTTACTGTATTGTCGTTCCCTGCTTATTTTCTTTCAATTAATATATTTTATCTTATTTAAATTATTAACCAGTTCTATGTCTACTCCAAGAACTAGGATCCAAGTATGCACTAATCTATATAAAAGAGGTATGTTTTATAACCCACAAAAATAATATATTACATTCTTGACATTCTTTACTCTGCCTTCTACTGAAACTATTGTATTCAGTGTTGAGGGCAAATTGTTCATTGCTAGGCTTTGAGTGTCACATCACAATTGTTGCATACAACATGGGAATGACAACTTTCTTGAGAGGTAAAAGTTTCTAAATCCTAATATGCCCAGGAGCTTCCAACACTTAACATGAGAATAAAATGCTCTAGGTAGTATTTTCCTGATACCTTCCAGGTAGCCTCAGTCCTCTAACCTGGGGTCCGGAATAAGAAAAATGAGGTAGAGTTGCCCTAGTTTGATCTTCAAACCTGTAGCCAAAAGTAGAACTAATTAGTGACCCCACAGACTAGTGAGTTAATGCTTAATGCCACTGTGTTGATGAGTGGTTTATTATGTGGCATTATTGTAGCAATAGCTGAGTGACATAGAAATTGCAGTTGAAGTCTGAACGTAGGGATTTATTATAAAACACCATAGAGAGGGCATCAGATTTGAAGCCACAAAAGCTTTTGTCTGAACAACAAAATGAAGTAAAAGTTAAAGCACCAAGCAGGAAATGGAGATGCTGTGAGGAAAGTAGATTAGGGCTGAGATGTGTTCTACATAAGTATATGAGGGGCCCTTTCAGTATGCCATAAGATAGAAGAACAACTCATGGAAAATTTCTACAACTGTACTTGGAAAAATCTGAACTGTACCAAATCCTTGATAGGATTCTGGATATTCTTTCTCAATGATTATCCTAACTGAGCACATATAGCAAGTAAGAAAAACAAATAATGCTAGCAAAACCACTATTGCTATTTCTACCCATACATTTCTGTGACATGTAGGTAGGAAAGAAGGACAAACCTGGCGGTTCTTGAGCTTCAGCTCGGTCCAGATTTCTAAATCTGAAGATGCAGCGCAGTAACCTATCACCCACCAGACAACGAGGTCGTTCGTTTTATATGTGAAATGATTTAAAATACAGTGTTTTGATTAATTATAATTGCGATAATAATTTTACATGAACTACTAAAAAATGTGTAAATGATTGAAAATTAGTTCTTGCTATGTAACAGTGATTTGCAAATCCTTTCCCTCCACTGCTCTCATAATTAAAAAAACAAAAACAAAAACTATATATCTCTCTAACTTCTTAAAATTGTTATTAAAAATGTTTCATATAAGTTTAAATTGGTAGATGTCCAGGGCATTATACATACTGACTTAAAAAAAAATAATACCATCATTTCTTTTATTATTTATTTGTTTATTTTAAAGAGTATAAAACAGAATTAGTTTTTTTAAGAACCAGATTTTTCTCCTTCCTACCTTTTTTCCTTTTTAAAATTTTCTGTATTTATTATTTGTTTTGTTTTAAGTAGGTTATACTTTCACTTGGTTCAAAATCAAAATGCTGTAATAAGGCAGGGATTGTGAAGTCTTGTTTCTATACCTGTATCCTATAGGTAACCACTTTTATTAGTTTCTTGGTGTAATTCCAGTGTCTTTTAGGCATGCACAAGTTCTTTCATAAAATGGAACATACTGTATAAAATGTACTGATTTTTTCTTTTGATGGTGGTATTAGTTTCCTCAGTGTTGCTGTAACAAATTATCATAAATTTAGTGGCATAAAAAACCATAAGTGTATTACCTTAGAGGTTAGAAGTCTAAAATCGTCTTTCAAGTGTAAAATCAAGGTGTTTGCAGGGCTGATTCTTTCTATTTCTTGCTCTTCCAGCTTCAAGAGATTGCTTTAGCATTCCCTGGCTGCTAACCAAACCACTCCAGAATCTGCTTCCATCTTAATATCACCTTCTCTTCTGTCATCACATCTTCCTTTGGCTCCCTCTTCCAAAGATGCTTGAGGTTACATTTAGGGCCTACTGGATAATCCAGGATAATCTCCCCATATGAAAATCCTTAATTCAATTACATTTGCAAATTATCTTTTGCCATGTAAAATAACACTTCAAGATTCTGAGGATTAGGTTGTGGATATCTTTGGTGAGAGTGCATTATTTAGACTGACAAAGCAGTAGTTCCTGGCAATCACTCCTATCAGTCATTAAATAAAGGCTTTCTCACTTTCTTTTTGTAGCTGTGTAGTATACTGTAGTTTACTTAATTTCCTACTGACGGACTTTTATTTTGCTTTTACAGACAATTTTGCAATTAATAATTTGATAAATACAACATTTTAGACCTGCTCATATATAATATTACATGTAATATATTTAAATATACATATATAAATATAAAATATTAGTTTTAATACTAATTAAATATTTAAAGGAAAATTTTATGAATTACATATACTAATAAGTTACATTGACTTTTTATAATTAGTTCATATGTGTAATGACAGATCGTATTACTTGTTAGAATGAGATCATATTAAGCATCAATTCTGTTTTTCTTTTTATATGTGTAAGCTCTGAGAAACTTTGTCCACAGAAATAGGTGAAAATTAAGGAATTACAACAATGACTTTGAGTTCTTTAAACTCGTTTCTCATCATATGCTTAAAACCACATAGTGATCTGTCATCAAAAACTATCTAATAATGTATCAGGTGACAACTCAATTATTTGTTCCTTTAACTTTTGTTGAATTCAAATAGTTGGAAACCACTGAACTACAAAATATTTATTTCTTATCCATTCATCAAAATCATTCAGTTCTTCAAAATCAAAAGCCACATTGTGAAAATCATTGCTATGTTTTGTTATTCTGGAGTTTTTACCACCTAGAATGATGGAAGATGGTAAATCTGAAAGGCAGGAAATAAGATCTAAGCTGGAAAAGAAAAAAGATGTTGGAAAGTTGGGAAAGGGAGCAAAACTAAACTACATGTTCCTTCTTGGGCAGATCAGTTTTGACTCTGTGTGCATAAAAGAGTTGAAGATCTAAAAACTGATTCTTTTAAAATATTCCTTCTTGCATACTCTGTGAATTCTTCATGTACCCCAGTGTATACATATCCTATCCAATATTGAAGACTACAGCTGTTTGCTTCTTCAGAATCTATTCTCAAACATGAGCCTAGACTTTTTTTTTCTCTTCTTACTGGCATATATAAATTTTAGAAGCATTGCATTAGAGCAAAAGGTCTCTAAAACAATCCCTCTTCAAGAGCAAGGATGGTCTCTTCTACTTAAATTATTCAGAACAACTTCTGGTGCTTGCTGAATATATGTATATAGTAAATGCTTGTGGATTGATTAAAAGAAAGTTATCAAGGGTAAATGCAGTGCATAAACATGTAATTCAAATTTGGTTTGCTTGATGTTCACCTGCCGCTCTCTTCTAAGGGAGTCTGAGTCTTAACCCTAATAGGAAAGGTCTATTCAGTTCAGCTGCCTTTATGTAACTGTAGCAGGGCAGTAAGAGAGACTTTTCCTGCTGTTTTCTGGCTGGGGCTTGAAAGCAAAGTACAATGGGTGTTAAGTGCCTACACATTTTACAGAGGTGATAGACCATCTATGCAGAATTTGTTGGAAAGTGGCCCAAACTGGTTTTGCAACACTTAACCCATCAGCACCTCCAGCTTATTTATATATATGAGGAGTCTAGTAAACTAATGAGCGAGGACTGGCAAATAGGATTTCCTTGAGGAAAATGTTGGAGTGCTGTGCTTTTTCTCTTCCATTTCTTGGTAGGGAGGATGTGTTCCTTTTCAACTTAAGCCATGTGAATAGGATTTCAAGGAACCACCTAAAAATCTTGAAAGTATAGAAATTCATGTCTGACTGTCACTGGAAAAGAAATAAAGACTGGCTGGTATTAGCTGGGAAGCAGAACACAGAGAGAGGGCTCCCTAGGGGATGGCTCTTATTTCCAGTGTTAGTTGGAAAAAGATATGAGCTTTCCTTTAGATTAAGAGGATGTTGAGCAATGTAGCCAAGCTTGAGCCAGGATGGCATGACCTCAAGAACAATGGACTATGTGGGACATTAACAAGGAGAGAGTAGCTGAAGAGAAACTCAAGAGGCAATATAGCTCCTCTGTGAAGAGTATGAAAGTGAAAGATATTTGGAGAACTCTTGAGAGAGAACTGGGTTTTAGGAATCAGCCATCAAGAAAGCTACAATTTTCAGATTAAAAAAACTATCAGTTTAGGTACTTTGCACATTTTTTAATTGAATTGTTTGTTTTTTCTCTATTGAGATGTATCAGTTTCTTCTATATATTTTTTTAAGTGGCCAAAAAATACATGGAAAGATGCTCATCATCACCAATCATTAAGGAAATGCAAATCAAAACCACAATGAAATATCAGCTCATACCTGTGAGGATGGCTAATATCAAAGGGACAGGAGATAACAACATATGTTGGTGAGGCTGTGGAGAAAAGGGAACCCTTGATTAGTGCACAACTCCTATTGGTACAGCCATTATGGAAAACGGTATTTGGTGCAATGAGCCTATTCTTGGTCTAAATCAAGCATTCAGGGTTGTGACAAAGGTTTGCAAAGACCAATCAGCTGGAATGGATAGCATTGTGTGCAGTTGGAATATGTCATGGTATCTAAGGACACATCAATCAGAAGTGATTATGTCAAAACAAAATTCTCTAAGTGAGATCCTTGGAGTCAGCACTTTGTAAAGAATAAACAGCTCAGAATGTGCCTGCATAAGGACTCTGAGTACATCTCTTTAATGCTGAAGTGTGGCTTTGAAATGTTCTGTGGCTTAGTTAAATTATGTATAGTGTACATCTTGTTTGTCATATCTGAATATAGTTCTTCTTAACAGGGGATTTTTTATAGCATGTTTCTTTTGAGATGCTCTAACAAGTTTGTTAAGTTTGTGATCTACTGTCACAAAAACCACTATTGAATTATATAAGGTCAGTTGTTAAGTTCATGTTACATATAAGTAAGATCCTCAAAGAGTATGGCCAGGTTGGGGGCCAAGGGTCTCATTAACATAGGGGAGAATTCTTAACTAACTCTATTCTCCTCTTTATCTTATATACTAATTCCATGCTCTCTATTACCAGCATCTTTAATTGAGTATACACAAATCTCATGCCATGTTGTCTAGATATATCACTTTCTCTTTAACTCAAAGCATTGTTCTACTTCAGTCTTTTTTACATGGGTTGCAGTAAAACTCCAGCAACATGTTCCATTCAAGAAAGTACCTATAATGCCTTTTACAAAATTAAAGAACTCCAAGGATTTTTTTGAAATAAGACATGCTTATCATATACATAGAGCATTTTTGTTTTGACACTCTTTCTTATATTAGGTAACACTGTGTCATCATATTCTGGTTTATGTGACCATTTACTCAAACGCTATGATTGGAGTTTATTCTATAAAAGTTAAAAGTACCTTGTGTGAGAATAAGAAATATATTTTATTCTGTTAATAGCATTATCAGAAGTGAAAAGTGAGATTCTTTAATATTTAGTATTTTTGTAAGATTTAAAAAAATATTTTTTCTTTCCTTTAAAGATGTAAAATTACTAATTTGTCTCATGAAAACAGTGCCTAATGCTCAGATCAAGCAAGCAGTGTAAGTTGTCAAGGGAAGACCTGTTAATCAGTCTTCACCCCTATAAATCTCAAAGCCCATATTGACCTTAGCTGATTTCAGATACAAGTTTGTTTGGTCTAGAGGTATTTTCAATTAGTTGTTAACCTTACGGCAGTTCTTCTCAAACATTAAAGTGCAAATTACCTGGAGATCTTACTAAAATGTAAGCTGACTCAGAATACCCAAGATGGGGCCAATATTGTGCATTTCTAACCCGCTTCCAAGTAATGCTGATGTGGCTGGTCTATTCTTTGAATTATAAGATCCTAGGAAATTTCTTCTCTAAGATTTGAAATGCTATCAGTATTACTTTATAGTTACCTCCAGCTTAGAGTGTTATGTAGTGCTGGTTTCACAAGTCAGTTTATCTAAAAATACAAATGATTCAGTCCTTCTGCGTACCCCTACAGAATAATGCAGGTTAAGTAGGCTGCCTATGGCTATGCTCTACCTTTTGTTAATGAGAGAAACTGACTGCTGAGGATAAAGATTGGGTAGTATGAGGTGAGAACTGTAAATCCTTTAGAAATAATTGTTTTATTAGCAAAATGGAAATAATGTATAAAAGCACCGTAGGAACACATGCCAAAATGTCCTTTTTATTTTTAAAGAAATACTTAGTCCCAAATATGTGGATTATAAAACACCTGTAAATAACACATGAGTTAAAAAAATTTCTCAAAAAAAAAAAAAAAGCAGTGGTTAGAGGGAAATTTATAACACTAAATTTATATATTAGAAAATATCTAAAATAAATAGTCTTAAATTTCTACTTTAGGAAATTAGAAAAAGAAGAGCAGACTAATCCAAAGTAAGCAGAAGGAAAGAAATAATAAGAATTAGAGCAGAAATCAATGAAAATGTGGAACTCCTGGGTGGCTCAGTCAGTTAAGCATCCCACTCTTGGTTTTAGCTTAGGTCATGATCTCGGGATTGTAGAACTGAGCCCCGGGTGGGTCTTTGCACTCAGCAGAGTCTGCTTGTTCCTGCTTTTCCCCAGCTCACTTGCTCTCCTCTTTCTCTCTCTCTTAAATAAATAAAGAAAAAAAATGTGAAAAAAAATCAATGAAAATGAAAACAAGGAATCAATTGAAAATCAACAAAAACAAAGGTTTGTGCTTTGAAAAGATCATTAAAATTGATAAGCACCTAATCAGTTTAGCTAAGAAAATAAGAGAGTAGACATAAATTTTTAATATCAGAAATTAAAAAGGGAAGATCAGTTCAGATTCTGTGGACATTAAAAGGGTAATAAATAAATATTATGAGCAACTCTATGCCCACAAATTTCATAACCTACATGAAATGGACCAGTTTCTTAAAAGACCCAGAAAGACATGGACACTCTAAATAGGTATCTCTATCAAATATTTGAATTGGTAATCAATTAGTTTCCAAAAAGAAAGCATGAGGCCCAGACAGTAAATTCTGCCAAACATTTAAGGAAGAAATTGTACCAATTCTCTACTATCTCTTTTAGAAGATAGAACCAGAGCGAGTACTTCCTAACTCATCCCATTACTCTAATACCAAAACCAGACAAAGATGTTATAAGAAAACTAGTAGACTAATATATCTCATGAACATAAATATAAAAATTCCTAGCCAAAAATTAGCAAATCAAATCCAACAATGTATAGAAAGAATTATACACAATAACCGAGTGGAACTTATCACAGGTATACCCAGGCATTTAGGGCTTGTACAATATCCAAAAATCATTTAAAGTAATCTATGACATTAATAGGCTAAAAAAGAAAAATCACATGATCATATCAATAGATGTAGAAAAAGCATTTGAAAAAAATGCATTACCTACTTATGATTTAAAAAAAAAAACCTTCAGTAAACTAGGAATAAAGGGAACCTCAACATGATAAAAAAAAAAATCTACAAAAAAACCCACAGCTAACATCATATTTAATAGTGAGAAACATGAAGCTTTCTCAGAAAGATCACCAATCCTTTTTAACATCATCATGCAATTTCCAACTAATACAGTAAGGCAAGAAAAGGAAATAAAAGGTATTCAGATGTGAAAGAAGAAGTAAAACTGTCTTTGTTTGCAGAGGACAGGATCACCTATGTGGAAAATCCAAAACAATCAACAAAATAACTCCTAGAACTAGTGCGTGATTATAGCTATGTTTCACAATATAAGATTTAATGTATAAAAGTTTAGTTGTTTCTTATATACTAGCAATAAACAAGTGGAATTTGACATTTTAAACCCAATACTATTTACATTAGCACTCCAAAAATTAAATACTTAGGTATATATCTAATAAGATATGTACAAGATCTATAAAACTACAAAAATCTGATGAAAGATATCATAGAAGTAAATAAATAGATATCCCAAGTTCATGGATGGGAAGACTCAATATTGTCAGGATGTCATTTCTTCTTAACCTGGTCTATAGATTAAGTACAACCCCATTAAAATTTTGTTTTAAGTTATTTCATGGATGAACTGATTCTAAAGTTTATATGGAGAGAAAAAAAGACCCAGAAGAGCCAACTCAATATTGAAGAAGAAAGAACAAGTATAAAGACTGGCACTACTCAATGACAGGATTTATATAAAGCTACAGCGATCAAGACAGTGTGTTATTGATGAAAGAGTAGATAAATAGATGAATGGAATAGAGTGTCCAAAAATAGACCCACATACCTATAGTCAAGTAATCTTTGGCAAAGAAGCAAAGGCACTACAGTAAAGCAAAGATAGTCTTTTCAACAAATGGTGCTAGAATAACTAGACAGCCACATGCAAATAAATAAGTCTAGACCCAGATTTTACACCCCTCACAAAAGTTAACTGAAAATGGATCATGCACCTGAATGTTAAATACAAAACTATGAAACTCCTGGAAGTTAACATAGGAGAAACCCTAGATAATCTTGGATATGGTGATGACTTTTCAGATAAAACACCAAAGGCACAATCCATGAAAGAAATAATTGATAATCTGGACTTCGTTAAAAATTAGAAGCTTCTGCCCTGTGAAAGACAAATCAAGAGAATGAGAAGACGAGCCACAAACTAGGTGAATATATTTGCAAAAGACATGAAAGGACTATTTTCCAAAATATACAAAGAACTCTTAAACAATAAGAAAACAAACTACCCAATTAAAAAGTCAGCCAAAGACCTTAAAAATCTCACCAAAGAATATACACAGATGGAAAATAAGCATATGAAAAGATGTCTTCAGGGAAATGCAAATTAAACCAATAAGATACCACTACATACCTATTAGAATGGCCAAAATCTGGACATTGAGATTACCAAATGCTGATTAAGATGTGATCCAGCAGGAACTCTCATGCCTTGCTGATGTTAATGCAAAATAGTACAGCCACTTTGGAAGACAGTTTACAGGTTTCTTACAAAACTAAACATACTGTTATCATATAGTCCAGGAACAGCACTCCTGTGTTTACCTAAAGAATTGAAAACAAATGTCTACACAAAAGCCTATAAATGGATGTTTATAGCAGCTTTATTCAATTGAAAAATTGAATTACAACTTTCATTGTTAAAAAGCAACCAAGATGTCCTTCAGTACATGAATGGATAAAGAAACTGTGGTTCATCCAGACAATAAATATTATTCAGCACTAAAAGAAAATGAGTTACCAAGCCATGAAAAGACATGGAGAAATCTTAAAAGCATATTACTAAGTGAAAAAAGAGATAATCTGGAAAGGCTACATAATGTATAATTCCAACTGTATGACATTCTGGAAAAGGCAAAACTATGCAGAGTAAAAAGATCAGTGACTGTCAATGTTTGGAGGAATGAATAGGTGGAGCACAGAGGATTTTTAGGGCAGTGAAAATACTCTGTAAGATATCATAATGATGGATGCATGTCATATATTTGTCCAAACTCATAAAATGTACCGTACTAAGAGTGAATCTTAATGTAAACTTTGGACTTTGTGTGATTATGACGTGACAACGTAGGTTCATCAGTTTTAACTAATGCATCACTATGATGGTGGATGCTGATAATGGAGACAGCTGTGCCTGTGTGGGGGTAGAGGGCACATGGGAAATCTTTGTACCTTTCCCTAGATTTTATTGTGAACCTCAAACTCCTGTTTTTACAAAAATAAATAAGTCAATTTAAAAAATACTTAGCTGATCATGGGAAATTTTATAATGGGATTTGAGACATTTTTACCTACCTCATGTTTTCTATATATAAAAAAATTCTTGTTTCAAATGATTTTTTTCATTGCAAAATAATTCTCCCATTTCCATAAATGGTGCCAACAATTACCTCACTTTCCCGGGTTTGCAACATCAGAGCCATGTGTTTTTCCACATCTTATCTGCCAAACTCTACCAGTGATTCTTGATTCCATCACAATAGCCCAAATCATTACCATCAGACATCTGAACTACAACCAGAGCCTATGACTGGTCTCCTATATTTTGTCTACTTTGTTTTACTTACACAGTGCTCTTTCCTTTTTCTGGCTTTGGTTGCTTTCATCATTTCTTTCTTAAGCAAACATTTCTAATGGTTTTCTAGACAAAAATCTAAAATTCTCTGTTTTTTACAGTTTGATCCTAAAATACTTCTTCAGATACAGCTTCATCTCCTTCTCTATGTGGACTTTCCTTTCCAACCCAATGCTTCTGCTCACCCACCTTCTGTGGTAGGGAAATTAATATCCCCAGGTGCTTTCTCCACACACCTCTCCCCCTCCCAGAGATGTCCATAGCCTAATCCATGGAAACTGGCAATATGTTACGTTATATAACAAAGGGGAATCATGCTTACAGATGGAACTTAACTTACTAATCAGCAGACCTTGAGAGGGAGAGATTATTTTCCATTTTTCAAGTAAGCTCAATGTTATCACAGTGTCCTTGTAAGTGGAAGAGGGAGACAAAGAGGGAGACAAAGGAGAGAGACAGAAAGATAGCAATATAAGGACACAGCCAGATATTGCCAATTTGAAGATGGAAGCCAAGAAAAGCAGGTAGCCTGTAGAAGTGGGAAAAGGAAAGAAACAAATTCTCCTCTGGAGTCTCAAGAGAGGAACATAACCCTGCTGACACCTTGATTTTAGCACAAGGAGACATATTTTGGACTTCTGACTTCTAGAACTCTAAGATAATGAATCTGTGTTGTTATAAGCCACTAGGTTTGTGGTAATTTGTTACAGTAGCATTAGAAAATAATGCATCTTCTGTTGAATCCACTCTGTTAACTATATAAAGTGCATTATACTTTTAGTTATATGCTACTTATATGTTCTTGTCTCTTTGCATTATAAACTAGTGAGAGCAGGGATCTAATACACTATATCATTTAAGAATACGCTTATATACACCATATGGCCTTGGATATGGTAGACCTGTAGTTACCTTTTCTGATAATTTGATCAAGTTGGGTAATTTTTTTTTTTAATATCTCTGGTAAATATCCATCATAGAGACCAGTTCTCAGAGAGAAAAAATATAGTGGCAGTTCTACTACCTAGCAGTAATGGGTCAATTTGCACAGTCAAGGAAATTTACCATCTTCATCGGTTAATATGAGCAGCATATCTAAGGGGTGACTACATCAATTTACTAAATTAGAAAACTGAGCCCTGCTAAGACAAATGGATTTGTGTGTGATTAAGTAAGTTATACAGAGGAAAAACCCACATTTGTAGTTATCATGTTTGTATGATTCCAAGTTCCTGAACTATCCTGATTTCCAAAACTCTTACATATAAGATTAAATGAGCCAACTTAGTATTGGGCCCAGATGTAAGGATTTAATTTGCATGTAGATTCCTATGATTTTTTTTTTAATTTCTATGATTCTTAATAGGCCCTTAGAAAACTGTAGGCTATCACATTTAATGATGCTATGTAGAGAATAGGTAGATTATGGGAACCTCTAAATCAATTCCAGAGAGAAAAAGAAGAAAAGTAATTGAGAGGCAAAAAACCTGTTGATTTTACTTACAATAAAGAGCTATTATGATCGCAAATTACAGTGGCCAGTATTCCCATATAAATGCTGAAAGTGGATTTTTTTAATTGATCTTGAAATTATTTTTTCCTTATTTAAAATGAAGTTATGTTCTTTCAGTAATATAATTTAATCGTACTTACTCATAGCAAGCACATGTATACTTCCTAAAATCCCAATATTTCAGTCTAAATCATCTCTATTTTATGAGGACATAGTACAAATGTAATACCTACAAGGTGCAAGACATGAATTGGTGCTCCCAAATCTCTGGAAAGCCATTACAAACACTCAAGCCAACACTCCATTGTTATGGCAGAATCTCTGGAAGTACAGCCATGCTTAACTATTTCTTAACGCTTCCAAGTTGGCTCTAATGCACAGTTTCAAGAATCACTGGAATAGGAGCTATGACATGCATTCATATTATCCATTAATCTTCTCCCTTTTCCTCACATGGAATACAGAAAAGAAAAAGTTTAGCAGTTGCTGAAATTGAAAGATAAGTTGTTTTTCCTATGGAGCTGCAAAAATAAAAGGTGATAGGATACCCAGTTGTTACATGATACATGCTTAAAGAGAATAGTTCTGCGTATTTTCGCAAAAAAAAAAAAAAAAAAAAAAAAAATTTGGTGGGGTCCAATATAATATATCATTCATTATGAAACGTGTGTTCATAATTTTAATTCTGTTCTATAATAGTAGAGAAATATTGTCCTTCAGTATGTACCTGAAAGAAATATTTTTAGAGGCTATCTAGTTTTCTTTCTGTATAGTCTTAGTTTTGACATCTGTGATGAATTCTGGGCTCAATGATTTCCTATGCAAAAATGGCACCAAAACTGGCCATCTATCAACTACTCATTTATTTAGAAGAAAATCTGTGAAATTTCTCTACTGGAAGTTACATTTTAAAATAATTCTGTTAGAAATAGGAGAATGGCAAGTATTTTGGTAGGATTTTTTTTAATAAAGAACATGTAGTACACTAACATTTTATCTTTATATTCCCATTTTAACATTCAAATTTACTAATTTAAGGTGAATCAAAAAGAATATTAAGCATAGTCAAGGTGATGATAAATCAGCCAAAGACTGATCTTTAATGCCAATGGCAATCAGAAACAAGTAAGAGGATTAGAGAATCAAAAAACGCTCCGCTCCCATAAGCTCTGAATACAGATGTCACTTGGGAATTAAGAATACTGTGTCTAGATTATATACTGCTCTTTACAGAAAAAGGAGTTGGAAAACTGGTTCTTAAAAGTAAATCAACTGTTTCCACCAGTTAGAGTAGTCCCATTTCTTCTAGATACTTTGACAACTAAAAATCCCCTGACACAACAAACATAGCAAGACACCGAAAATTGTAAAACCGCAGAACTTGAGAAGTGGTAAGGGGGTGTGTTCTCTGAGTTTTCTATTGCTTACCATATATTTGGAACAGGGCACTGCAGAAGCCTACAACCTGAAACTGCCAATAGGCACAGGCAGATAAAGGTCAAAGAAGAGCCTGTCCTTAGTCAAAAGACCAGGAAAAGAATAGCCTTAACAGAAAACCTTTTTGCACTACCTGCCCTACTTCGGCTACACACAAACAGAAAAGTGTGCACATACACAAATAGGCAGACAATTTGTGGGTGGAAATTTTCAATTCATTGGCATAAACACCAAGGAGGGTTATTCCAAAGTGACCTTTTTGCATTCCCCACCAGCAATAAATGAGAGTTCTTGTTGCACTAAATGCTGAGTGGAAAAAGGCAATCTTATGATTCTATTTATATAGTATTCTTTAAATGGCTAATTATAGAAATGAAGAACAGATTCATGATTGCCATGAATCAAGAATGGAGTGGGGCATATTGCAGGAAGTAGTTGGATATGGCTAAAAAAAAGGCAACACCAAGGATCCTTGAAGCAATGAATTTGTTCTGTATCCTGAATGTATCACTGTCAATATACTGGTTGTTCTATTGTACTATAGTTTTAAAAGATGTTACCATTGGCAGAAACTGAGTAGAAGCATGTGAGATTTCTCTGCATTATTTTTTTTACAACTGTATACGAATCCACAATCATCTTATAATAAAAATTTAATTTAAAAAAATCAGCTGACCTTCCTCAGAAAGATAACAGATAAAATTAGCTTTTTGGCATAAATTATTTCATATCCATGAACAAATTAGCACTCACCTAAAAATGCCACATGTATAGAGCTTATTGTTTTGCAAAGCAACTTCGCATATGTTACCTCATTTGATTAAAAAACAAACAAACAAAATACCAGTAGAACAGATCTGTGAAACCAGGAGCTGGTTCTTTGAAAAGATATGCAAAATTGATAACCCTTTAGCCAGCTCGTTAAAAAGAGAGAGAGAGAGAGAGAGAAGTTCCAAATAAATACAATCAGAAATAAAGGAGGAGAGGGGCTGCTGGGTGGCTCAGTCAGTTAAACAACTGCCTTCGGCTCAGGTCATGATCCCAGGGTCCTGGGCTCCAGCCCCTTGTCGGTCTTCCTGCTCAGCAAGGAGTCTGCTTCTCCTTTTCCCTCTGTGTGCTCTCTCTTTTGCTCTCTCTCTTAAATAAACAAAATCTTTTTAAAAAAATTGTTAAAGGAAGGAGAAGAAATAACAACCATCACACAGAAATACAAAGGATTATAAAAGAATATTGTGGAAAACTATACACCAACAAATTGGACAACCTGAAAGAAATGGATAAATTCCTACAAACAAATAACTTTCCAAAACTGCATCAAGAAGGAAGAAAATTTGAATACACATTACTAGAAATGAAATTGAATTGGTAATCAAAAAACCTCCCACAAACAAAGTCCAGGGCCAGGTAGCTTGACAGATGATTTCTACCAAATGTCATATCATTTAATTCTTCCAACAACCCCATTCGTTTTTGTCTCTATTCAATAGATGACAAAAAGAAAGTGTGATTTGCCCAAGGTGATCCAGCTAGTAGGTAACAGAATACTCCATTTCTACCGTGCATCTTTTGCTTCTCTCACGAACGTACTCCGTTGGCTTTCTTCCTCTGTTCAGATACTTAATCACTATTCTAAGAATTAGCTTCTGTGTCTAGATTTATTGTTCATAGATTTTACCCTTGTTATGTGGACAGTTGTTTCTCCTAGAAATATCCTTCATGTCTACATTTGCCCTCTGGGACTCCTCAGCTTCAGCCCTTCAATGGCTCTTCTCTAGGCCCATAATTCTCCCTAGTTCTCCTGTGGGACTGGGTCTCACCCAAGTCTTCGCCAGTACTAATGCTTTTTGTTCACAGAAGGCTTCTCCTGGGTCAACAAGTCTGCCTTACCCACACCTGGCTCAAATTTTTTTTTCACATCAGATTGTGATAAAAATGAAGTACATTTCTCCAAATGCATTATTTGCTTCAGTATGGGGAATATAAAGATAAGTAGCCTGAGGTATAAAAGTGATCCTAAGCAGTAGGAGTTCAAGATCTGCTATCATACCCACACATGGAACTTTAATTTCCCTTGTGTGCCAGGCTTCTGAGGAATGTTGAAAATGTTTAAACGTTTATGAATAATAGTAAGAAGAAATGTCATTGGCCCAAAGAGAACTCTTTTACCAGTATTTTATAACTTTTATATTCAATGTTATGATTAATATATTTAGTATTCTTCAGAGACTTCCAAATGCTAAAAAGGATACCTTTTGGATTAGTTGACATTTGGAAAAAATCATAATCTTTCTTTAATATATGTTACATATATACTGTGTTTATAATCAATAACTCACATTTATGAGTCAAGAAATGTTATATCTGTCATTTCTTACTATAAAATATTCATAGTCATCCGTGAAAGCTTAGCCGATACCTTCCTGTTGATGTTAAATTCAAAATCCAAATGAACGCAATCGCTCCTAGATCTCTGCGTCATTCATTTGCTACAGTATTTAAATTGCACTTGTGCTCAGTGTAGCAACACCCATGCTAGTGGATATGGGATCTTGAGTTTAAAACAGCTTGTCCTGATTTCTTGTATCCAATATAAGCTACAGACGATAGAAATATCTTAGTGGAGACAAAAGATTGGCATTTTGCCAAAGAATTTGCAAGGTCCTCTCGTCAGCATGTCTCGTCAATTTTGTTGATAAACTACCTGATAACATATGGTCTCTTAATTAAGTGCTTGCCTTTTCCTCCTTTTGCCTTACCTCTCTTTTTAACTCTTCTGTCCTCTCTGTACCATCTTCCCTCCCCATAATCTTACTTCTGCCTTTCCTCATCAGTCTCCCTTTTCCGGCCTATCCTTATCTCCACCCCAGCCTTTCATTTGTCTCGCCTTCCTCCTTACCCATTCATACTCCTCTTAACCTCACCACATCTCCCAAATGTACTACCTGTCATTCCATTTCTGCCCTTTCCCTCCACCTCCTTTTTCCATTCCCAAAAGTGTGGTTCTCAAAGTTTATGTTCTTTAAAAACATATTTTTATTCAATGAGTCAAGATCCCTCGCTTGCCTAGTAGAAAGAGAACCAGGATGATCCATCCCACCCACAGGAGGTGAGCTTTTCTTCAGTTAAGAAAATGTGCTTTGTAAATCAGAGCTCTTTGTGGCAACTAGGCATTCAATGCAACTTCACATTTTCTCTGTGGGTGCCGGTAATTTATCGTTTTGGAAATATGTTCTTGTTCTCCTTTGAGTTTTATATCCTAAATATGGGAATATAAATGGTACATAATAAAACGTAATAATTACCATTTAAAATTTAAATGGTAAATGTAGTGTTGCAGTTATGTTGGTGAGTTGCATCTTTAAAACCACCTTTGATCACAGAATGAGATCACTGATAAGAATAATGACAACAGAGTCTTTGTGATAGTATTGGTACGGGCTGCATTGATTGTTCCTTTTACTGTTTAGGTCCCAACTAGTATTTTTCCTCTTACTAGTAAAGAATTCATTAAACAGAATACAGATTTTCTTTGCAAGATAATTTCCCCTTTCCCTGGTTAAAGAAAATAATGTGCGATTTTTTTTTTCTTGCTTTACAAATTTTCGATGGGAAGTTTACAAATTTGAGACTAGCAGTTTTATGAAATGTGCCGAAAGTATAGCTATGTTGTTTGCATTACCTCACAGCAAGTGAGAAAATACAGGTTAAAATTAAAGTGCAACTCCCATAGGTAAGAATGTCTCTCTTTCATTCCAAACAAATGTTCTAGTATTACACACAATAAAAATGCACATTCAGTAGGGGATAGCTGAGTAACACTTTACCAAAGAGAAAGAAATGGAATGGAATGAAAAGTCAAAAGCCTCAATTGTGTACTTAAGAGAACAATATGATTTTTCCTTTTAAAGAGTACTCAAGAGTACTCAATGGCTAAACCACACTACATAACTTTAAAAAAGTAGATTTATAGACACATCAAAGAACTTGGTGTCGAGAATATGTAGTCTCTTAAGAAAGTTTTTATGAAGAATATTGTACTAAGGGAAAAAATGATCTAAGAGAGAACTCTACAAATGCATAAAAAAATGAGTTGACTGCTTTACTGAATTCCAAAGAACCATGCGCTAGGTCAAGTCTTGGCCAGTTTGAAGTTACTGGCTAATTTGCTTACACGACATTTTACTGAGTTTTACTGGGGCAGCTTCCTGAATTCTACTGTTGTTATTCTTATTATTTTTCTTATCAGTGATCTCACTGTGTGATCAAAGGTGGTTTTAAAATGCAACTCCCTGAGCACCTGGATGGCTCAGTCAGTTAAGCATCTGTCTTCAGCTCAAGTCATGATCCCAGGGCCTGGGATCAAGCCCCACATTGGGCTCCCTACTCAGCAGAGAAGTCTGCCTCTCCCTCTCTCTCTCCCCCTCCCCACTGCTTATGCTCTCTCTCTCTCAAATAAATTAGTAAAACTTAAAAAAAACCCAAAAAACAAAAAAATACAACTCACCAATGTAACAGTGACATCTATTTACATTTTAAATGGTAATTGCTACCATATTATAATGTTCAATTAAAAGGGCCTGTCAGGTGCCTGAGTTAAGAGAGAAACTGGAAAGAATAGCTTAAGGAAAAATATGTTACAAAGGTTGGTGGTTATAAGCAGGTGGGAAGTGAAGCTCAGGTTTTGGGGTGTAGCTGATGGCATAAACACAATTTCTTTAATCTCTCTCTCTCTCTCTCTCTCTCTCACACACACACACACACAGTGTCCATCCTTCACTTTATACTCTCACACACATACATTCATACACATATACACATCTGTATATATATTATATATACTTCATTTGACTTGCCTTTCCTCCTTTTCCTTTTAGTTCAATAGATTTACCAACTTGTGAAAAATTCCCTGTTTTACAGTATCTTTTATAATTGTTCAATCCTATATATAGAGGTGAACTGAGCAAGACCAAATTTGTTTTGTTTTTAATTTCATTTTTTTAGTTGAGCACACATTGCTGATGAAGCTTGTTAAATCAAATTCCACTGTTAGAAATCACAGTTGTTGCAAAAACACTTTCTCTCCTTTGCATGCCAAATATCTGGCATATATTTTTATTTCACCATTTTACCATAATAGCAGTATTATAACTGGTAATAAGTTGAAAACTTTGATGATATACTGCCGTTTCTTCAGAGAAAAAAAATATTCTTAAAAAAACACAAGGAGTCTAATCTCAAAAAGATAGGCTACTCACATATTTGCTGAAAAGTATAAAAATAAAGTATCTTCCCATAAATCACCAAAAATGTTTCCATAAAGCATATTATATTTTGACATATATTTATAAAGTAAAGAGACAAATAAGTTGTATATAATCTAAAATGAGCACATAATTCAGTATAGTGCTGTATAGGCTGAGATTTTAAAATATTTAATCGTGATAAAGCTACTTATGATATCTTCTATATTTTTCCAGTCAGTCATATTTAAAGTGTTATTACAACTTTTTTTTTTTTCTGTTATAGTAACTTAATTTCCATTTAGAGTTTTACTTTATGAACTGAAAGTGGTCCAGAGGGGAAAAAGTTCAGAAATTATTCTTTGTTATTGATACATTTGTCAGTATAATAGTAACATCAAAGTTTCATTTTTTCCAATAGTGATTAATGCTTCAATTTTTCACAACTCCATTTTGTTATTTCCTTGGTTTATTGGCCCAAATAAAGATGGTTTTCTTCTCAAAGGATTACCTATATTCATTCCAACGAGAAATGTTGGATTGGCAGCTGTCTAGGGAAATGAATGTTTTTCTGACTTGTTTTTATCCGCATAGCTCTGTACACTCTCCATTTCACAGACTTCTCATGTGTGAATTAAAATGAGCTGAACACAAGAAACTGAGATGACAAGAAAGCTTATTTAACTTATTTTATTTTGTGTTTATTTTTTGAAATGACTTTAAGAGAAGAAATTGGATAGTGCAGGGATTAGCTGTGTTTTTTAACTTCTGAGATCTGTACTCCTAACTCACCTCACAGGGATGATAAAATTTTAAAAAAGCTTTTTGCTACTGATAGACTTGGTGGGTTATGTTTGAAAACTAAGAACCCAAAAGAGCTCCCTAGTGAAGATCTAGCTCCACATTGGGCCCATTAAATATTGCTGTTTTCAGAACCACTGTCTTTGGCCTTCCCCTACCCTAATGCAAAAGTGTTGTCTCTTACTCCCCTGATAGGCTATCCTATGAAATCTCTCATTGTGGTTTGAATGACCTCATCCTCTGAAATGTAGCTGACTTTTTCACTTATTTTCTCATTTAACAAAACACACATTCAGGTCTTAATTGATCTGGTCAAGTCCCGATTTCTATTTCCACCTCCCTACTCATTTTACTCAGTTTGACTGACATCGTCTGGATCAAGTATACATGTTTGTTAACTCCCAGTTTCACAAAGCATGCAGTTCAGTATTAGCAACGTGCAAAATTGGGATGTTTTATATTCAGTTATAAGTTCCTTGATGTTGTAGTCATCTTTGTAACACTTGTACTTTGGAAAATTTTAAGAATATAGCAAATGGTCATTAAACTTATTGAAAGAATGCAGGGATGAATTAATGGTCTATAAGTAGTAACTTATGAATAGTTGGGGCAAAACACCATTACCTTTCATGAATTTAATTTAAAAAGCAATTATTTAGCCCACAGAGGAGTGTGTGGTGAATCAATACCCAAAAAGATCTACATAGATTTGATTATTTTCTCCCAAAAACGTTAAACGAACAATTTGAGATCTCTTAGATGACCAGATGAATGAGCTAGCTATGAGAACTTGCAAATGGATATGGCAGTTGGGCTCAACAACAAAGAGATGTTTGGGAGATACTACAGTGTTCCAAACAAATGGTGAATACATGCTGAAACAGATGATTAAAGAGGCTTTGAAAAACACCTAATGGAGAGAACTAAGTACAAACTTAAATAATCAAATATTTGAAGACATGAAACTTTAAAGTGAGTCAGTAACAAAATAATTGGTTAAAGGAAATAATAAATTTATATGTAACCTTTGTTTTTAATCCTCAAACTATCCAAATTATTTCAAGTTTATAAGTAGGATTTGCATAATTTTTAATGTTCCCTAGATAAATCAATCTCTTCTTTAAAAAAAATTAACATTTTCAGTGTCGTGGACCTACGTTTTCCTATAATCCTCACTTGAAATAAGTCTGTTACCTTCAGACAGCTTTGCCCCTTATTAAAGCAACATTCTGTGTTGAGTGTAATTTACCTAGTATTATCTAATCTCAATATGGTCTTAATTGCATTCGACTGACAGGGCAATGAACACATAAATGCACATATCTATGACAATGCATAAAGGTATTTTCCTCTTTTTTTTATGGCATAATGAGATCTTTCCACATTTTGTTACTCAGCTGTGATGGGCAGACCCCTGTAAAACACCCATGATACAATGGTGTTCTGATACCAATGCTGAGCCTTCTCAGAAGAGCCCTACTGTGACAAAGATCCTTTTTCTGCTTTTGCATCTTGATTTCTTTTCTCAGATTATTTTGTGTTCTGGGTGTTATGTTCTTGTCCTGTTTTATCCCTGGCCACTGACAGTTTATGCGGAACAATGTACTGTTGTATATTGGGTTCTGACTCCATGCTTTGCTCATGTACTTCATTCAAAGTTCATTTTAAGTATTTTTTTAAATCACTTTTATTGCTTATAAGAGTTGCTTCCTCTAGTTCTACAGGCTGTCTACTGCTATTTACTTGCTGTTTCTGAAGAAAAATTGTGTGTGTGTGTGTTTGTGTGTGTGTTTAATCAGGTATCTTACTCTCTTGAACTTCTGTGTTATTGTGTTGAAGGTGGAAAAGAAGTCACTTTTTATTTATTAAACAATGGTCACAATAAATTCTCAAATCTTTCCTTCATAAAAATACAGAATTGCTACTGGACATAGTTGTTCTGATATGTTCTATGTTAAACTTCCAATACATTCTCGCAATTTAATTATTTCATGCCCTCTGTTGTCCAACAACCTTAACAGGTGTTACAAATCACCTGAATGACAGATGCCCAAGCTATAGGTATGGTGATTGGAACTATTGATTTCTTCTATAATTTTAATCACCTCTGACTGATGGAAGTGCTACAGTATGATATGTGAAGGGAGGCAGTAGTACAGGGAAGGGGAAGGAGAAGAAGAAAAAGGGGGAGGTAAGGGAGGGGGAGGGAAGAGGAGGGAGGCAGACTGTCTTATGAAATTTTAAACAACACAAAATTCTAGGGAGATGGAAATAGAGGGCACAAATGATAAATGAAATATATGTATGATCTGGAAGGGGTGGTGGTAGAAAAAAATGGACAAAGGAAAGGGAAATTTTAGGTTTTCATTAACCCACAGGATGAAATATCTTTTAGCTTGTGGGGATAAATGTGTGTAATAGAAAGACTCTTTGGTGAATGTTGAGAGCATTTTTGCTTAGTAAGAAGAATCTTTCTCTAATACCCTGGTTTTTCGTAGGTAAACCAACCTTGGATATGTTTTAAGTGAATAAGTTAAATTTTTAGGATATGTTTCTGGGTTTCAGTTCTCTTGGGAGAAAGCGGCAGTCCATGAAGAGTGTGTCTTTACCACCTGCAGTTAATATAATAAGTTTCCAAATATTTTCACATTGCTTACATAAGAGCACCTTCCTATAGAATCAGTCTTTCGTATTAACTTGGATTTACTGTGAGGAAACTACATATATGTATATATGCGTGTGTGTTTTTATGTTTGTATACATACACAAGTAAAAAAAGACTTCCTGACTTTATTACAGTTGTTTTTTTGTTGTTGGTTTTGCAAAATTTATCTGTAATAACACACCTTTTAATATAAAAGGCATTGATAACACCACCACCACCCCCATTTAAAATAGGGCTTTTTGGTTGTAAATAGACAAGTCTATAAACTATTAGTTTAAAAGGTTTTAGATCTCTTCTGTTAAACAATTATTTTCTGTGATTACATCTGAATATAAGCACAAGCAGTGATAACATTCTGAAAGTTATTTGAAACTCAGTGTGGTATAACATAAGAAACAAAGGATTAAGATGGGTTGAGCAGACTGGGTATTTCTGCCTGTCTTGCAGTGCACTCCGGTCTACAGTCTTCCTGCTTTCACTCTGAACTGATTTGATCTGAACTTGGTCAATCAGTAGGATTCTTGGTGGTTTAGGCTTATTTGGGAATCATGTAGCACAGGGCTGTTAAAGTCCTCAGAATTGTCCCATTTGCTTTTACTTACTATCATCCTTCCCTCTAGAAAACTTACAATTATTGTTGATACCTCCTCCCCTCTCACCCTGAAAATCAGCCCATGGCCAGCTTTGGCAGTTTCTCTGTCACATCTCTCCCCTCTAGTCTGTATGTTGGTTTTTAGTGCTGGTACCTAGAGAAGAAGCTTATTATATCTTGCCTGCCCTATTCTGGCCCATTTAATTTATCCTCCTGACAATAGCCAAATTAAATTTCTTACATTCATCTCATGTTTTATTACTTCTCAATCCAAAAAATTTAAAGATCTTCCTTCCTTAAGCCCCCATAATTTATTCCCAACCTTCTTTTCTACCTAATTTTTACTACAGTATTACTATTTTCTATACTTCAAGCCATTAAGGGACTGATTTTCAAAACATAGCCAGAAATTTTATCTTTATTCTTGCTTCCCTTATCCCTAAAGTGCCTTTTCTTCTTTTAAATATCTCTCCTTCCCAACAATAACCTTAAACCACAAAACATTTTCCAATTTAAAGGTGACCTAGAATATCTCATAATCCAGAAAGTCTTTTCAGATACAAGTCAAACTCAAGGTCAAGTTGTTTACGGACCTTGTAACCTTTGGCATGTTTAATTATAGTTATTTTTTGGCAGTTATCTTATTCCTTATTATATTTACTTTACTTTGATTTTACTTATCCCCAGGCTTTCTGTCTCTCTCCTAAGAAGGAAGAAAATTTCTCATAGCAATCTGTTGATATTATGCAGTCATTTTATATCTAAGATGTAAATAAATTTTTGTTTTATTTAGTTGAGGTACTTCTACCAATTTATAGTTTTCCTTGACAGAAATATAAAGCAGTGCATGTTCCATAATTTTTTCACCATAGATTAAGTATCAGTTTCTTATCACTTTTATTCAGAGAAAAAGATAAATCACTTATACTCAGAACCTATTATTTCCCATTGAGTTAATTTGGTTTATACAGAAATTCTATCAGTGCTGCAAAATGGCAAACTCTCATATCTATACTTGTAAAATTGCTTTAAAATAACTTTAAATGAAAAATCAATGAAAATAATATGGTGTTTTCACAAAAGAGAAATGATGGTAATCACTCATGATTTTCTAAGGGGAAACAACATTTAGGAATCTCATTTTCTTCTGATAGTTATGGTAGAAATGAGCTGAATGCAAGTAATGAAATTCTGATCAAACACGGCTTCTATGAAATGCTGCAACAGTGCTATTTATATTTTTTTTTGTAAAATTCACCTAATATTTTAATGTTTATTATTTAATGCAATATTTTTAACACATTGAGGTTTAACTTTTAGAAATAAGAAACTGGAACTCAGAGGTATTTAATGATCAGCCAAGATTACAGAGAAACTTTCAGAAATAGTACTTAAACCCTGATCTTCCACTTTAAAAAACGTATACTTATTTCAAGTCACTTGGGCTTTCCATGAAAGCCAAATTAATTCATCAGGAAGTAATAGGAATTATGGACATAAAGTTTGTTTTTTGTGCATTGGAACATACTTTTGATTTAGAGAAACTTCTCTGAGTAATACTTCTTGTCCAATAATTTGAGATTTCATTTCTTTCCATGCTACATTTACTCATTTATTATTGTTATTATTAGTTTACCAAATGTTTATTGAACATTGCCTATGTGCCAGGAGCAATGTTAAGTGCTGGCTAGAATGATAAACAGTGCAGACACGAATCTTGTCCGGCAGATACAGTTTAACAAGGGAGGCAAAGAATAATTAGTCTCTTTCTGGCAGTGTGGGAAATCTGCTCACTGAAAATACTAAAAATTCTAGATAATTTATTTTTGATATTTCAAATTTCATATTGAATAGAGATGACCATAAATTAAGAAATACTCAGAGGCCCCAGACAGAGTGAAAGTAAGAAACCAAAGGTGTTTCCTTAAGCTAACTCCTATTGTAAGACATTTCCTGGACTCAGCTGACTTTGAGATTATATTTTGATCAATTTATGGGATACATAGACTGAGGAAAGGCAAGATAAGTCTCATAGGAGAACCCCCTTAAAGCTATTTCTGCAAAAGGCTATGCCCAAAGAATAAAGGTAAATTTAGAAATAAGACATTCAGAAGAGGACACTTTGTTTTTAAGTCTGTCTCTAATCGGATAGAGGGAGAGCAAAGATCTCTCATCATTTAAAATAAAAAATTAGTCCTTGTATGTGTTTGCAGCATAAAGGTATACCACAGGTGTCACACAGGAAAAGGAGAAATGCCAACTAAAATGACATAATATTTCACAGCCATTACATAGACAAAGACTTAAATCTGTTAATATCAGGCACTGACATCAACATGATGAAATGAAACTGCTATACATGTGTATAAGGAGACTTACATTAGGATATTTATTAAAGTACCATTTGTAATAGAAAAACAAAACAATCCAACTATTGATCAGTAAGGAAATAAACAGTCTTAAACACAGAAAGGAATAATATAGAACAATAAAAGTAAGGAAAACATTTATATGTTTATATATGTGCATATATGTTTATCCCTGTAAATCTCAAAAATAGATAATTAATAAATCTCAAAATAGATTAAATCTCAAAAATAAAGCACTGAGGGAGAAAAGATAAGCCAAAAAGGGCATACAGAGTATATCTTTTATGTAAACTCATATATTGTTTATGGACATAGATACTTATCTATAGATACATAGATACAATCACATTAGTGATTGATATACAACAAATGCAGGTCTGGGAAAGGAGGAAGAGGAACAGGATAAAAAGGGAAGCTTAAAATGTATTTATAGGGCACAGTTGTGCTAACAAGGAAAAATGTGATTCAAAGATGGCAAAAATTATCACTTATTAATATTATTGTATCATTTTAGTGTTTTCTAAATATTTGAAATATTTTATTACATGAAAATTATAAAAAGATAATCAGTAACTGAAACTCATCATATTAACTGATTAAGGCCAAAAAATACTGTGCTTATTCTGATCAATGCAGTAAAACACTGAATAAGATTAGACTTCTACCTAAGATTTTAAATATCCTAGAAAATTAGATATAGGCAGACTTTACTGTATGAAACAGAGCTACTAAAACAGCACAACAAATTTCATATTTCGTTATAAAATTTAGAACCACTTTTTGAAGTTGGTAATAAACTAAGTTATATCCTATTATCCCCATTACTCAAAATTATGTTGAAGGTCATTGTCAGCACAAAGAATAAATTAAAGTTAAAGGGGAAAAAAAGAAAATTTTCATTGTTTAGAGATAATCAGTTGAACCTAATGATAATTTTTAGAATTAAAATTTTGGTCCAGTGCTATGAGAAACAAACTGAGGGCTACAGAGGGGAGGGGGGTGGGGGAATGGGATAGACCGGTGATGGGTAGTAAGGAGGGCACATATTGCATGGTGCACTGGGTGTTATACACAACTAATGAATCATCGAGCCTTACATCGAAAACCGGGGATATACTGTATGGTGACTAACATAATATAATAAAAAATCATTATTAATAAAAAAAAAAAAAAAGAAAACAGACTAAAAAAAAAAAAAAAAAATTTTGGTCCAGTGAATGCATATAAGATGAGCATACAGATATCAATGGTATTTCTCTATAGCAACAATAACTTACATAAAAATGCAATAAAAAGAAATCCCACTTTCAAAAACCATTACAGTATTGAGAAACACATCTAGCAAAATATGTTGAAGAAATGTGATCACAATATTATTAAAAAAAAACCTGAATAGTACAAAAATGACCTAATAAATATAATGGTATTCTATGATCTTGTATGAAAGCTATAAAATCATAAGGGTGTCAGTTCCCAAAAGTTAAGTCCCTAGCAATGTTTATTGTGGAAAATAAATGAGTTTTTTGCTCCACATTCTTGTCAGCGTTTGATATTGTAAGGTTTTGAACTTTGGCCATCTAATAAGTATGTAGTGGTATCTTATTGGTTTTTTAATTTGCAATTTCCTGTTGACATAGGTTGTTAAACATCTTTTCATACTTACCTGTCACCTGTATATTTTCTTTGGAGAAGTTTCTGCTAAGGTATTTGGCCCATTTTTTTGGTCCAGTTGTTTATTTATTTATTTTTTATTGTTTAGTTTTGAGTTCCTTGTATATTTTAGATAACAGTCCTTTATTAGATATACTTTTGCAAATATTTTTCCTCCAGTCTGTGTCTTTTCTTCTCATTCTCTTGACATTACCTTTCACAGACCTGAAGTTTTTAATTTTAATGAAATCTAGCTTATCAATTATTTCTTTCATAGATTGTGTCTAAAAAGGTTATCTAGAGTCTCTCCTATGTTCTAGAAATTTTATAGTCTTGTGTTTTACTTATAGGTTTATAATACATTTTGAGTTAATTTTTGTGAAGAGTGTAAGGTCTGTGTCTAGATTAAATTGTTTGCATGTGGTTGTCCAGCCGTTCAGCACTATTTGTTGAAAAATGTGGGTCTTACGGGGGTCCCTTTCTGGACTCTATTCTGTTTCATGGATCTATTTGTCTATTCTTTCACCAAAGCACTGTCTTAATCATGGTAGCTTTACAGTAAGTCTTGAAGTCAGGTAGTGTCAATCCTGCAACTTTGTTCTCCATCAATAATATGTTGGCTATTTTAGGGCTTTTGTTTCTCCATATAAACTTTAGAACCAAAATGTCAATATCCATGAAATAATTTCCTGGGATTTTGATTGGGATTATGTTGAATCCATAGATCAAGTTGAGAAGAATTCACATGCTGAAAAGATTGAGTCTTCCTATCCATGAAAATGGAATATTTTTCCAATAATTTACTTTTTCTGGGGTGCCTGGGTGGTGCAGTCGTTAAGCGTCTGCCTTAGGCTCAGGGCGTGTCCCAGCGTTCTGGGATCGAGCCCCACATCAGGCTCCTCCCCTGGGAGCCTGCTTCTTCCTCTCCCACTCCCCCTGCTTGTGTTCCCTCTCTCGCTGGCTGTCTCTCTCAGTCAAATAAATAAATAAAATCTGAATAAATAATAATAATAATTTACTTTTTCTTTGTGTTCTTTTATCAGAGTTTTATAGTTTTCCTCCTATAGATCATATACATATTTTCTTAGGCTTTGTTGCAGTATTTCATTTTGGGAGGTACTGCAAGCTTTCTGAAGAACAGTTTCTTATAAATTTTAGTAAAG
Organism: Ursus arctos; assembly: GCF_023065955.2. Taxonomy (NCBI): domain Eukaryota; kingdom Metazoa; phylum Chordata; class Mammalia; order Carnivora; family Ursidae; genus Ursus; species Ursus arctos. The sequence continues at coordinate 78,219,624 of NW_026623067.1, forward strand.
TTGAAGATTCAGGAATTCTACACAGAAAAAAACTCTCCTTTTGTGTATTTACTTTAGAATAAAATGAATATGGGTGTGCATACACACAAACCTGTTCAGAGTCTCACTGTAACATTGTATATAGGAGTAAATATTAAAAATGCTCATCAGTAGAAAAATGAATAAATCAATTGTGAGATAGTCATGAAATGGATTCTTACAAGGCAATTTTGATGGAACAAATGTACATATGTCAAAATGGATGAATTTCATAAATAATATATTGACTGAAAAAAGGCAGGTAGCAAATGATAAAAGCATTAAACATTATATAAACTTGTAAAGCAATGTTATATATTATTTAACATAAATATTAGAAACATGAATATGGACTTGGAAGATTCAAAACAATATCTGAACAACAATTATCTTTGTGGGACGATGGAGGGGAAAAGATGTGCTGAGTGGAAAGATGTTTCTGCCTTATCTAGCTTTAAAAACAAAAAGAATTGAAGGAAATATGGCAACCTGTTGACATGTATTAAATCGTTAGTTTCTTATGCATTCTTTTATTTACTTTTCCACTCATTCATTGTGCCTACCTACACTATTCATTGTTTCTTTCATTTACGTGAATTTTTTTTAGAATATTTATTGTCATTCTCTGCCATTACAAGGTAAGTACCATGACAGCAGGTAACTTATCATACGTTTAAGCACCTTATTTCCTGTGTCTACTACATTGCCTCACTCAAAGCATGAGTTCAGCGACTAATAAAATGAAAAGTATGAATTTATATCAGCGCTACCATTTACAAACAGTGCAACTTGAGGCAAGTTTTTTTTAACATTTATGAGGCTCAGTTTTCAAGTCTATAAATTAGTGACAATAGTAATAGCTTTCTTATAGGATTGTAAGATTTTAAAAATAACATTTCAATTAAGACAATTTTTATTCCATTAGCATATAGAATGTGCTCAACAAATGGCAACTTTTTTTATTATTATTATTAGCGACAGGTAAGAGCAACATCCCACTTTCCAACCACTTTGACATCACTATTTGAAAATGCAGGAGGTATAGTAGACTTAAGAAAAATTCTAACAAGTGGTACCTGGGTGGCTTAGTCGGTTAAGCGTTTGCCTTTGGCTCAGGTCATGATCCTAGAGTCCCAGGATTGAGCCTGGCATGGGGCTCGCTGCTCAGCGGGGGAGTCTGCTTCTCTCTCTCCTGCTGCCCCCCTGCCCCACCTCACGTTCTCTCTCTTGCTCACTTTCTCTCTCAAATAAATAAAAATATAAAATCTTTAGAAAAAATAAAAAGAATAATTCTAACCTGAAGTCTGTTAGAGTAACCCAAGTAACTTTATTTGCAGTAACCCAAGTTACTCACATAAAAAGATTCCTTTTGCAGTTTTAGAGAAAGGTCAATCTGGTCATTATCAGATAGTTCCTTGTGTTATAATTTTAGGTCATTTTGTTACATTAAATGTAAGGACATTCAAATGTAGGAATAATCTTTCTGTTTAGAAAGATCACGCGTGTCTCAAATTTCCTGCACGTAATTTTCATCTCTATTTTTTTTTAAAGATTTTATTTATTTGTTTGACAGAGACACAGCCAGCGAGAGAGGGAACACAAGCAGGGGGAGTGGGAAAGGAAGAAGCAGGCTCCCAGCAGAGCTGGGAGCCCGATGCAGGGAATGACTGAGCCACCCAGGCACCCCCTTATCTTCTATTTTAAAGGAGTAAAAAGAATTCTCTTGTCTCAGGTTAGGCTGACAGAGCTTCAATAAGAACCTTTACAAATCAGCCCCATTTCCTCCCCCACAATTTTACTAAATTTATACTGTGTTCTTTAGCTAATGAATTCATTTTTCCTGTACCTATTTCATTACTTGAGGATACTAGTGAGTGATGCATTTATTATGGTTATCATTCACATTTATGCAAAAGGATTCCAATGAAAAGTGAAATGGAAGACAGAGTAGCTTGCAAGTCTTTTATCTTGTTTATTTTTAAACACAACTTGCCTTTTTTCTATAATCCTAGCAATATAATTCGGCATTTTATTTCTTAATGGCAGGACTTAAATGATAGAAGATAGAGGCTAATTAGGATGTAGAGGTGATGGATAGTTACAATAATAAGGTGAATGTCAGGCTGTAAACAGAACATTTTTAACCATCACTATTTTCCCTGCAGATTATTCAGTTTGACATGTTATATTCTCTAATAAAAAGGACATTGAAGTAGGAGTCAAGAGACTATTTATTCTTTAAGTTTATTTTGAGATCTTACCTATCTATACGCATATATTTTCATGTTTGATGTCTTAACCTTGTAAGAGGAAAATAATACTTTGATCTAGAGTGTCCTGGGATTAAGTACCTCAAAAGTCTATCAGGTTCTTGTGTGTATGGTGAAAAGCAAAAGGCAAGTGACTCATGTAAGAAGAATCAGTGAATCAGTGGAAGCAATGTGTCAAGCTATGGATTTCTCCAGTTCTCACATTGCAGGGGAAAAAAATCAGGTTTTAAAAAAGTATTCTAATACCATCACTTGAAGATATTGGGTCATCTTGGGAAGGTGGGAAATGGCAGCCTATTAGTGAAATATCAAAGTTAAATACTCCTGCAGGTATTTCACCTTGTACTCAAGGAGGCAACTTACTCTTCTGCCAGAGTACTTATTAAATGTGACAGAAAACTTAAGTTACTAGGTTTGTAAACACCTACATGTTCTTGTTTCCATCCGTAAAACAGACAGAACTCTTTGTACGTAGTAGAGGTTCAATATCTATTCAATGAAAAAATATACAAATGGCCTGAATCAATGAGTACTTGGAATCCTTCATAACAGTGAGTGATGAAGGTATCTCCAGATCTAATTTAATGAGTACACCAGAGCCTTACAAATCACTACTAATTTCCAAAGGGCAATATTTATTCTCCCTCTCTCCCTACTCCCTTCCTTACTTCATGTCTCTTTTTTACTTCTTCAAAATCCTTCTCTATCAAAAGCTTGAATTGTGACAGGGATTTGCAAGTCTGTCCAAAGTTGCTAGAAAAAATGAAGTTGCTCTTTTAGATGGTGTGAAAATTATAAAGGGCTCGATAGAGGGAAGCGGAAGAACAAATTTGTTGAACCACTGAGGTTGATGAAACCCTTTTTGGGAGCAGAGAATGACAGGCCATGAGACCTAGGTGGTGCACAACAAAGATTAGATTCTGCAGGAAAATCAGCGGAATCTGAGAACTAGCTTTACAATACCATGAAATTTCAGAGTGAAAATAGTATAACACCTGCCTTCTCAGGCTCATCTTAGATACAGTCCCTCATTCAATATTCCTTAGCTCCTTGCATCTACTGAGTTATTCAAACTGGCCTATTCTCCAATTCTAAGCCTTCCCATAATTTGTACACCTTATTGATTAAGGGTGTTTTACTGACTCCTTACATCTTATTCCTTACCTCACGTGCATTATTCTTCGAGTCTCAACTTCAATGTCATTTCCTTCAAAAAGGTAATTACTGGTCTTTCAAATTGCTTCAACCCAATCTAAACTAATTCCTTTATATTTTCATATCTTATATGCATCTAAAAAAATATTTGCCAAATTATATATTAATTTTTATGACCTTTATACCTCTGCACTATCCTGTAATCCACAAAAGCAGGAACAATGTCAATTTTGTTAATACCTTATCCTCAGTATCTGGCACATTTTTTTCTCACATGGAAGATATTCTAAATACGCATAGAATATGGAAGATATTCTTCTATAGAATATGGAAGATATTCCATGCGTATTTAAGGAAGGGAGGGAGGGAGGATGGGATTCTCTGTATTTTCTATAAAAGAAATTATGAAATAAGTTATGTATTTCCATTTGAGCGAAGAAAAGAATTGGTCTTAATTTAATCACAGATGTTTACATGGAAAAAAGTTTATATAACATATGGATCATTTACATAATAAAATATTATCATTTCAAATAAAATTTAGTAACTCCAAGGGATGATGTATATTCATGAATTAAAAAATTGTTCTTAGCGGGGCACCTGGGTGGCTCATTCGGTTGAGTGTCTGACTTTTGGTTTTGGCTCAGGTCATCATCTCAGGGTCGTGGGATCAAGCTCTGCTTTGGGGCTTCCCAATCAGCAGGGAATCTGCTCAAGATTCTCTCCCTCACCTTCTGCCCCTACCACCCCCTCTTTCTCTTTAAAAATAAATAAATAAGTCTTGAGAAAAATGTCCTTAGTTTACACATGTACATTATGTCTTGCTTTTCAAAATGATTTCCCCAAAGGTTTCAATCAAAATGGTGATATTCATGCATCCAAATCAAAAAGAAGGTACTTATTTTATCCTTTTTGTATTGTTTAAATATAAAATGTGGCTATCCTACATTTTTATAATAGATATTTCAAGATGGATTGTTGGCTGTTCCATCTCTGCTTTTCTAAAATTAGTATTAACTGTAAAACTGAAACTAGTTTTTGTAACAGTCCTGACATTTAGCCTCTAACACCTATTGGAAGGATCATATCTTCCAATAAAGCTTAAGGTCTGAAATACAGTTTTGGATACTGACACTATAGATCGGTTAATTATAATAATTATTTCATTATGTCTCCAGGGAATAGTTCATTAACAAAGGCCACTAGAGACATTTATAGCAATATTGTCCACAGTTAGCCAGGAAGGAATAATAGGGATGAGGCAAGGAAGAAGCCTTGGGCTTCAGTCAGGAGAATTGAGCCATAGTACTAAAGATACTTTCCATAGTACGATACTGTGTGACTTTGGGCTAGAAGAGTTCAACTCTGTGTCAGTTCTCTCAGGAATAAAATAAAACAGCCGCACTAGATAGAGCCCAAAATCCCTTCTAGTTTTTAAACTTCTATGTATACTTTTCTTTTTTTAAGTTTGTAATGATGACATTTTGCTATCCTAGGAGATACAGTAAAGCATGACCATTCCCTCTACAGCTCTATCATTTTCAAGTTCATCTCCATGAATAGAACTGTGGGGCATGTCCACATTTGAGAGTGCTATCCCAGTAGACTCTTGGGGGAATCAAAGGAGAACTCAAAATTTCCAGATTTACCCCTTAATTCTCAGATGAGAAAACTGAAGTCACAGATGGCACATGCTCAGTGTCTCGTACTGAGTGTACAACAGGCCTGAGAGTGGAACCCATGGATGTTGACTTCCGTTCCATTGTGGTTATCATTCCCAGCACTGCCTGTTTTAAATGATGATACTCCATCTCTTGCTGTGGATTCTCAATTTCTTAATGTAAAATTAGTTTTAGTCCTCTAAAGCCATATGAGTAGAAGGAATTATTAACAGTCCTTGAAATATGGGGAGCACATAATGAGTTTATAAAAAGATACTGAAATTAGTAATAATTATGAAATGCACCCTATCAACAAAAATGTACACTATCCACAAAAAAATTAATTACCTAAAAATTATTAAACTTATAAGTATGTAATTTGTGGATTTAGCACTTATACATTAATCAAATGGATTATTCATTAACTATTTGCATATTTCCCATTTCTGTAAATCACATGTATATGCTACATCTAATTATATTTATTGAAATAATTAAATTCTCTGTCTCTTTTACCTAAATTACACATATTTAAAATACTATTATGAAAAGAACATAAACATATTTTTCATTAGCCTGCCTTTCTGGGGTTATTTTGGCTGTGTTTTAAATTTCATCATTATATTCTTTACATATTTTAATATATTGATGGTTGCATTCAGTTTCATTTAGCTTCATTATATAATTTAGATTTCTAAGTATAGCAACTTAATGTAGTATCTAAATCTTTTCTGTAAAATTCCTCATAAGGTTTTGCAAGTTATTCTGCATTCTTCCTCTGTCTCTGCTGGTCAAATAATGTATCTCTTTCCTGGGTAAATTTTGACAGAACAAGTCACAAAAAATTTGTCCAAATGTTTGATTTTTAGTAAACATTATTAATTTGTATTATATTCCTAAAAATAATAGAAATGGCCCTCAAAAATTGAAATAATGTTGCTTACTTTCAAAGCAACCTGGGAGAAATTTTCGTGTTTGTCCCTGAAAGCAGAAGCAGTTTGTAATGATTTAAAGGAATAAAGTAGGCTTATTTTCTCCTGAAATGTTCAGACTGAAATAAAAAAAATAAGATAAAGTTTTCTCTTTTTTTCCTTGTTTCTTTTTCTGATTAATGAATTCTTTAAACAGTATTTAGTACTATTCTGTTAGAAAATTATATTTGCATGTATATTCTCTGGCTTATTTTTGAGAAGACTTGAGATGACTGCCATGATTTTTTATTCCTTTTCCTTTCATGGTGAAAGTGCGTAACAGAAACTCTAGAATCTATAACAAGTATGGAATGTCACTTATTTATTCATCAATGACTTATTAAGCATATACTATATACCAACACTGATCTACATGTCAGCATCATTTTGAGCAAAATGGACATAATCTTCAACTTAATTGGGGAAGAGGGGGAGCACAGAGAAAGGGAACTATGGGATTAAAATGCAGTGTGATATTATAGTGCTCCTTTAGTACCCAACCTAGGGTGGTCCGGAAATGTTTCCAAAGAAGGTAATGTCTAAACTGAGCCTCGTGGGTGCATAGTCATTACCCAGTTAATTTTGATAAAACATCCAATGTAGCTGTAAGCAAAAAGAACAAGAAATGTGACATATGTTTTTAGTGGCTAATGTACAGAATTTGAAGGAAACAGTGATAAAAAGGACACTGGAGAGGAATACAAAGATTAATCATGAAAACTCTTACAAACAGACCATCTTAAATAGTTTTAACTTTGTTATAAAGATAGCAGGAATCCTTTCAAGTATATAAGCACATAGATGACATGTTCAGAATTAGTTTATTAAGATTCCTAGTTGTCACAGGAGAAGTTATCATTGAGGTGGAGTTAGGCAAGAATAGAGGCTAACACCAAGTAATACAGGCAAGATTATTGAAGTAATACAGGCAAGAGATGGTGATAATATAGAACAGGGTGTGGTGATAAGTTGAAGAGATGCGTAAGAAAAAGAGAGTCAAACTTTAGTCAATGCCACTGTTGTATCTGCTAAGTTTGGTTTGGTCAATTCAATGCCAAAAAAACAGTCAAACCTATTCCACTAAGTGACAGAAATGGCCACCCAAATTAGCACAGATACCCAAGTAACTAAATACATGTGCTTATACAAATGACTGACTACTCTTGTGAAGAGACTAGTGACAATACTTCAAATAACTAAACAGTTATATACGAACTGATTAATTAGTACTAATTAGATAAATTATTACAAATCCAGTGTATGCCATGAAGGAAAAACGTGCTTCTCATTGCCATCTTAAATTTGCTCTTAGTTTTTATTACTTTTCCTACAATGTATGGCCATGCCTGATCTTTCTTTTCAAAGACAAGAAGGGTAAGAGTATGGACATGGTGTTCTGGGCAACAGAGCTGCTAGATAGGCACTAAGAATGTGATGGAAGGAAAACATTTGCTAAATGTTACAATAAAAAATTAAAATAGGGAACCAAAGAAGAATCCAGATGAACAAAGATTAGAGTAACTATTAGATCATAGGTGAGAAGTAGGAAATTAGAAAAGTATGTGTTGTTCTTTTGAAAGATTTGGTTCTGAAGGTAGAGTTGTAGATCACTAGCTTCAATAAAGGCAAGTTATAAAAAGGTTTTGAGTTTTGTCAGTTGTGGGCATTACTTATGTTTGTAGTCTCAGGGGAAAGAACCAGAAGGAAAAGCTGAAGATAAAAGAAAGCCTTTTAAAAAATTGATTCATTTGAGATAGAGAGCAAGAGAGAGAGCACAAGCGGGGGTGGGGAGGGTCAAAGGAAGGGGGAGAAGCAGGTTCTACGCAAAGCAGAGCACCCAATGCAGGGCATGATCCCAGGACCCTTGGATCATGACCTGAGCCAAAGGCAGATGCTTAACAGACTAGCCACCCAGGTGCCCCAAGAAAGTCTTGATATAATAAATGAATTACAGTCTTGGATGAGAATGCAAAGGATAAGAGCAAGGAGTAGAAACCAGATAGTTTGTTATGAAGTGGAGTCTTCCCCTGAGCCTGAAGAAAAGGAGACAAGATGGTGAGAATGGAGATCAGTTGAGAAGAGTAAAGGAAGTTGAGGGAGTTTATACCTCATGACACCGATGGTCACTATGTAAATACCCATCTCAACAAATAAACCACACGTATTCAAATTCAGAAGGAGTCAGAGAATCATACAAAAGGGGCATTGTCTTCTGATGAATATTGTGGCTTCTCAGATTCAGTAGCAAAGGAGAAACAAATAATTTTTGCAGCTATTACAGTCTTTTAAGAGGACTAAAAAAAGAAGTAATTTTGGAGTGCTGGTTATGTGCTATTTTCTGTTTCCAAATATTACTAAGTAATATATTAGCTGATAGGTAAATAAAGATAATACACTAATTAATTCAAACTACCTCAATACTCAAATTACAGAATATAGTCATAGAGAACCATAGTATTTATTCCAATTTAATCTCTAATAACAATAATGTTCCAACTTGGTGTGAAAATGTAAAAGAGAAAACACCATTCTTCCACCAAGAGAAGGAAGACATAAAGTGAAAGAATCAGTAGTGAAGTTGGATCAGGTGGGCCAGAAAATCTGAGGGATGGAACATAAATTGCTACTAGATAATGGCTGAAGTAAACAAACTTGAAGGATTTGGTTGTTCAAAAAGAAAAATAAAGCCATAAAATATTTGATAATAATGCAAAATAGATTTAGTAGGAGTGACAAAAATATAGATAAAAGAAAGAGAATACCCAAAAGAAAAAAAAGAGAAAAGATAAAGGTCTAATTTATACAAATCAATTCAAAATGGTGAGAGATTTATCTCTTTTCATCACAATAAGGAGAAATGTATGGCTTATGTAACTTGACCTACACAAATGACATGAATGAAAACAACTGGAACTCAAACTGATGTCATTTGTGCTTAACCCAGATTTAACAACATCTCACTTCGTGGTCTTGTGCACTTATTCCCAGCTTCTAGTCAACTCAATATCTTCTTCTGACCATTAGCCTTGACTACTGGAACCAATTTTCCTCATCAATGTGGAAGACAACATTGTACTGGTAAAGCAAGAAATCAGACAAAAAAGTTATTGGTCAAAAATTCCCAAAGAAATAGGTGAATAAACTCAAAGGCAAGCAGGTAGATGGTAAACAGAAATGTGAAGAGGGTAGCCAAACTGGATTTATTTGTTCAGCAATTATGGATTTGTTTCTACTTTGTGCTAAGTACTGTTTTAGGAATAAGATCAGCTAGAGACTTCTGGCTATGCCAGAAAGCAAAGAAACTCTCAAAGACTAATGAATCTTATCAAAAGGACAAAGGAGCCAAAGGAAGTGGCACCCATTGGTCAAAAGTGGAACTATTTGAACATCAAAAAGAATAATGAATGCAATTGATTGTGCAAATTGAATATACAGGAAGTCATTTGTCCTGATACTAAACAAGAGAGAAGGCAGCCTGGGGTGCCTGCGTGGCTCAGTTGATTAAGCATCCAACTTTTGATTTCTGCTGAGGTCATGATCTCAGGATCATGAGATCGAGCCCCGCATTGTACCCCGCACTCAGAGAGGAGCCTGCTTGTCTCTCTCCCTCTGTTCCTCTTCCTACACACACACTCTCTCTAAATTAACTAATTAATTAATTTTAAAAATAAAAAAAAAAGAGGAAGGCCCTCTTATTCTCTCAAAAATAGCAACAGCAAGAATAACAACACATTCTACAACAGAGGAAGTAAGCAGGCAGCAATTTCTTTCTTGGCAATTAAAAATTGAAAGAAAATAGACATTCATTTTTTCCTTTACAAATTATTTTTTATTGTAAGCTGTCTTAGCTTAGGCTGCTATAACAAAGTACCATCAATTATGTGGCTTAAGCAACAAACATTTATTTTTCATTGTTCTGAAGTTTGTGAAGTCTAAGATCAAAGTGGGACAAATCTGGTGAACTCTAGTGAGGGTAAGTTTCCTGGTTTACAGATAGGCATCTTTTTTTTTTTTTTTTTTAAGATTTTATTTATTTATTTATTTGTTTGTTTATTATTTATCAGGGAGAGAGAGCACAAGCAGGTGGAGTGGCGGCTTCCCGCAGAGTGAGGAGCCCCATGTGGGACTTGATCACAGGACCCTGGGATCATGACCTAAGCTGAAGATAGATGCTTAACCAACTGAGCCACCCAGGCATCACTGGCCATCTTCTTGTATCCTTACATGGTGGTGAGTAGAGAGTTCTGGCTTCCTCTTATAAAAGCACTCATCCCACGCATGAGGGTTCTTTCTCTACCCAATCACCTCCCAAAGCCCCATCTCCAAGTACCACAACATTGGAAATTAGATTTCCACATATGATTTGAGGGGGGTGGGGCACAGATATTCAGACCATAGCATAGCCAACTAGCTCTAGTTTGCTTAGTTGATGAAGGACAATCTTTTCTTTTCATGAGATTTAAAATAAATGTGGAAGAAATTACAGAATTAGAAAACAACCATTTTGTAACTCCTAATGAAACTGCTGATTCAGTCATTAATCATTAATTCATTAAAATACTATGTGAGAGGTTGATTAGGATCTTTATATGGAGCAACCAGGTTGTCACCAACTGAGCCTCCGTGATGTTAGCATCACTAAAAATGAAGCTAAGAGATAGGCAGAGTCCTATCTGTCTTCATTGTGTCAGATCATTAAAATATAGGGCAACCAGATAGTATTTCCTAATATATACAACACACAAGAGTTGTGGAATTGAGTTGCCAGAAGTTTATTTGAATCCATTTAAGTCTCTAGAGCTAATCTCTACCTCCTGGAAATGAAGAGAATAGAGGAATATTAAACAATACCCAAATAAATAGCCACACTAATCTAGAATGTGGATGAATCAGCTTCATTCTCTGAGATTACTTTCTGGTTTCTGTGATAAGCTACTGATGTGGGTGACAGAAGGAGGAAAGAATGCTCTAGGGAGAAAACATAAAACTAAATAAATAAAATGTATGGACCTTGCTTGGAATTTTACTTGAAGAAACAAATAAAAGACATTTTAGCACAATTGAAGAAATTTGATTAATTACAGATTGGGTAGAAAATGACAATTGATAATAGTGTTAATTTAAAAGTATGGTAATACAATGTTTATGTAAGAAAATGTCTATATTTTTTAGAGATGCACACTGAGATAAATAAGGGTAATATGCTGTGTATAATTTCTTTTAAACTTGTTTAGCAAAGAAAAACTTAGATGAAGGAGATACAGCAAATCTTGATCTAAGTGATTGGTATATGGGGGTGTTATACCATTCCTATTACTTTTGTGTATATTTGAAAAAATCCATGATATTTTTTATAACTGTTGCAAAAATCCAGGTAAGAAATGAATGTGGGCTCGGCGTGAGTAATTGTTATGGAAAGATTTAAGAACTATTTAAAAGATGGCCTACGGAGTTGCTAAAAGAATTGATAGTTGAGATGGTAGAGATGAGTGAAACTGGAGAACTTGATTTTTTGAATGCTAAATGTGGAGGAGTACCTATATACTGACTGTGGAGCAGTGGTCTAAAGGAAACAGTATCTGATATTCAAAAGGACACTGATTTAAACTCTGTTCCTTAGTGTACATGGCATAGAAAGCTTAATCAGGCTCTCCTCCTTCTAGCCAGCCTCACCCACTGCCATGGCTTCAGTTCTAAGCCACCCATCAGTAGGTCCCATATCTGCCTCATCAGTCTGAATTCCACACTAATTCTTGATAACACCAATTAGATCACTCCTAGAATTCTCAAGCTTGACCTCTTAGAAACTGTTGTATCATCTTTTCTACTCTCCATCTTAACCCCCAAACTGCTTCTTCTCCTGTATCCTCTGTTAATGACTTAATCATTTCCTCGGTTATCCAACATAGAAACCCAAGTTGATCTTGTCTCTCTGTTCTCCCTCGCTACCCCCCCTTACTTCATCCATCACAATGTCCTGTACCTCCAGAACATCTCTGATATTTGTCTTCTCTTTTCTACTCCCACTTCTAAAACCTACCATATAAAGTCAGTTAGACCACAATCAGAGTCCATCCTGCCTTTTCAACCTCATCTCTTGCCACATCTTCTTATGTGTTAGTAGGTTCTATTCATGTGTTCTGGTAAATGAGTCCCAGAAGACAATATGTTCCTTTCTTCTCCTGTACCTTTGCTTAAGCTCTCCCTTTTTTCCATTTATTTATAGTAATTTTTAGTCATCCTCTAAGCCTTGCTTGAATCTTTGCTAATCTCACTCTATACTGCCAGCCAGAGGACCAACTCATAGCCCTCCCCTCTGTACTCCTGTAGATGTCTCAGTAGACGTGCTACCACCTTCTAGTGCTGAGTTAGTTGAGTGTATGTCTCTTACCTCCTCTATACTGTGAACAAATGGAGGACAAAAAGCTTGTCTTACCCATTTTGATTGTCTTGTCACTCAATGTCAGACATACATTAATGTTCAATTACTATTACTTGAATTGTGTTATAATCTAGATTTTCTTTTGAAAATAAGTGTGATGAGTTTTGACTAGTAAATTAAGGATAAAGTGTGGATAAGCCTTCCTTCTTTTTACCTTATTTAATTAAATAAACATATAGCTTAGTCATTACAGACTGAAATAAAATAGTCCATGCTAGACTTTCTTGGGCTCATTTGAAAATCCTGTCCTGATTTCTTTTCAAGATTATGAAAGAGATGTTTCCTCAATTGATTTTTTTTCCTAGTGTCATTCTCCTTTCTGTATTTCTGCCTAAATCTGCTTGTATATGTATCTGGTAGGAGAGATTATAGGGACAATATGCTTTCTCTCTATTTGGTAAGTGACTAGGTCATTAACAAAACTACTGTAGCTGAGGGCAGGTAGGTGTGCACTTTCTTGTAAGGACTGCCCCAACGTGACTGTTCACTGGCCAGTTAAGAATATGGCAATAACATTAGACTCTACACAAAAGAAAGCAGGGATACTGATTTTACCCTTGTCTACCCATAAGTCAGATTGTATCTTAACATTTCAGAGTTAAACACAATATTTCTCAGAATTTAGCTCAAGTTACCATTTCTGAGATCACTTTTTACGGATTCACGGGGCTTCTTTTCTACTCAGGCTTAGTGTTCACATGTGGGGGACTCCTTTCAGGTAACTCTGTTACTGCAGGGTAACAGAACTGGAAAGACAGCCCGAGCTTTATCCCTAAGTCTCACCTGAATCATGTTAGATGTTACTGCTTACCTGAGAGACACAGAGAAATGTGGTAGCAGTTAAATAGGAAGAGGGAAGAGGCTATGGTAGGGCAGGAAGTATGGAAGGAAAATACTTGCCAACTCCTTTCAACCTATATCTTGGTGATGATGGAAGGATGAATTAAAGAATGTACTGAGAAATCCCAAGTACATAGAAATCCCTAGACAAACTTTATTCTCTATAGCTGAAATGGGCATTACTTGTGTCACATGGGATTACATCATAGTTTTTACCCATTCTACTGGGTTGTTTCTCCTTTGAATGTTGTTTATTGTGCAAACAAAGAGAAATAATGAAATGGACAATATGATATGGGTTTATTTGGTATTGAATCTGACGTGTCTTGTATTTTCTCTTAGACTACCCAAGTCAGTTCATAAAGAACTATGGAAACATCCTCAAAATACAGATCAATACACATATAATGAAAATTAAAAATTAAATTTATCGAAGGCAGTTACTCAAATTCACTGAGAGTTCTGAATTAGTTGTTGCTGAAGTCACTGCCTGTAAAGAGCAAAGGAGATTACAAACTATCTTCAGCCTTTTGTTAAACAATGGAGTATTTTTCTTTACTATTTTGAATCTAAGATGAGGAGGACTCAAAAGACTTGTGTTAATGATTTTATTTCTCAGAACAGAAAGAAACCTAGTTCTTTATCCAACTTCATAAGCAAACGATTAGAAAGGAATATAAAATAATGAAGATAGTCTGCGGGAATACTTTTCAATGTCAAGTTGGGGAATGTATTTTTTGAAAAGGGTCCAGAAGAAGCTGAATAGGTAAAGAGTGCAGCATTTAAACATCACTCTTATACAAAGGCTAGAAATTATACTGAAAAATGAAAATAGTTGATTACACATAGTGGTAAATTGGATGATTTTTAGCATTATAAAACAATACCTCTACAATAAACAATTACAAGGAAAATTGCTTGGTGTAGTCCTGCCCTTATAAAACTTGAAATTTTGGCTACTATCTTAAAGAGTGAAGCTGTAGTCACATTCCTGGGCATATGTAATATCTCTGTAGGTATCAAAAGTTGACCCTAAGTATATTAAAAATTGAATCTCTTGGGAAGTGATAATGTGCAGAATTAGCACCTTTACTCTAAACAGATAATCCACAGTGATCCTGGAGATGTGTTTACATAGCACACTTTGAAAAGTCATTGAAGATGGAAAACAGCCAAGTGAATTATTTGTGACTTTCTCCTGAGAGCATATTGAAGAACAGAGAACACACTAAAAAAGAAATTACACCTGTACATTTTAGAACAGGAATCTAACACCAAGGTGTTTTGTTCCAAACTTAATCTCCGGGGAGTGGCAGAATATTTCAAAAAGATTTTGCTAACTTGTGGCTTTAGTTCTTAAATTTCCTTTAGCTGCTTTTAAATGCAGTCTTAGGGTGTGTTTGCATCCATTATCTACAGCTATTTGCTTTGGCATCTTGCAAAAAGTTTCAGTGAAAGAGTGATTCCTTCATTCTGCTCATGTGTGCTTTAACATTGAGGCCTTTGCAGGAAGTTGGTTGTCAGCCTCTGATAGAAGATCCTATTAGAGCAATCAAAACCATTAGAAAACAAGTTTGTTTTTTTTTCTCAGCACTCAAGCTTAGATAACATTAGCCTAATTTTTAGAAACTGCCAGATTTCTTTTTAGAGTTTAGACCTTCTATTTTAAAATTAAATTTAAAACTCCTACAAATATTGTTGGTAACAATGCTCTTTCTCTACATAAAACTCCTTGCTGGGATTGTTTTTAAGTTCTTAACAGAAAGATTTCATTTAAAATTTTCAGTTACCATGCAGTCTACATAATGAGATAATTTTGTATGTATATTTATTTCAGTAACATCAAGAATATATTTCCTTCACCGTACTTGAAAGTTCTAGCACTGATTTGTGACAAAATAGAATAAACTAAGGTCTACAAAAAATGAAATTATTTTATATGTATTCCCATCACATTTTTTGTTAGTGATCATTGATGTGGTATCCAAAATTATGTGCCTGAAAAAACTGAATAAGAAAAAAAGGATTATCAAAATAACATACTTATGAAGAGTGGTTGCCAAAATTAACACTAATATATACATATGTTTAAAAATAGGAAAAGATTAGCCTCTGTGAACTTCTGTCATCAATTGTGTTGGGAATTGGGCCAAATTCTGTCTTCGTTCGTGAACAGTTCATATTCAGATACATGGGGAACACTCCTTAGAGTTCTAGGCCATAATTTTTCCTACTACCTACAAGCAGGACTGTTTATACAAGCAGTCCTGTAGAAGGGCTGTTCCTTGTATTCCAGAGAAGTAAACACTGGTGTAATTTTTAAATTACAGCTATTGAGGTTCACAGACTGAAATTGTAAACATAAGTTTGCCTCACTCACATTGGTTCTTAAAGATTCATATTCCTTGAAGCTCCCTACATGGTAAGAAATTGTGTTGGAATGTGGAGAAAAAGAAACGTTGGAAGGTTTAAAAATATTTTTAGTTTTTCAAATGAGCTGTTACTTTCCTTACATGACTATTCACCTTTTATTTTGAGACATTGGAAAGTTCTTAATATTTTTTGGTTTATTTTTATGGGTATAGCAATGGATACTCTTAAAAGCTATATAAACTAGCTTGCTATTAATAAAATAATGATAGCTATTATTAATTGAGTGCTTATCATGTACTAAACAATGTTCCAAGAATTTTATGCATTATTTTGTTCAGTATTGGCTTTTGTTAAATATCATTCAAGGTGGGCTATAAGGAGGCAGTAGATATATCAAAAAACATGCACATAAATAAATTGGCAGGGAAGCCAAACTTCAAAATGGTTCTAGTTGTTTTTTGGTCTGTTACAGGTTATAACAGTAAATAATGATCATATATCCTAGATTTTCTGGAATTGGACTAAATTAATATATATTCTTTTTCAGTTTAAGATCATATTTAAGATTATTGAATATCACAGTCTTAGAAGACTGGTCCAGTTTTCTTCTTTACATAAGATTCCCAGAAATAAGGCCAGAAAAGTAGAAGGGACTATTGAAGATAGGAATGAAATCTGGCTTTTACTGGTTAACTTCAAGTAAACTTAAATCTTCATAGGGTCTCTGGAATCAGGACTTATTCAGGGAGTTAGATAAAGTGACTCCAGAATTTGCAAAACCACTAAAAATTTGAGAAGGTCTTGAGACCGTACAGACAGATGATACTTGTACAGAATGTGGAGGGATCTTCCTCAGTGGATGTTATTTGCCTAGGACTATTAACACTATGAACCAAGATGAGTCCAGATAACAATGAATAGAAATCAGCTGTTTTTATAACAGGAAAAATGAGTAGAGTAAAAAAAAAAATTCAAACAATAAAACAAGGTACAAAATGATGTCTCCCTGCCAACTTTAGCCATCTGTGTCTCAGTGGCAAACATGATTTTACTTGTTTCTGTATCATTCCAGGCATTCTATGCATAAAGAATTTATGACCCTTCATTCACTTTACAAAAATGCAAAATAGGAAATGTAAATTGTTGAAATAGCAGAACATTGTGCATATTATCTTTTAAAGATCGTTCCAACCAGTATATATAGTCATTCTCTGAGATGGCTGCATAATATTCTATTGCATGGATATAACATAATTTATCCATCCAATGTCTTGCCATCACATATTTATTTAATTCTGGTTTTCTGACATCATAAACTATGCTGCATGATCTCTATGTCAATTTATATTCACATATCTTAAAAGGAGAATTGCAAAGTCAAGGTGCATGCATAGTTTTATTTTTCATAGATATTGCCAAATTTTTCTCCTGAGAAATTGTAACAATTTTCATGCCTATAATCTATGTATGGGTGTTTGTTTTTCCAGTCAGAGACCAAACAAAGTATTATCAAACTGTTTGATCTTTGCCAAGCTAGCAGATGAAAAATGTTCTCTCATCTTTAATTTGCATTTATTTAATTTTGAATGCTACTGAGTACCTTGTCTTAAGCTTAAAGGATGTTCTTATACTTTTTATGATTTATCTGAACATAACCTTTGCAAATATTGTTTCCCATCTATATTTTATAATTAATTTTTGGCATGCAGAAAATTTTAAACTTTGTAAAGTTATATATTTACAAAGTTAAAACTTTGTAAAAAGCTAAACATATATATATATACTTTGTGTGTGTGTGTGTGTGTGTGTGTGTGTGTGTGTGTGTGTGAAATCAGAGAATTTTGGTATAGCCACACAAACTCAGTCTAAGGAGTTTTTTGTTATTTAATGTTATTTTCTTGAGCTAGAGTTGATAAAGTTTTGTGTTCAAGATAAGCTTGAGAATAAAATTGCCATTTTTTTTCCTTTGATAACCTGTCTGGACCCCTCCTTATGTATTCCTATTGGCCTTTATGCTAGGAAGCACAAAGTTAAGAGTTGCTCTCATTACAGCAATGATTCTTAGGCTTGACTTTTGTAAACTAACTTTTAATTTTTATCTTTGTGTTTAATTACTTCTACCTGTGCTTTTTAAATGTTTTATTTCATACCTTTAGATATGGGAAGACAATAGTTAAAATTTTAAAGCACTTTACATATTTCTATCACATATATTAATTTGATTGCCATATTGGGTAAGTATTCTCATTTTTATTTTGTTAGGAAAATTTTTGAAATATTTGAAAATTAATGACTTTGTGAAATAACATAGATAATAAGCCAACCCAAATATTTTTATTTTAAATGTACTGTGCTTTCTACTACATTACTCTTTTCCACCCTAATAAAGTTTATATATATATGTATATATATATACACACACACACACACATATATATAATATATATTTATTTATTTTATCTAAGAATAACAAATGCCGTGTTAATGGTTCAGGTTGTGCTTTAATACTAACCACCTGAGAATGACGTTGGGATATACAGATTCAGATTCACAATATGCATAGGAAAGAAAGGACCTTGTGAAATTCCTCTAGGGGAATTTAGAAAATGACCTTTAAATATGATGATTAATTAAAATATATTTTTTAGGATTTGAAGTAGATCTTAGACAAGTCACATGCTTGCCAAATAAAAGAGATGAATGATAATATAGTTTGACATTCTCAGATTAAGTTCCAAATAATCTGAGGTATTATTTTTCACCACTTAAATTGATTTAGATTCACATTTAATACCCAATTAATGCCGATATCACTTTTATTGTATATTTTAATTATTGAAGCCCTAGATGGTAATTAAGCATTTTAATTCCTCCCAAAGCATCCATTATGGCTTTTAAGCAATAGCTCTTTTCCATTTTTTTCCTTTAAGATAGTTCTTCTTTTTTTTTTGATACACCAAATGTGATCCCACCTAGAGCACACAAACTTCAGTTCTTTGATAATTAAGTATATCTTTCACTGTTCCTCATCTCCATGTTTCTGTTAGCTCCAAGCATTAGTGACAGACCTGTTCCGCTGTGAGCATCATACCATATTCACACTCAGGCTTAGATCTTGACTTCAGCAGTTTTTTGTTGCATTTTATAAAAATAAGGCATCTAACAAATTTATCTTAGTCCCTTTCAGCTCTAAAGTGTTAGAACCTTGTGAATCATCCACCAAGAACTAGAATCTAGGTGTATTTGAGAAACAGTTGGATTTCAACCTAGAAGTCATCTTGGCTTTTTATCAGAAGACATGCATGTTTTAAAATTCTTCTGTATAAGATAGACTGACTTTAATATTAGTATGATTTTTTTTCTTTTTGTATAAAAATTTCTCAGTTATACCTTAGGAAACAAAGCCACTTGACTATATAACCCATACACAACACTAGAAACTGTACTGTCTTCTGAGTACCAGGTAATTTCTCACCATATCCATCTGTATCTGACCCCCTCAGTTCACATTTTTATACTTATCTTACTTCTCATTTATAACTTCCATTTCTTTTTTCCCTAACTTACTAAAATAAATGTTTACTTATCACACAGAGTTCAATCTTCTAAAATAATGTAAATATTTCCTTCTGAAGCATAATAAAAGAAAGTTGTTCTGCAAACATAACTACAATTTATTATTGAAAACATACATCATTCACGCCTAAACATGTTATATATATACTAACCTTACTCTCCAGTGACTGTATTACATAAATGTTTTGGCATCACAATATTTTTTCTTCATCTGATATCCTTTATAAAGAACAAATATTGTATTTTATACATATCAAAATCAATGATTATGTTGCACAGGATTTTATTAATCATTAGATTCCTAAATATCTTGTGTATATAGTAATGCACATAAGAATTAGTGTGATTTAAGAAACAATGAAACTCAGTTGTTCATGGTAGGAATTCATTATAACCAAAATTTTTTTGGTACTTCAGTTATTACATGTAAGTATAGGAAATTCATCTCACGGTGACCAATATTATGCTCTTTAAGCACAAATCATATGAAAAACACCAAAAGCTTTCTTGATTTGGACATACTTAAAGTAGGGTTATAACTACGTGTTATTACATATACCACTAAGCAAAACCTAAAGAAGACTATTTGAAATGTAAAGTATCCTTAGGCTATTTTTAAAATGCTGTCCATAAAATGTGAATTACATTTTTCTTTTCTTTCCCCATTGCTTTTGGGTGCAAAGAGAGTACTGAAATCACATAATTCTTTGTTGTTGGCTCACTATCATTATTGGTCTAAGAAAAGCTTCTCTATTGATTGGACTATTTCCTACTCCTTTTATCCTCCCCTTACCCTCCAGAGACTACCATTTTAATGTGTTTATGCATACACTTCTTTTATGTCTTCATTAAATATTTAGTGTTTGTGTGTATAGAAGTATCTTAAATTTGCATAAATAAATTTTATTGTTTATTTAATTAATTTACTTAGCATCTTGTCCCTTAGCTTTATTTTTACTTACTTTTTTAAAAATTGTATATGATGTTTTTTAAGGTGTAAAATATGATCTAATATATGCATGTATTTTAAAATGATTACCACAACCAAATTAATTAACACACCCATCATCTCACATAGTTATCATTGGTGTGTGTGTGTGAGAACACTTAAGATCTACTCTCTGCAATTTCCAAGTGTACAATACGGTATTATTAACTACAGTCACCATATTGTACATTAGATCCCGGAGCTTACTCATAACTAAACATTTGTACCTTTGGCCAATATCTCCCATTACCACCATGGCCCTAACAACTACCGTTCTACTCTCTGATTTTATGAGTTTGACTTTTTTATATTATACATATAAGTAAGATCATACAGTATTTATCTTTCTCCATCTAGCTTATTTCATTGAACATAATGTCCTCTAGGTTTATCAATGTTTGAAAATTGCATAATTTCCTTTTTTAAAAGTTCTGAATAATACCACACATATATACATACATTTACATCTATTCTACCCTCTTACTGATGTTACTCCTGCTTATTCTATTTCTAACTTTCTCCATTCACCACTATGATTATAAAGTCTCTATATTGCTGCATGTGCATCTTATTAGAGGCGTATCAATCTTCTCAGAAACAGACGCCTACGCTGTGTTTAATTGTGCACAATCACACACACACACACACTGTAAGGAACATTCTTGTTCTTGATCTCTGATGGACCTGTCTGCAAATTACTCTGGGGTGCACAAAATATTAAAAAATTCTAAATAAAGAGGAAATTATTTTTAGAATAGGGAATCTATTTCAGAAAAAGACACACGAGCATTGTAGAATAAATGCTTAAAATAATATAAATGATTATTAATCTATTAATAGCAGTTTGTTAATTCCCTCTGCTTCATATGTGGAAGGGAAAATGTATGATGATCTCTGTTAGAATCAGAACCCATAAAGAAGAATCCCCAAGAGTCTTTTGAAATAAATATCCAGGAATAAATTTTAAGAAGAAAAATGCAAGACCAGTATGTGGAAACCTATAAAAATTTATTGAAGAACATAAAAGATAATCAGAATAAATGGAGAGTAATAACATAGTTCTGGATGAGAAGAGTCAGTGTTTTGAAGAGAACGGTTTCCCTCAAATTATTCTATAAATCCACAGAAACAAACACAAATATCAACAAAATATTTTGTGGAACTTGGGAACTTAATTCTAAAGTTCACCTTGAAGAAAAAATCTAATAATAGTTAAGAACTTAGAGAAAAAGAAAAGTAATAAAGGATGACTTATGCTGAGAATTCAAATATGGCAGCTATAGTAATATAAAGCTAGGGTAATTAAAATGACAATGCATTTGTGAGGAAATACACAAGTTTCTATTTTAAGATAGAGATTCTAGAAGCACACTAGTGTATATGGGAATTTAGTATGATATCGATATAGATGGTATTTAAAATCAACAGGAAAAAAAGAAACCTAGAAAAATTTAATATCATTTACACAAAAATTCACAAAGTATTTAATTTCTGTTTCATTTATAATTCCAGATAATTTAAAGATATGCATATATATTGAAATATATAAAATTAAAGATATCTATGTCTCTAATTTATCTTTCTGTATATATGAAGTATGAATTTACTAGAAGAAAATACTGATTAGTAGCTAATTATCTTGGGATGGTGAGAGTTTACCTAATAAAACTGAAGAATCCAGAAACTATAATATAAAAGTTAGAAATAGATGCTTATAAAAACATATAAAGTAATTATAAAGACAAAGGATTGCATATGCAGAGGGGAGAGAGAGAGAATGAGAGACAAACAGGGATAAATACCTGTCACAGATAACATAAACTCTTGGTACCCATCATTAATCCCATAAGTCCATCACAGATATCATAAGTCAATAAGAAAAAAAGATCTATAGAAAAAATGGGAAAATATATAAATAGATAACCCCTAGAAGAATAATTTCAAAATTACAAAAAATATATAAGTACATGCATTATCTCAGTAATTAATAACCAAGTAAATACAAATGTACTTGCTGGCCATCAGATCTGCAAAGAGAACAGTTTAGAATTTGATAATATGGAGAGTTGTTAAGCTGTGGGAAAATGAATATATAGATCTGTTTTGGATTGCTGACTGTCTTTATCAAAATGTATTATGTATAATCTCTTCTGACTGTGGAAACTCCACTGACTTTTAGGAGCTAGAAATAGTCACACATATGTGAAGAAGCGGAAACAATCTATATTGGCAAAAGTAATACAAAAGTTAAGAAATGTAATTCTGTGGTATGGAGTACTATGAAACTTTTTTTTTCCCTTCAGTGAAATAATGTTGTATGTGTAGTATTGAATTATCTTTAAGATATTTTGAAAAGGATACTAAAGCAAGTCACAGAGATATGTGTATAGTAGGATTCCATTTGTGTAAAATGGACACAGAATATGCTGTTCTGTATGCATTTGTGTGTGCATGTGTGTTTCAACATACAGAATCACTTCCAGAAGTAAATGTACTTCATTTCATCATGGTTATCTAAAGGGAAAGACTGAGATTAAAGTAGTGGGGGGAAGGTTGTGTATGTGTGTGCGTGTGCATGCGCGTGCGTGCGTTCGTGTGTGTGTGTGTGTGTGTGGTTGTGGGGCTTGGTGGGGACTTTTACTTTATATTCTGTGTGTCCTTTCCAATTTTTTTAAACTGTAAGTATTTACCACATTTAATGCAATTTTTAAGGGACAATTGGAGTGATAGCTGTTTACCATCGGCATGCAAAGCCATCTTTTCTTTTTTAAACAATTTATTCATTTATTTGGGTGAGAGAGAAAGAGAGAGACAGAGCAAGCAAGCAAGAGCAGGAGGGAGAAGCAGAAAGAGAAGCAGGCTCCCCACTGAGGAGGGAGCTCATTGAGGGGCTAGATCCCA